>NC_134356.1:266705519-267018019 GCF_048569485.1 Anomaloglossus baeobatrachus | reverse complement strand
AAATCTGGAAAACATAAAAAGAGAGAAATAAGCCAACACACCATCCTGCATTCACCAACTTAATAGAATAAAATAAGCCCACACAGGTCCAATGTATTTCATGGCGCTCCCACAACGTCCCTCGAAGCTGTAGTCCAAAACCTACAGAACCTCATTGTGAGAACAAAGCTTCATGAGTTTAAAGCCAGAGTCACACTTGTGAGAGACTCGCGCTAGTCTCACATCGCATCACCCGGCACGGCCGCACGCTCTCCTGACAGGAGCAGGTCAGCTGCATGTATTTCTGTGCAGCTGAGAGGCTCCTGTCAGGAGAGTGTGTGGCCACGCCGGGTGATGCGATGTGAGACTAGCGCGAGTTTCTCGCAAGTGTGACTCCGACCTTAGTAGTAGCCACACCCGGTCGAGCTGCGCAACCCTCACACAACCCCTCAAGCAGAGTTATGTTCCTACATAACCACATTAGGGCACAGTATTATGTCCCCACCCATGCTCTTTAGGTCAGAGTATTATGTCCCAACACATGCCCATTAGGGCACAGTATTATCTCACACATGTCCCTTAAGGCCTCGTCACACACAGAGATAAATCTTTGGCAGATCTGTGGTTGCAGTGAAATCATGGACATATTGTTCCATTTGTACACAGCCACAAACCTGGCACTGATTGCCCACAATTTCACTGCAACCACAGATCTGCCGCAGATTTATCTCTGTGTGTGACAGGGCCTTTAGAGCACAGCATTATACTGTATTTCTTACAGCTACTCACATAAACCTGTTCCATCGCTGCACGAGTCTGCACCGTGTTCTGAGGCATACCTGTGCTTTCAGACGCAGAGGCTTAATGATGGAGGAGGGAGCTAACGGCTCCCTTTTGCATCACTTTATTCACTCGTATTTGCGTCCTGAGGATGCAGATACCAGTGAGATGCCAAGCAGGCTCCTTTGACCTGGTCTGCGAGCCACAATGGAACAGTCAAAGGGCCGCACTTTGATGTACAGAGTAATGTCGTCATATACCCATTAATGTAGCTCCTGATGTATTATTATTATTATTATTATTATTTATTTATAAAGCACCATTAGTTCCATGGTGCTGTACATGAGAAGGGGGTTACATACAAAATACATATACAAGTTACAGTAGACAGACTAGTACAGAGGGAAGAGGGCCCTGCCCTTGCGGGCTTACATTCTATAGGATTATGGGGAGGAGACAGTAGGTGGGAGGTGGGGTGTAGATGGGGCGGCAGCTCCGCACGGTGGTGGGGCGGCAGCTCCGCACGGTGGTGGAGCTGCAGCTCCGCATAGGTAGACATCACAAAATAGCTGGAAAGAGAGCGGATGCTGTATGTTTTTTTATACTGTCTTATTTTTGCTCCAGTTTTCTATAGACTCAAAACTAGATACAATAAGAGAGATGAAGATAGTTCTTTCAAAAGAAAAGGATAAAATAATTGATGCTGAGCAAAAACTTCAAGAGGACACTAAAATATTTGAAGAATTTTTAAAGGAAACTGATAAAAACGTAGCAGAGGCTTCAAAACTGTAAGCATTTTCTCATTTTAGTATACAGTTTTTTTAATTTCTTTATTACATGTTTTTACTTTATTATCTTATAGTGCAGATAAAGAAACAAAAGCAAAACTTGAAAAGATCAAAGAAATCCAGAAGGTCACTGCAGAAATTGTGTCACTTAGAAGGTATGGTTGAAGAATGTCATTTAAAGTGCACCAATCACCAGGATTTTCCTATATAACCTAAAGCCAGTGCTATACTGGCACTATCAGGCTGATTCTATACATACCTGTAATGGTCAGCTCGGATGGATAGGTTTTGAAATCTAAAAAAGTAAAGTTTATAAAATTAGCTGCTTGTTGAGTGACAGCAGCTGAGGAGCAGATAATATCTGGGGGGTATTCATACTTATCCCCTCCCCCTGTTAGAATTAGCATAAGTATTATACAATCGACTCACTTTGTCTCTTGTAGGAGCTGTGTGAGGTCATACCCATGTGACCAGAAAGGGCGGGGCCTCAGCCAAAAAAACTGGATACTAGGTCACATGAGTATGACCTCACACAGCTCCTGCAAGAAACAAAGTGAATTGTTTGTATAATACGTATGCAAATTCTAACAGAGGGAGGAGATAACTATGAATATATTATCTGCTCCTTTGCTGCTGTCACTCAACAAGCAGCTAATTTTATAAACTTTACTTTACTGGATTTCAAACCTAAACATTCGAGCTGACCACTAAAGGTATGTATAGAATCAGCCTGATAGTGCCAGAATAGCACTGGCTTTAGGTTAGATAGGAAACTCCTGGTGATTGGTTCCCTTTAATTAGCTAAAAGTATAATCAAACCTCAGATTAGGGTTATTGACAAAACTGAAGAAATGAGCACACCTGTTAGTTTAAGTGCAATGTCTAGGTGCACATTCACACTATGGCCATTAGGAGACAAACCTAAGATTAAAACAATGAGCAAATACTCAGTTTTTGGTGCGTTTTTCTGCCAGAAGATGCAGATTTGGTGCAGAAATATCTGGAACTAAATACTCACCATGCGCACATAGCCTAATCCGGTAATGTGGCATTGAGTTCGATGAGTTCACCTGAGGTCAAAGCTGGGGTTCACATGTTACCCCAGCTGTGACCTCAGGTGAACCATTGAACTCAATCCCAGATTACTGGAACTTGTGCACATTCCAGTAATCCGGCATTGAGTTCAATGCTGCCAGTTAATCAGGTAATCCGACACCATTGAAGTCATAGGATTGTGAATAAGGAAGTATATTCCGAAACGCGTCCCTTGTCTGTATTTTAACTTCACCTTTTAACATGGATTAATAAAGCAAACAGAAGATTTTTATCCATTGGATGTCGTGCTGGATTTCCTTTTTTGTATATCCTAGAATTGTTGCACAGTAGTGTATCAGAAGTTAGAATTGTTGCTCAGTAGTGGCTCAGTAGTTAGAATTCTTGCTCAGTAGTGGCTCAGACGTTAGCACTGTTGTTCAGTAGTGTCTCAGTAGTTAGAATTGTTGCTCAGTAGTGGCTCAGAAGTTAGAATTGTTGCTCAGTAGTGGCTCAGAAGTTAGCACTGTTGTTCAGTAGTGGCTCAGAAGTTAGAATTGTTGCTCAGTAGTGGCTCAGAAGTTAGCACTGTTGCTTTACAGTGTTGGAATCCTGGGTTTGAATCCCAATAAGGAGGTTGTATTTTCTTCTTGCGTTTGCCTGTTTTTCCTCTAGGTCCTTAGGTCCCTCCCACACTCCAAAGACATGTAGATTGTGAGTCCCAATTTGGACAGGGATGATCACACCTGTAAAGTGCTGTGGAGTCAACGGCACTCTATAAGCAAGTTAAATAAATTAAAAACAAAAACATTTTTGGACAATTTGGGACATGTTTTAACTGCTGCATGCTCTGTCCATATCTTGCAATTAATTGATTGTAGGCAGACAAGACGAGCTGCATTGATGTCTCCTATAGACAGCACACAGAGGGGAATGCCAGTAGAAAATATGGGCATGATCTGATCCCATAATAAGTGGTCTATATTCTAAAGTATGAATTCTGTGAGTTTGAATAAAAAAGTGTGATTCCGTTCTGATGCTTCAGTTGTATTCCATGCGTCTTCGACTTATAATAATAACGGGGATAGATTATTCATGATCTCTGAGGCCTTTGGTCTAAATTAGGAGAAATAATGTTGAAGTCACAATATATCAGAAGAGAACCCTTCCTGACTGTAGAAATAATAGCCATTACGTCTTTGGTAAATGATATTAGATTTGAGTAAGGGGTACTTCTCACATAGCAAGATCGCTAGCGAGATCGCTGCTGAGTCACGGTTTTTGTGACGCACCAGTGACCTCATTAGCGATCTCGCGGTGTGTGACACTGAGCAGCGATCTGGCCCTTGCTGTGAAATCGCTGCTCGTTACACACAGTGCTGGTTCATTTTTTGGACGTTGCTCTCCCGCTGTGAAGCACACATCGCTGTGTTTGTCAGCGAGAGAGCAACAATCTGAATGTACAGGGAGCAGGGAGCCAGCGTCTTGCAGCCTGCGGCAAGCTGTAACCAAGGTAAATATCGGGTAACCAAACTAAGCCCTTTGCTTGGTTACCCGATATTTACCTTGGTTACTAGCGTCCGCCGCTCTCACGCTTTCAGTTATGGCTCCCTGCACAAGTAGCCGGAATACACATGGGGTAAATAAGCAAAGTGGTTTGCTTATTAACCCGATGTGTACTCTGGCTACGAGTTCAGGGAGCCAACGCTAAGCGGTGTGCGCTGGTATCCAAGGTAAATATCGGGTAACCAAGCGCATGGCGAAGCCCACGTCTTTTTCTTTGTTTGGGGGGGCAAAGAAATCCTGCATACAGTCCTGGAAGGAGGATGCTGAGCCTTGTAGTTCGACAGCTGCTGTCTGCTCTCCTGCATACACTATTGGATTGAGGATGCTGAGCCTTGTAGTTCGACAGCTGCTGTCTGCTCTCCTGCATACACTATTGGATGGAGGATGCTGAACCTTGTAGGTCTGCTCCCCCTGACTCTCCCTCCAGCATACAGTCCTGGATGGAGCATGCTGAGCTTTGTAGTTCTGCAGCTGCTGTCTGCTCTCCTGCATACACTATTGGATGGAGTATGCTGAGCCTTGTAGTTCTGCAGCTGTCTGCTCTCCTGCATACACTAGTGGAGAATGAAGAACATATTGAAGAAGGAAATGACATCAGACTTTTTTTTTTGTTCACTGATAAAAAACGCATAAAGACGCAGTGAGCAAAAACGTAGCAAAAAACGCACCAAATCGCAGCAACACGCGCGCGTTTTTTGCCGCGTTTTTTTGCCGCAGGTGCATTTTTGTGCGGTTTTTGCTGCAAAAAAAACGCACAAAAACGCACCCACGTCAAAAAAACGCGGTGTGTGAACCTAGCCTTAAGCTGGGTTCACACATAGCGACAGCGACAACGACATCGCTGTTACATTACCATTTTCTGTGACGTAACAGCGACCTTGTTGTCAAACACAGCGACGCAGCAGCGATCATAACGTCGCTACATGTGCAGAGAGCAGGGAGCCGCGCACACTGCTTAGCACTGGCTCCTTGCTCTCCTAGCTACAGTGCACATCGGGTTAATTAACCCGATGTGTACTGCAGCTACATGTCACAGTGCAGAGAGCAGGGAGCCGCGCACACTGCTTAGCGCTGGCTCCTTGCTCTCCTAGCTACAGTACACATCGGGTTAATTAACCCGATGTGTGCTGCAGCTACATGTGCAGAGAGCAGGAGCCGGCACTGGCAGCGAGAGCGGCGGAGGCTGGTAACGAAGGTAAATATCGGGTAACCAGGGAAAGGGCTTCCCTTGGTTACCCGATGTTTACAGTGGTTACAGCTTTCCGCAGCTGCCAGACGCCGGCTCCTGCTCCCTGCTCGCTTCATTTCGTCGCTCTCTCGCTGTCACACACAGCGATGTGTGCTTCACAGCGGGAGAGCGACGACGAAAAAATGAAGCAGGACATTCAGCAACGAGCAATGACCTCACAGCAGGGGCCAGCTCGTTGCTGGATGTCACACACAGCGACAGTGACGGGACGTCGCTGCAACGTCACAGAAAATGGTGACGTAGCAGCGACGTCGTTGTCGTCGTCGCTGTGTGTGACACCACCTTTAGTTGTATATATTGATACTGGTGTATATATTTAGCATTTTAGAATCACATATCTGCCTTTGGTATCTAAATTGGTTTCTTAATAACCAAACTGCCACAGAGTTTTACTGGCATTGTCTTATTCACAGCTGGTGAGAAGAAGACATGGGGAAAGTTTTTGTTTCTAAATCTTATTAGATTATTTGCATTTAAATGAGTCTCCTGTGCAAGAAGATGTCCTATAAGTAAAGATCATTAACAGGACTATACAAGCCTTTTACCTTTAATGTGGAGATTTTAAAGACCACTTCTATGTATATAAGAAGATTATTTGCTGAAGTCCAGAAATCCACATTGTCTACCTAAGTGATTCGCAAATGGGTGGTAAAAGCCATTACAATACAAATACAAACATTGTCCAGTCCAAAATGGCCTGGGGAAAGAACACAATAGAAAAGGGAGTGCAAGTGTAATGATGCATTTACACTGCATGATAATTATAAATGAGCATTGTTAAAAATACTTGATTGATGTTTATCTTGCCATGTAATCGCTCATCTCATTCATCTGGTGAAATTATTTTTTGCCCAGTGCATAAAATCATTGATCTCAGCAGTGCATCATCCTTTGTAAAGGACTCTCACTGTCAAAAAGTATGGCAACCTATGTACACAGAAGCAATCTAGTATATATCTCTCAGTGCACATTGTTTGCTTTAGTCTACCTGTGTAAACAAGCATTTAAAGGGAATCTGTCAGCAGGTTTTTGCTCCCCCATCTGAGAGCCGTATAATGTAAAGGCAGAGATCCTGATTCCAGCGATGTGTCACTTACGGAGCTGTTTGCTGTCATTTTGATAAAATCAATGTTTTCTCTGTTGCAGATCTAGCAATTATACACAGCTCATGTATATGCTGGACTACCAGCAAGAAAAAGAAATATCCAGCTCACCTATCATCAGAGTCCATGCTTTCCTCCAGAGTGCACGAGTCCTGCCGGTCAGTCCATACCGGTATGTATAGCAAAGGATGAAAGGAAAAAAGTGGGCTCAGCACTGATATAAAAAATAAATAACAAAAACTTTTATTGAAATCCAGTTAAAACAAGGTCTGGGAACACGTACAAAATAGGAAGCAGGAGAAACTTTACGCGTTTCAGACAGGCTGTTATTAAAACCAAAAAGTGTCCTTAGTCATAAGTCATATGACTAAGGATACTTTTTGGTTTTAATCACAGCCTGTCCAAAACGCGTAAAGTTTCTCCTGCTTCCTATTTTGTACAACGTGTTCCCAGACCTTGTTTTAACTGGATTTCAATAAAAGTTTTTTTATATATATTTTTTATATCAGTGCTGAGCCCACTTTTTTCCTTTCATCCATATGCTGGACTACCTGGCAGCCAAGTAGTCCTCTAATGATAAGCTACTGCTGATTAAACAGTGATTTTATCAAAACTACACTTAAGCAGCCCAGTAAGTCACACATCACTGGAATCAGGATCTCTGCCCCTACATTATGTTGCTCTCAGATTAGGTGGCAAAACCCTGGTAACAGATTCCCCTTAAAGAACTGTCGATCTGTAAAACAAAGCTATAGCTATCACAATATAGCAATGCAATATCTTTTTTACATAAAATTGTTTTATTGTGTGAATGAGGTGAAGCATAAAAAAATATGAATGTGGTATCGCTGTAATTATACTGACCTGAAGAATAAACTATCACTTTTACCAGTGAACGCCACTGCAAAAAAAAACAAAAACCAGAAACAATTTCTGAATTGCTGGTTTTTGTTCATTCTGCCTCCCAAAAATTAAAAAATGTTATGCACCCAAAAATGGTACCAATAAAACATCAACTCATCCTGCAAAAAAATGAGCCCTCACATGACTCTGTTGGCAGAAAAATAAAAAAAAACTTATAGCTCTCAAAATACACTGTGTGCAGAATTATTAGGCAAATGAGTATTTTGATCATAGGATACTTTTTATACATGTTGTCCTACTCCAAGCTGTATAGGCTTGAAAGCCAACTACCAATTAGGTAAATCAGGTGATGTGCATCTTTGTAATGAGGAGGCGTGTGGTGTAATGACATCAACACCCTATATAAGGTGTGCTTAATTATTTGGCAGATAAAGATAAAACGTCAAGACTGGGCCAAGAAATATCTTAAGACTGAGTTTTCATAGGTTTTATGAACTGATCAAATGAGAGTGACTCTTGATGGGCCAGATGGATGGGCCAGAGGCTGGATCAGTAAAGGGCAGAGAGCTCCACTCCGACTCAAACGCCAGCAAGGTGGGGGTGGGGTACTGGTATGGGCTGGTATCATCAAAGATGAACTTGTGGGACCTTTTCGGGTTGAGGATGGAGTGAAGCTCAACTCCCAGACCTACTGCCAGTTTCTGGAAGACAACTTCTTCAAGCAGTGGTACAGGAAGAAGTCGGTATCGTTCAAGAAAAACATGATTTTCATTCAGGACAATGCTCCATCACATGCATCCAACTGCTCCACAGCATGGCTGGCCAGTAAAGGTCTAAAACATGAAAAAATATTGACATAACCTCCTTGTTCACCTGATCTGAACCCCATAGAGAACCTGTGGTCCCTCATAAAATGTGAGATCTACAGGGAGGGAAAACAGTACACCTCTTGGAACAGTGTCTGGGAGGCTGTGGTGGCTGCTGCACGCAATGTTGATCGTAAACAGATCGAACAACTGACAGAATCTATGGATGGTAGACTGTTGAGTGTTATCATAAAGAAAGGTGGCTATATTGGTAACAAATTTTAAGGGGTTTTGTTTTTAAATGTAAGAAATGTTTATTTCTAAATTTTGTGCAGTTATATTGGTTTACCTGGTGAAAATAAACAAGTGAGATGGAAATATATTTTGTTTTTATTAAGTTGCCTAATAATTATGTACAGTAATATTTACCTGCACAAACAGATATCCTCCTAAGATAGCCAAATCTAAAAAAAAACAACACTCCAACTTCCAAAAATATTAAGCTTTGATATTTATTAGTCTTTTGGGTTGATTGAGAACATAGTTGTTGATCAATAATAAAAAAAAATCCTCTAAAATGCAATTTGCCTAATAATTCTGCACACGGCGTATGGCAATGCAAAAACCTTTTTAAAGTGTTGTTTTAGTGTGTGATAGTAGCCAAACATAAACGCAATATAATTCTGGTATCACTAAAATCATACCAACCCGAAGGGTAAAACCATCTTATTACATATGCCACATGGTGAATGGCATAACAAAATAACATCAAATAATTTTGACATGCTTATAATTTGTTTATTCTGTTTCTGTAAGATCACAGTAAGGCGTGGCTCACATTTATCCTCTGCCCTGCGCTCTAAGCTGAGCGCTCACACCGGGGTTTACTTGTAAATCTCTGAAATACGTGATTCAGATGATATCCTCAACTGAAGATTCACTGTAATGAGGCAGATAATGAGACTATGGACTGTTTCTGACCTATAATCCAGCTGTGTCCATCTTTTTAAGTGTTTGTAAAAGTGCGGTTGATCACAATTTTGTGCACTTCTGAAAAGACAGACACCACTAACAGAAGCCAGATAGAGAGTCTGTTGCCTCATTAGGGTATGTGCACACGTTGCTTTTTTTTCCGCGCGGAAAAAAACGCACCCTCTGGCAGAGGGGAGAATTGTAAACAATGCTTTTTGAGAAACAACGCATCGAAAACGCATGCGTTTTTCATGCGTTTTTCATGCGTTTTTTTAGGTGCGTTTTTTAAGACTTGTCAGTGTTAATAAAGTTGGTTGAACACAGACCTTTGGAAAAAAAAACCTGTGATGTCATTTCCTTCTCCACATTCTGTTTGGATAAATGGGAGGGCTTGGAATGGAAGGAGCACCATTTGAATTTTGGAAAAGTTGAAATAAACTTCGCGCACCAAGCCCCTTAGGTACCTATACGTCAGAAAACCCCCACAAGTGACCCCATTTTGGAATCTGCACCCATCAAGGATTTTATTCAGGAGTATATTAAGCATTTTGAATCCACAGCTACTTCACCCAAAATGTTGCTGTAGCAACAATATTCTCACTTTTAGGCCCGTTTCACACGTCAGTGAAAAACACTGACGTTTTTCACTGGCGTGTAAAACACGCACATGTCCCTCCGTGTGCCGTGAATCACGGCACACATGGGTTGTCTAAGTGCAATCCGGGCTCTGTTCTCCGTGGCCCGTGATTGCACTTAGAGATTAACTCACCTGCACCCGCTCCCGCTCTCCATGGTGCTGATCGCTCCCGCGGTGCAGCATCCGGCCGGCGCTGACCCCCGCAGCAGCTGCTTCCGGGTCGGCTGTGTCGTGCATCATGAATATGAGCGACAATAATGAGCCGGCTCAGAAGCAGCAGGCTGCACGGGCTGCAGAGGACATCGCTGGACGCCGGGTGAGTTAAAATGATTTTTATTTTAAAAGCACGTTTTTTTCTGGCACGTGTTTCACGGATCACACCACTGCGTGGTCCGTGGAACATCAGTGATGCCAGAAAAAAATGGACATGTCTCCGTGCGGCAATCACGCACACGCGGGTACGCCGCATGGAGACACGTGCAGTGAAAAATCACTGATGTGTGAGCATTCATTATAATGGGTCTGCGTATGTCAGTGATCCTGGTACGTTTAAAAAAAAGCACAAACGTACCAGAATCACGGGTGAAAGGGGCCTAAGGCTATGTGGCCATGATCCAGCGACACGGCGTCTAGTACACAGTGTCAGCCTTTCTGCAGAGATGTGAGTGTTGTCCACGGGAGAACGCAGCTGCCCATGCCCACGATTTGGGTTCAGGCTGCTGTGGACTTTAGCTCTATTCTACCTGCAGAGAACACTCTCGTCTCCGCAGCATAAATTGACATGCTGAGGCTCGGGAAGCCACGCTACCGGTCAGTTTATGCTGCGGAGAAAAGAAGCACAGTGGGCATGGGATCTCCAAAAATCCTTCCACTGTGCTTCTACTGCACAACGCAGCGTTATGGACGCAGGGAAAACACTCAGCGCCCATAACGATGCAAACCCTGATTGTGGGCACACAGCCTAAAAAGCGTCAATGGATGAAGGGATGTCAAATATATAGAACGTCCCACCCCCGCCTGCATATTCTAAGCTGGCACCTTTAGTACCTTTCATGTGGCACTAAAGGGTGCCTAGCTTAGTATTTATCCAATAAAAAAAAAAAATAAAAAAATGAAAAAAATGGCGTGGGGTCCCCCCTATTTTTGATAGCCAGTCAGGGTAAAGCAGACAGCTGTAGCCTGCAAACCACAGATGGCAGCTTCATCTTGGCTGGTGATCAATTTGGAGGGCTCCCCAGGCTTTTTTTTTTATTTATAAATAAAGAATAAAAAAAAAAATAACGTGGGGTCCCCCCAAATTAGATCACCAGCCAAGGTGAAGCTGACAGCTGGGGTCTGGTATTCTCAGGGTGGGAAGAGCCATGGTTATTGGACTCTTCCCAGCCTAAAAATAGCAGGCCGCAGCCGCAGCCGCCCCAGAGGTGGCGCATCCATTAGATGCGCCAATCCTGGCGCTTCGCCCCAACTCATCCCGCGCCCTGGTGCGTTGGCAAACGGGGTAATAAATGGGGTTGATACCAGATGTGTAATGTCACCTGGCATCAAGCCCAGCAATTAGTGATGTCACGGCGTCTATTAGATACCCGACATAACTAATTGACAGTAAACAAAAGCAAAAAAAAGACAAAAAATTTTTTATTAGAAAAAACACTCCCCAAATCATTCCCTTGTTCTCCAATTTAATCAAAAAATTTGAAAAAAATGGGTCCGCAGAAATCCATATGGACGTCCCACGTCGCCTCTGGACCTTCTAGAATATGGGGGCACGCTCAGGGAACGTATCCCCCATTTTCTAGGAGGGCAGACCCTCCATTTGAGGAGAGTGGGTGCCAAAAATCTGCACCCACTCTCCCCGGGTCACAGCTGCAGAGTGCGAGCAGCCAGCACAGCTCACACTGAACACAGTGCTGGCTGTCAGCTGCTCTGCACATGTGACCGACCGGCGTCTGCTGTGAAGGAGGAGGGGGCCGCGGGGGATCAGCGCTGCGACCGGACAGGTAAGTGGGGAATACCGGGGGAATAGGAGGTGACCGGGCAGGGCCTGGGGGGCATTTTTCTGTCGCATGTGTTATTGCACATGCGACAGATATCATAGGAGCAGGGCGGCCGGTGCGCTACTGTGCGCGCGGCCATGTTGGATTTTCGGGAGGGGGGGGGGTCGGGGGTCGGGGCGGGCACTTTGGTGACACCGGGGGCTTTCCTGGACTTTGCCAGGAAGTGAGGTCAACAGGAAGCCTCTTGACCTCACTTCCAGGTAAATGCCTGCGTTCTGGTGTGCCGACAAAGGCCGCGGACCGCAACAAAAAAGCAGCTCCATGCGGTGTAGCTGCGTTCTGACCCCACATCATTGATTCAATGGGGGAGAGAACGCAGCCACACCGCACAAAAGAAGTGACATGCTGCTTTTCTTTCCGCACCGATTTTTGGCATCCAAAATGCTGCGTTTAGAAACGCAGCATGTGCACTGATTTTTCAGCTTTCCCATACACTTTGCTGGGAAAGCTGAACGCATGCAATTTGCCACTGAAACGCTGCGGTTCTAAATGCAGCGTTTCCGCGGTAAAAAACGCAACGTGTGCACACAGCCTCAGTGAATGGCTCCCTTGGAGGTTTCATCTGAATCACGTCATTCAGAGATTTAGATAAACCTCAAAGTAGGTGCTCAGCGTAGAGCACAGGATAAATGTGATCCAAAATGTCATGTAAAATGTTCCCAATAAAAGCTTCAACTCATTTTACAAAAAAAACAAGCCTCCACTCAGATTCTTCATATGTCAATGGAAATATAGGGGCTAGTGAACCAAAAGCTCTGAAAAAGTGTCATGGCTTTCCCTAAAATGCAATCTAGCAAAATCTACACTCCCCTATCTATTTTAGACAATTTTTCGCTCCTAAAGTTAAATGTTGCTGCTTCCCTCCTGATTTCTGCCATGTGCCCAAAAATGTAGTTTTCCTCCAATTATGGGGTATTGGTACAGGTGAAATTGTACAACAAATTGTACAGAGCATTTTCTCCTGCTATCCTTATGAAAATGCAAAATTTGAGGCTAAAACAATATTTTGTGTCAAAAAGAAAATTTTTTACATTTTCCTTTTAGATTACTTTAGTTCCTGTGAAGCACCTAAAGTGTTAATAAACTTATTCAATATGATTTTGAGCAGTTTTGAGGGGTACAGGTTTTAGAATGGGGTCAATTTTGTGTATTTTCTGTCATCTAGGCCTCTTAAAGTCACTTCAAATGTGATGTGGTCCCTAAAAAAATGGTTCTGTAAATTTTTTGGGAAAAATGAGTTTGCCTTTTAACAAAAAAAATATATTTCAAAAATGGTGCTGATGTAAAGTAAACATATGGGAAATGTTATTTATTTAAACAGCGGAGGATACATGTGCGGAGAGGGCTGGTGGGGAGAGGGAGTGAACGTCTGCCACGGCGTTCACTCCCTCTCCCCACCAGCCCTCTCCGCACATGTAACCTCCGCTGTTTAAATAAACAGGATCCTGCACAGCAAAATAATCTGGTGAGTGCTATATTTTTTCTACTTCAACACTGCATGTCTTGCTGTCTATGGATATAAGCACCCCAGAGTTTGCCTCTAGCCACTGAATACGTGACTTTTTTCTGCATTGGATGGAATGGCTGGCTATATGCTAAGTAGTGCCCTGGTATCCCTCTCCTACTTCTGATATGGGAAATGTTATTTATTAACTATTTGTGCGACATAACTCTTTGGTTTAAGGGAAAAAAATGAAAAAGATTGAAAATTGCAAAATTTTAACCAAAATTCCAATATTCTTACAAATTAACGTATTTTATTTATTACCTAAATGTATCATTTATATGAAGTACAATGTATCACCAAAAAACATTCTCAAAACCAATGAGATCCGCTGGTGCGTTCCAGATTTATTACCGTGTAAAGGGACTAAAAAGACTGGCTTTGGCGGTCACAGGGTTAGGCTGTGGCCACACGGGGATTACTGCGATCCCCTTGCATGACACTCGGCTAACGCTGGCAGTACAGCAGGAGCCGAGTGTCATGCGAGTGTCCCTGCGACTGAGGTCCGACTGTGCGAGTGGACCTCAGCTGCGGGGGGCGTGTCGACACAGAGGAGGGGCAGGCCAGTGCTGCGGAGGGGCGGGCTGGCACGGAGGAGGGGAGGGAGAGATTTATCTCCCTCTCTCCTCCGTAGCCGGCTATTGCCATTCTTGCACTGCACTCGCGGTACACCAGTGTACCGCGAGTGCAGTGCGATTTTTCTCTCGCCCCATACACTTGAATGGGTGCGAGAGAAAGAGTCTCGCATTACAATCACAGCATGCTGCGATTATTTTCTCGGTCCGATTAGGGCTGAGAAAATAATTGCTCTTGTGTGCTGACACCCAGGCTAATATTGGTCCGAGTGGAATGTGATTTTTTTATCGCACTCCACTCGCACCAAGTTTCGTGCCGTGTGGCTTAGGCCTAAAAGAATTTCTCCTCCAAAAAAATCCTCCTATCTTATCTTTGTCAGTCCCATAATCCCCTTGACATTAACGGTTTGTCAGGGCTCATAGGGCCATGTTGGTCCATTCAATCTTAATCACATTGAGAAGAAATGGTTGATTTGAGCCCTAGTTCTCTCAAACATCACTTATTCTGGGGTCTCCAGATCCTTTGATCTCCAAATAAGTCTGAATACTGAAATTTCAAGCATTTTAAAGATAAGTTTTAAAATTACAGTGGACAATATTATCAAAGCAGGACATTTCTCAAAGCTCTTTGTGGAGGATGGGCAGCTTTTTCTCCATTCTACTATACACCTTATGATTTCTGCATATACCACTTTGACTTCTATTTTTTTTTCCTCGTAGTGACATTGCCAAATGTGAAGAAACTCTTGCGGAGTACAAGATATATGAAAAGTTCCTTTGGATGCTGTCTCCTTCAGAATGGCAAGATGCTCAAAATCAGAAAGGAATACTCAGAGAAGCAGCAAAAAACAAAGATAGAGAGAGAAAACTCACTTTGCCCCTTCCAATAATAACAAAACGTATGTGTTACCTATAACAGAACTATAACAGCATATGGGAGGCAGCAGGTTGCCCTAAAAGTAATAAAACAAGCAATATAGCCGCCACACATTTATGAGCCCTAGGAGTAGGTAAAAGCTACAATATCCAGATTAGGCCTTCTGTCCTCATATAACTCTGCATGTTAAAGTCAAGCCCACAATATAATTAACTGAAATAAGGAACTATTAGTACTCTACTTATTACATATATTGTTTTTTGTTTCTATTGGATTGGGAATGCTACATATATTTATATTGTAGGATCAAATAGAAGGTTTTTGTCTGGAACAGAAGCTAAGAGAGACCACGGATATCTTCCCCGTCGTAAATCATCTATTACTGAAAGTAGGAGATCATCCACTAGGTAATATAATATTGTACGTTTGATTTTTTTGTATTTCCTGTTGCTTATATAACACCATCATATTCCACATAATTGCACATAGATTGTCAGCATACATTGTCAATGGCAATGGGTGAGATGTATGAGGCAGCAACTGAACACTCTCAGTCCTTGAATTTGGAAGCAAAAATGGCAGAGTGTAAAGGTGGCTTTACACACTGCAACATCGCAAACGACATCGCTGTAACGTCACCGGTTTTGTGACGTTACAGCGACCTCCCCAGCGACATTGCAGTGTGTGACACACATCAGCGACCTGGCCCCTGCTGTGAAGTTGCTGATCGCTACAAATCGTTCAGGACCATTCTTTGGTCCTTTGTTTCCCGCTGTGCAGCAAAGTCTCAGTGTGAAGAGGGGACTTTACAGCGACTTCGTTAGCGACTTCCCTTTCAAAAAGCTGCTTTACAACGTCCCCAATGACTAGCGAGGTCGTTCTGTAGGTCCGGATCGCTGTTGCGTCATTGGCCAGGTCTGCCTGTTTGACAGCTCACCAGAGACTCACCAGAGACTTTGTAGCGATCCCGGCCAGGTTGGGATCGCTGGTGGGATCGCTGAAAGTTTCAGTGTGTAAAGGGGCCTTAAAAACCTCAGTGACTAACCGGGCCCAAATTGTGATGACCAATTACTTTAGTGTATATCCTAAAAGGTACCGTCACACATAACGAGATCGCTAGCGAGATCGCAGCTGAGTCACGGTTTCCGTGACGCAGTAGCAATCCCGTTAGCGATCTTGTTATGTGTGACACCTACCAGCGATCAGGCTCCTGCTGTGAGGTCGCCGGTCGTTGCAGAATGGTCCAGGCCATTTTCTTCAAAGGCGATGTCCTGCTGTTTAGGACACATTGCTGTGTTTGACACTGTGTGACAGGGTCCCAGTGACTGCTGAGATCGTTATACAGGTCGCTACTGTGACCTGTATTGTTCCTGCATCGCTGGTAAGGTCTGACTGTGTGACATCTCACCTGCGACCTCCCAGCGACTTACCTGCGATCCCTATCAGGTCGCATCGTTTTCGGGATCGCTGGTAGTTGTGTGTGACTGGGCCTAAAGATCAGTTCTTTTGGGATGTTCCCAGAATAAAGGGATAAATTCCTACTAAAAGTGGTCCCAATCGACCATACAGCAGTGGAAGAAGGTATCCTAGTGTGATAAATTATATAAATTATATATTTTTTGTACATCATAAAGAGATGACACTAGGATGCTTTATGAGAAGATGACAAGCATGCATGGTGCTATGGGTAATAAATGTTCCATTGGGAAAACTTTGCTCCAGGCATTTATGTGGATGTTATCTTAAAGGGGTTGTCTACTACTAGGACAACTCCTCCATCCCTATGTTTCCCACCTTGCAGAATAATAACACATATAGTCACCTTAAGTGCCTTTGCCATTCCAGCAGTGTCAGCACTGCCTCTCCCAGGGTTTGGGTGACATTGTTATGTAACAAGATCCCTGTAGCCTACGATCACTCTCCTCTCCTCAACAGCTCACATACATGTGGAGAAAGCGACAGCTGCTGCTTCTGCTCTATCACTTCCTCCTGATGTATGTGATACATCCGAAGGTGGGGAGAGTGAAGCTGCCACTGACTGGCTGCAGATATTGCGTGACATAACAATATTACCTGAGCCCCGGGAGAAGCAGCTCCTGGAACAGCACCAGCAAAGAAGGTGACGATAAGTGTTATTGTTTTAGGGGGAAACATAGACCTGAAGAAGAGGTTGTCCTTTTAGTGGACCTCTTTTATATACTGTATATCAGGTATCCAAACATTGCACACCACTGTACACCACTACATAGAAACAGCATCATATGGGCTGTCCTATATTGTTTAAAGGCATAGTATTTTTAGTGTATGTAAACCTTTGACTTTGCAGAATGCCTTAAAAAATTCTCTCTCTCTCTCTCTCTCTCTCTCATTATTCTGGCATTTGGCATATATAAATTTGGTAATCCTAATTTACCTAAAATGGGAAAGGTTTATTCTGATTTCATGTTAAATAGTGAGATAAACATGTGTGGCGCCCCTGACCTGGTCAGGCGCCACAGAGTATTGCACCCATGCGGGAGCAATGCTTCCAGGTAATCTCCAAAGGCCAGGATGAGGTGCACACACAAACATATAGTGACCAGGCCTCCCACATTACCAGAGGGGACCCTTGGGTAGCCATAAGGGGTTAACTTTCAATTCCCAGCTGGGGGTGTGTTCAGGGGCTGGTTGCTAGGAAGCAGGGCAGAGAGAGAGGAAGAGGAGAGTCTGGAGGAAGAAGTTGAAGTGTGTGGAAGGGGGCAGAGGAGCTCTAGAGTGTGAGACAGGTCCTGAGGAGTGCAGTAGCTGAAAGCGGGGGAGAAAGGAGTACCGTGGGTCGGCCTGAAAACCATCCAGAGAGAGAAGGGTGGCTGAGTACGGAGATCCTGGTATCCGAGCACACAAGGGGAACTAGATCCCCAGTACAGGCAGCAGATCATCCAGAGCTGCTTAACCTACAGGTGGAGGGGGTACTTCATGCCCTCACCACGACTACACAGCGCTTGAGCCAAGCAGCAATCTCCGGGCCCATAAGGGGACAGGGCCAGAAGCCATCCCACCAAGGCCACGCTGCCGGCAGACGAGCCAGAGAGAGGGGAGCAGGGTGGTAACAGCTTCCCTGGAGGGGTCCTACCACGCTTCAAGCAAAGGATCCTCCTAAAACAGAAAGAGTGCAAGGAAGGCGAGTGGACAGCTACCCTCAGAACGGCCTCCTGGAATTCCTGGTTCCACCTGGTTATCACAGTGTCGCCCGGGCATCTCACCGTGACCTCCAAACAGTGAGTAAACACGTTGAAAGACTTCTTGGACTGTGTTTGAGTCATTCTGCGACCTGTGGTCCCACACACATACACCGGGGCCTGGGGCTTGCCTCACTCTCAGGGGGCTAATATACTGACTGCACCCACCATCAGCCCCAGGCATCCCTTAATCTGCAGTGGCGGTCCCCGCTGACCGCAATACTGAGAGTGGCGTCACGACAATCCTAAAAGAAGGTTCCCTACCTGTGACCAGACTGTTCCATCCACGTGGAGTCCCTGAAGGTACTGCACCGACACATACTAGCGGGGCTTCACAACTTCTGGCGTCACGAACAGGATAAGGACTAGACCTGTTCAGACAGGTGACCGTGCGCCTCAGAGGTCCGACCGCAAAAATTGAACCGCCGCCATATTGCCATCTTCAAAGGCGCGCGCTGCAGCCCGCGCGAGGGAGAAGAGCACCGCCCACGAAGAGGTGTGGCCGCCCCAGAATCCCCACAATTCAGAGAGCGTTCTGACCCAGGAAGTGGAAAGGGAGCGCGGGGATTTCTGAAGAAAAATGGACGCTGCAGGAGGTAATGCCCCTGGTCAGGGCGACGCAGCCCAAGCGATGCCAGCCCCCGTCGCGCTGGACGCAGCAGCGCCTGGTGCCGGTGCCGCGGTCGCAGCCGCGCCGGCTGAAATCTCCCCCATAATGCCAGTTTCCTTGCTGTATGTCCCAGGAGCGCAATGGCTGCCCCAATACGCCGGTAAAATAGACACGCTGACCGGGTTTAAGAAGAAGATCAGCACCCTGCTAGACATGCACGCGATGACTGGTAAGCAGAGGGCCGCTGTGGTGCTGGGACAATTGACTGAGGCAGCAGAATTGGAAGCTGAGTCCTGGACCAATGATGACCGGAGCTCTGTTGAGACCATCTTTGCCAAACTAGCAGCTGCTTTCGAACACCGCACCGAGGGAGAGCTGAGGACGGACTTCTATAACTGCCGGCAGAAGCCCCAAGATAGCATAAGAGCCTATGCCCTCAGGCTGCAGGCTGCACTACGGGCTCTCAAGCTGGTGGACCCTGTCAGTGATCAGGAAGGAAACCGGATGATGAAGGAACAATTCTTGCGGGGCCTGCGCTCTCCTGAGGATGGGAAGCAGATGAAGCTGTGGTCCCTGGAACACCCTGACGTGGACTTTGCCATTCTGAAAGACAGGGCAGTGAAAGCACTCCAACCTCCTGTGGACACAGACCCCGTCGCACCCGCATGGCCTGCCAGTTCCACGGCTGCAGGAGCGGAATCCTCCTCGCAGGCCCTGATAACTGCAAAAGGACTCAACACGCCAGCAGAGACCATAAATACACTATCCTCCCAGGTGCAACAGCTCACTAAGGACGTCGCACAAATCCTGAAAGCAATGCAGTTGCCCTCAGAAACCAAAGTCCCTCATCGGATCCTGCTAGCTGACAGCCCAGAGGACGTCCCTTGGATGCGGAGGAGAAGAGGTCCCCCAACCCGAGGCAGGAGCAGTGATCGCTATGACTCATCTGGACAACCCATCTGTCGTCGTTGCCAGGAGGCAGGACACTATGCAAGGGCCTGTCCTTTAAACGAGCCAAACCTGGGGCCGGGGGCCAGTCCTCAGGATTAAGAAGATCAGGCCCAAGTCGCTGCTGTGATCAGTACGTGGGTGGACGTCCTGTCCTGTCCATCGTCCTGGACGGGATCCCTACCCCGGCGTTATTGGACACCGGCTCTCAGGTCACCACGATCCCGTATGTCCTTTATCGGAGGTTTTGGTCGGACGACGATCTCCGACCACCGGACCCCTCCCTCACCATCTATGCTGCCAACGGACAACCTATAGACCAGATCGGGGTCAAAGAGGTAACCATAAAGGTGGGAAGGCAGGAAATGAAGGGACAAGGACTGATTGTTGTGGACACTGATATTAGAGAAAGGAACCCGCAAATGATTTTAGGCACTAATGTCATAGAAAATTGCCTAGAGGAAGTGTTGTTCTTGCTTCACCAGATTGTTGAAGGTGCTGAGGGCAGGTCGCAAAGAGCCTTGCAAAAGGAGATCCGAATCATTCTGAGGAAGCAACAGGTAAAACAGACTGGCGGTGAGATTGGTAGTGTACGGGTGATGGATGCAAACCCCATTGTGATACCCCCACGGAGTGAAATGATGATGTGGTGTAGAGCAGCGGTAGGTCTCAGAGGACAGGATTACCAGGCTGTACTAGAGCCCACTCATTCAGACCACTGGCCCACGATTCTGACAGCCAGGGGGGTAGTTGATGTACACAAGGGACGAGTGCCTGTACGAGTGTTGAACTGTGGGGAGGAGGAAGCCAGACTACCAAGGTACGCTACCATAGCCAAACTGTTTACATGCTCAGATGACGCCATAACACCTGTAGGTCCCCTGACACAAGCTGACTCAAAAGAGGGCGAGACCTCCCAAAAGCAGTTAGAGGATTGGTGCCAGAAACTACACGTGGGGACTGACTCTACACCCGACTACCAGAAACATGGGGTTTACAGGGTCGTGCAGGAATACGAGCAGGTCTTTAGTAAGAACCCACTAGACTTTGGTAGGATCAAAGGGGTGCAACATCACATACCCACAGGCAGTCATCCTCCCATTAAGGAAAGACATAGGCCTATTCCACCAGCCCATTACCAGCGCACAAAGGACATGCTGAAGGACATGAAGGAGGCAGGCGTCATAAGGGACAGTTGTAGCCCCTGGGCGGCTCCCCTGGTCCTGGTAAGAAAGAAGGATGGCACGATGAGGATGTGTGTGGATTACAGACGGATAAATCAGATAACACACAAGGATGCCTACCCTTTGCCAAGGATAGAGGAATCCCTCGCTGCCTTGAAAGCCTCTAACTACTTTTCTACCCTAGATCTTACTAGTGGCTACTGGCAAGTATCTGTAGCAGAAGAAGATCGGGAGAAGACGGCCTTCACCACCCCAATGGGCCTCTGTGAGTTCAACAGCATGCCATTTGGACTCTGCAATGCCCCCGGGACCTTCCAGAGGCTTATGGAATGCTGCCTAGGGCACCTCAACTTTGAAACCGTCCTGCTATACCTGGATGATGTCATCGTGTACTCCAAGACCTACGAGGACCACCTGAAACACCTGGCTGAAGTCTTTGAAGCGCTATCCCGATATGGAATGAAGCTGAAACCATCCAAGTGCCATCTACTGAAGCCAAAGGTCCAGTACCTAGGTCACGTGGTCAGTGCAGAAGGAGTAGCACCGGACCCAGAGAAGGTCACAGTCATCCAGGAATGGCCCACACCTACTACCGTCCGGGAGGTACGTCAGTTCCTTGGCTTGGTAGGCTACTACAGAAGGTTCATCAAGGGCTACACGAAAATGGCAGCGCCTTTGCAAGAGCTCCTGGTAGGCCACCCAAAGAAGAGAGGAAAGATCTCCGGCCCGCCATTTCACTGGGGAGAAGCAGAAGAACACTCCTTCAGACAAATGAAAGGGGCCTTGACGGGTGAAGAGATCCTAGCCTACCCTGACTACGGTCTGCCATTCGTACTGTACACAGATGCCAGTAATGTGGGACTGGGAGCAGTGCTTTCACAGGTGCAGGGAGGCAAAGAGCGTGTGATTGCTTACGCCAGCAGGAAGCTCAGGCCTACTGAAAGAAACCCAGAGAATTATAGCTCATTCAAGCTAGAGTTCCTGGCCATGGTATGGGCTATCACAGAGCGGTTCAAGCACTACCTGGCAGCCACCAAATTCACTGTCTTCACGGACAACAACCCCCTGACCCACTTGGATACTGCTAAATTGGGTGCCATGGAGCAGCGTTGGGTAGCCCGACTGGCGAATTATGACTTTACTGTCAAGTATCGAGCTGGCCGCAAGAACGGCAACGCAGATGCTCTGTCCAGGATGCCTCACCTAGCAGACGAGGGTGAAGATGAAGATGATCTTGAAGAGATTGAGCTGCCAGCGTTCCATCGCCATGGAGCAAAACAGTGTCGGCAGTCGCGTGCCAACCGCCAAGAGGTGACCCTGAACCCACTACCTCACTACAACTGGAAGGAGACCCAGGAAAATGATCCAGCGGTAGGCTTGGTAAAGAAACTGATCAGCCAGCCTGGCGCCAGCCTTGACAAAGGAGCCCCACCTGAGGCACAGTACCTATGGAAGGAGAGGGGTCGATTATTCATCTATCAAGACAAACTTTACAGGAGCATCATTGACCCGAGGACGCATGAGAAGGTGTGGCAAGTGATTGTACCACAGAAGGATACGAGGATGGTGCTAGAAGCATATCACAATGGTGCAGGCCACTTTGGTTGGAAGAAACTGGAGGCCCTACTTAAAGTAAGATTCTACTGGGTGGGCATGAGATCTGCCCTAGAGAAGTGGTGTCGAAACTGCGGGCCCTGCAATCTTAGAAGAAAAGACCAGCACAGCCAGAGAGCACCACTCCAGCCAATCCAAACTAAACGGCCTCTGGAGATCGTGGCCCTGGACCATGTAAAGTTGGCACCCAGCAGACAAGGCTACAACTACGCTCTCACTATGGTTGACCACTACTCCAGATTCCTGGTGGTAGTACCAGTCAAGGACTTGACAGGTCAAACTGCAGCCAAAGCTTTCCAAACACACTTCTGTCGACCACATGGCTATCCAGATCAAGTGCTCACTGACCAAGGACCAGCCTTTGAAGCTGAAGTGTTTAAGGAGTTTTGTAACCTATACGGCTGCCAGAAGATCCGTACCACACCTTACCATCCTCAGACCAATGGCATGTGTGAGAAAATGAACCACATCATTCTCGACCTTCTGAAGACTCTCCCATTAGAAGAACGAAGTCAGTGGCCGGAAAAACTGCCCGATCTAGTGGACATGTATAACAACATCCCTGTGAGTTCCACGAACTGCACACCGGCATACCTGATGAGGGCCAGACCAGGGAGATTGCCAGTAGATCTGGAAATGGGAGTTGAGACCCCTGAAGACCATCTACAAGGTGCTGATTGGGATTCCAACCGCCAAGCCCAATACAAGAAAGTACAAGAGTGTGTGGAGCGAAGCCTGACTCAGCAGCGTGAGAAACAAGAAAAGGCCTACAATCGAAAAGCACCTGCTGTTTCTTTGATGCCAGGAGATATAGTTCTCAAAAGAAAGAGAAGACGTCATAAACTTGACAATCACTGGGAAGAAGAACCCTATACTGTGTTACCATCGACGCTTAGCAATGAAAAGACATGCCTTATCAGCAAAGATGGAGGAAAAACAACAGCTGTCGTTTCTAGAGATCGCCTAAAGAAATGTCCTGAACAACTAAGAATCCCTGAAGAAATTCCCAACCCTTTGCCAGTTCAAGAACCAAAAGAAAAGATGATCCATACTGTACTTGGAGATTTTCCAGCAAGTTGGCCTCAATACAATGGAGCAGTAGTTATTCCGGTTATTACATTCCCTCAATCTGGAGAAGTAAGAGACCCAGAAGAACCTGTTCAGAACCTGGAAGAGCCAAATGTAGCTGAAGCAGAAGACCATGCACTGGTATCAATACCCAGTACACCCATTATTCACATTGAGACACATACATCGGGTGGGAGGACACAACCTCAGACGGATGACAGTATAGTACTGCGTAGATCAACCCGCAGCAACTTTGGTCAGCTCCCATTACGCTATAGAGAAAGTACAGTTTAGTTCAAAGTGACCGTATGAAATGTAATGTTTAACCTGTTTACAGTTAAGTAACGTTTAAGCGAAATGTGCCCACAAGGACTATTGTGAGACCTCCTTAAAATGTTAGACCACTGGTTATGAACTGGCTTTAACCACAAACTTTGCATTGTAAAAAGTTGCCTTCTTGGTATCAACCACAGAGTCTGCCTGTTGAGGGGCATGGCTCTGCACCAACAAGGGGGCACGCCTGTTTATGGGGCCTGCCCTCCAACACTCGGAAGCGGGTACGCCTGTTTATGGGGCCTACCTTACACCACTCCCCTCAGGAGAGGAAGATTGGAGGAAAGGTCTGGGGAATGTGATGGCCCAGCCCTGGTCACCAAAAGGACCGGCGACCTACCTCCTGGAGGTTTTTGGGTGGGGTTCGGACATGTGGGTGGTTGGTGGTGGAATGGTACCTGGTATGTTTAAATGTAAATAATTGCCCCTGTGTGGGAAAAGTTTGTAATTACCTTTTTTCTTTCTCTTGTCTTTGCAGCCCGAGGACGTGCTGATGATAACTAAGGGGGAATGTGGCGCCCCTGACCTGGTCAGGCACCACAGAGTATTGCACCCATGCGGGAGCAATGCTTCCAGGTAATCTCCAAAGGCCAGGATGAGGTGCACACACAAACATATAGTGACCAGGCCTCCCACATTACCAGAAGGGACCCTTGGGTAACCAGTAGGGGTTAACTTTCAATTCCCAGCAAGGGGTGTGTTCAGGGGCTGGTTGCTAGGAAGCAGGGCAGAGAGAGAGGAAGAGGAGAGTCTGGAGGAAGAAGTTGAAGTGTGTGGAAGGGGGCAGAGGAGCTCTAGAGTGTGAGACAGGTCCTGAGGAGTGCAGTAGCTGAAAGCGGGGGAGAAAGGAGTACCGTGGGTCGGCCTGAAAACCATCCAGAGAGAGAAGGGTGGCTGAGTACGGAGATCCCGGTATCCGAGCACACAAGGGGAACTAGATCCCCAGTACAGGCAGCAGATCATCCAGAGCTGCTTAACCTACAGGTGGAGGGGGTACTTCATGCCCTCACCACGACTACACAGCGCTTGAGCCAAGCAGCAATCTCCGGGCCCATAAGGGGACAGGGCCAGAAGCCATCCCACCAAGGCCACGCTGCCGGCAGACGAGCCAGAGAGAGGGGAGCAGGGTGGTAACAGCTTCCCTGGAGGGGTCCTACCACGCTTCAAGCAAAGGATCCTCCTAAAACAGAAAGAGTGCAAGGAAGGCGAGTGGACAGCTACCCTCAGAACGGCCTCCTGGAATTCCTGGTTCCACCTGGTTATCACAGTGTCGCCCGGGCATCTCACCGTGACCTCCAAACAGTGAGTAAACACGTTGAAAGACTTCTTGGACTGTGTTTGAGTCATTCTGCGACCTGTGGTCCCACACACATACACCGGGGCCTGGGGCTTGCCTCACTCTCAGGGGGCTAATATACTGACTGCACCCACCATCAGCCCCAGGCATCCCTTAATCTGCAGTGGCGGTCCCCGCTGACCGCAATACTGAGAGTGGCGTCACGACAATCCTAAAAGAAGGTTCCCTACCTGTGACCAGACTGTTCCATCCACGTGGAGTCCCTGAAGGTACTGCACCGACACATACTAGCGGGGCTTCACACATGTACCGTATTTTTCGTTTTATAAGACGCACCGGATTATATGATGCACCACAAATTTAGAGATAAAAAAAGGTAAAAAAAAAAATGGAGTCCGTCTTATACTCCAGTGTTGTCTTACCAGAGGGGGGCAGCAGTGGTGGTGAAGCAGGGTCACAGGAAGCAGAGGTTGTGCTGACGGCAGCGGCGGGTCCGTGGTGGCAACGGCGGTCAGTATTGACAGCTGCGATGATGGCTCAGTGGTGGCAGTGGCGGCGATGGTTCCGTGGTGAAGCAGGCTGGTGCGGGGAGTGTCCCAGTGTGTCCGTGGTCCCGGTTCAAGCGATGGTGCCCAGAACGGCGCATGCGCAGATGGAGCTCTCATCCAAGAGTTTAATCTGTGCATGTGTGGCGCCCTGGACAAGCCAGGACGTCACAGGTACTGCAACAACACACCCCACACCCCGGTTAGGCACACCAGCCACCCACACACAAATCCTTGTTGCCTCCCTCCAGGGGCTGATGTCCACACCAGGTGGGGCAGAGCCAGGCGGTTGGCTCCTCCCACTGAGGAGTTCACAGTCCTGGAGGCGGGAAAGGAAGTCAGTTGAGTGGAGTCGAGTAGGAGAGTTTGAAGCTAAAGGAGGTAGTAGTGGAGGAGCAGACTGACCGTGTCCGGGTACTTGGCCCGGGCACATACAGCAAGGTTGGCAGACGGTGGTGACTGTCTGCAGGAGAGGCAGATTGACGCACAACCGCAAGTACCAGGGACGGGCGGTGGCCCGCCGGTACCGGACCTGGGAGTGAAGAGAAGCCAGCACCATCCGGCAGGGCCTACGGACCCCGACCAGGCTAGGAGTCGCCGTTAAACCGGTCAAATCCGTCAGCGACGGAAACCTCCGGGGTTTCCCAGCAATAAAGACCCGACTGAAGGCAACCGTCCAAACCGTGAGGGAGATAAAGCTACCGCCAGAGCTAGAGCTCCCAGGGCCAGAGCCTGCGGGCAACAAAAGGGGCTCCCTTAGCCAACACACCGCTGGGGAGCGGGTTACCGGTGGGAAGCCATCGGGGCCGAGAACATAACACCGGTGCAGGGAGAGACCGTTACCGCCAACCGACCGGGAGTGACCGCCGCAGCCGTCTGTGGGACTCGTACATCCAGCCGTTTGTTTTACAAGAGACACCGTGTGCGTTACTGGCTGAGTAAGTACCACCGTGCCGTCTGGTACTGCGCTGCCCCGCGACCCTGCACCTGGCTAGGCCCCGCGATCCACCAAACAGACAATAACTCCGGGCCCCGGGACTACCAAAATACCCCTACCCACGGAGGGGAGAGAAACATCCCAGCTGCTCCCTGTCATCGCTCCCGGGATCCCCGTACAGAGCAGCGGTGGTGCCCCAACCTCACCACACATCGTGGGTGGTGTCACGAACCAACATCCCAAACCCCAACAAACCACCCTTTTCACTCACGGGCGAGGAGCGCCGCTCGAGTCCCCGGATCCGGCCCACCGCTCGAGCCACCGAGCAGCAGCAGCGCCGGACCCGAGCGTGGTGAGCGCAGCGTCCCCTCCCCCCCGCGACAACTTGGCGTCACGAACAGGATCCTACCGCTCTGCCGTCTGGTAGAGGTGTGCCTTGTGTCCCGCCGGAGGGTCCGGCCGAAAATTTTCAGTAGCCGCCATTTTGGGCGCGAAGAGTCCCCGCTCGAGCAGCGGAGGCGCGAAAGCCGAAGCTCCGCCCCTGAAGAGGAGGTGCCAGAAAGAGAGACCAAGGGGGCACGGATGGTGTCTGGCCGCATATAGACCGCGGCTATAAAGGCAGGGACGCCAGGAAGAGGCTGCTTCTAAGATGCTGAGACCGACCGACAACACCGTAGTCCCCGCGCCCGCGCCTGGCACCGCAGCGTGGGTGGGAATCCGGACCGTCCAGCTAAGCAGCCGTCTGCAGGTCCGTGTGCAGCTCCTCCTGGAGGAGTGGGAGGCCGACATGGCGGACGTGGTGGTGGCCATACGGAGATGCGAGGTGGAGGAAGAATTGGAAGAGCGGGTAAGTGACCCACGCCCCTGTAGCCCTATAGGGTCGGCCATCGTGGCCGCCCCGCCACTAGGCCCGCTACCACTGCAACCGGTAGCGGTACCCTGACCATCCGCCCAGGCCGACCGACCTGCAGCCGGGGCCCGTGACCGTCCGGGGCCGCTCCACTGGAAGATACCAAAATCCGAGCCCGTTAACGGAGATGCCCCGGAGGCACACCCACTGACCCATAGGGTCAGAGCAACACAGCAATCTTCCTTATATGCCCAATGGGCAATGAGCTGCTGATCGTGGCTAAGTACTGGCCATTTGGCCTTTTTTATCATCAATTGTGATGAATATTGATACTGTTGCATGCATATAAGGAAGATTGCTGTGTTGCTCTGACCCTATTAAGTGACTATAGAGCCGAAACGATCTATACTCCAGATCCATAATTTCTGGCTGGTAGTATTGTCTATAAATAACTATCTTGAAATAACTACGGTTTCCTGTGAATATAACCTAAGAAAATCCTTATGGGAGATAATAACTGGTCTGAATGGATGGGGAATAATCACTGCTGATTTTGTAAGGCCGTCATGTAGATTAGCAGCACCTATACATGTCAGTATAGGGTCAGAAGGGCTAGTCTTCATTGAGAGGGGGTGTCATTGCGTTATACACAGGGTGCCAACCTCCGCAGTCAGGAAGGGAGACATCAGGGAATTTTGCCCACTGCCCCTTCCTTGACGTGTATGCTAAAGCAACCTGGTTTTACATACACAATTTATTTTGTTTTGTTTAAATAAAGTTTAACTGTTTATAGGGGTTTTTCTTTTTTGGTGTTTTTTCTTCATTACCCCTTGATGTATCTTTGTGAGGTGTCATAATCTGGAAGCGGAAAGAACATAATTTCACCATAAACTGCCCATGACCAGGTGTACCCCGCAAGATTTCAGACAGAGGAGTGAAAATAATTATCAGAAGAGTTGTCCAAGAGCCAAGAAACACCTGTGGAGAGCTATTGAAAGACCTGGAATCACCAGGTTCAATTGTTTCAAAGAAAAATATCAGTAATGCATTCAACCTCCATGGCCTGTATGCATGCTCACCACGCAAGACTCCATTGCTGAACAAAAAGCAAGTTCAAGGGCTTTTAAGATGTTCTCAACACCATTAGATAAGCCAGTGAAATATTGGGAGACCAAATTGAGCTCCTTAGATATCAAAATACATACCACGTTTGAAGTCCAAATGGCACTGCATATCATCCTAAAACACCATACCAATAGTGAAGTTTAAAGCTGGGAACATCATGGTGTGGGGATATTTTCAGCATAGGACACTGGTAAACTTCATACTGTATAATTGAAGGAAGGTTGAATAGACAAATGTACCAAGACATTCTTGATAAAAATTTGTTGCCGTCTACCAGGATGATGAAGAAGAAATCAGGGTGGACATTTCAGCGAGACAGTAATCCCAAACACAAAGCCAAAAAAACTCTCAATTGGTGTCAGAGAAAATGAAGTTGCTAGAATGGCCCAGCCAATCATCTGGCCTGAATCCAATAGAAAATGCATGGAAGGAACTAAAGCGGAGTTCATAGAATGAACCCTCGGAACCTTAAAGATTTTAAATTGTGTGGAAGGATGGTCCAAAAATCACAACTGAGCAATATATGCAACTAGTTTCTCCAAACAGGAGGCATCTTGAAGCTGTCATCACTAACAAAGGTTTTTGGACAAAGTATCTATATATATAATTGCCTTATTCTGTCTGTCTGTCTGTCTATCTGTCTGTCTTACTCCAAAATTGTGTCCTTACAGTGACAACCGTCGGATTGGCCGCTGGGCTCGGCCTGGCCCCGCCCCTCCACACAGATTGGCCGCTCGGCTCGGTCCCGCCCCCGGATGGATTAACCGTTCGGCCAGGCCCGCCCCCCGCACGCGATGCTCGCTAGGCCATGCCCCCCGCACGCGATGCCTGCTGGCCCCGGCCTCCCGCATGGATTAACCGTTTGGCCAGGCCCGCCCCCCGCACACGATGCCCGCTAGGCCACGTCCCCCGCACGCGATTCCCGCTAGGCCACGCCCCCACACGCGATGCCCGCTAGGCCACGCCCCGCATGCGATACCCGCTAGGCCACGCCCCCCACACGCTGCCCGCTAGGCCACGCCCCCCGCACGCGATGCCCGCGAGGCCACGCCCCCGCACGCAATGCCCGCTAGGCCACGCCCCCCGCACACGTTGGGCACCTGTACACCACGCCCCAGGACTACTCCTCCCATAATACTCCTCTTTCCCCAGGACTACTCCTCCAATTATACTCCTCCTATTATACTCCTCCTATTATACTCCTTTCTGAGGGGTTCGCAGCATGGGGGATGGAGCACGATGGGGAGTGCAGCATGGGGGATGGAGCCCGATGGGGGGTGCAGCATGGGGGGTGGACCACGATGGGGGGTGCCCAGAATGGGGGGATGAAACACGATGGGGGTGCACAGCATGGGGGATGGAGCACAATGGGGGGTGCAGTATGGGGGATAGAGCACGATAGGGGGTGCGCAGAATGGGGGATGGAGCATGATGGGGGGTGCGTAGCATGGGGGATGGAGCACGATGGGGGGTGCATAGCATGGGGGATGGAGCACGATGGGGAGTGCAGCATGGGGGATGGAGCACGATGGGGGGGTGCAGCGTGGGGGATGGAGCACAATGGGGGGTGCAGCGTAGGGGATGGAGCACGATGGGGGGTGCCCAGAATGGGGGGATGAAACACGATGGGGGTGCGCAGCATGGGGGATGGAGCACGATGGGGGGTGCACAGCATGGGGGATGGAGCATGATGGGGGGTGCGCAGCATGGGGGATGGAGCACGATGGGGGGTGTGCAGCATGGGGGATGGAGCACGATGGGGGTGCGCAGCATGGGGGATGGAGCACGATGGGGGGTGCGCAGCATGGGGGATGGAGCACGATGGGGGGTGCACAGCATGGGGGATGGAGCATGATGGGGGGTGCGCAGCATGGGGGATGGAGCACGATGGGGGGTGTGCAGCATGGGGGATGGAGCACGATGGGGGTGCGCAGCATGGGGGATGGAGCACGATGGGGGGTGCGCAGCATGGAGGATGGAGCATGATGGGGGGTGCAGACCTCCCCCCAAAACACACACACACCGCCACGCACGCAAAAAGTTTTTTATTTTTGTATTCAAAGTGCACAGTGCAGTACATAAGACATTAATATAAATAAAAAAGAGGGTGGGGAACAAGGGTACAAAAAAGATCAACCTTAGCCGGGTATGAACTAACAGGCAGAGATGTTCAATGTTGGTAAACCCCGTGACGTGTGTTTAGGACCATTATCCATTTGTAGAAGCCATCCTCTTTTCAACTTTAGCTTTTTTTACAGATGGTGTTATGTTTGCATCAAGCATTTGTTGAAATTTCATTGAATCCATTTTTCCCTCTACCCGTGAAATGGTCCCTGTGCCATTGGCTGCAACACAACCCCAAAGCATGATTGATCCACACCGTGCTTCATGGTTGGGGTTATGTTCTTTTCCTTAAATTCTGATCCCTTTTTCTCCACACATAGCTTTGATCATTGATCCAGAAAGTTCTATTTTAATGTCGTCGGTCCACAGGACTTTTTTCCAAAATGCATCAGCCTTGTTTAGATGTTCTTTTGCATATTTAAAATACTGACCTTTATGGTAAGCATGCAGGAGGTGTTTTCTTCTTATGACTCTTTCATAAAGGTCATATTTGAATAAGTGTCTTTGAACAGTAGAATGTTCCACAATTTTAGTGTCTGATAAATCTTCCTGAAGGTCTTTTGCAGGCAAGCAGGGGTTCTGATTTGCATCTCTAGCAATCCTACCAGTAGCTGTCACAGACATTTTGCTTGGTCTTCCAGACCTTCTCTTGACATCCACTGTTAATGTAAACTGCAATTTCTTAGTTACATTTCGAACTAAGGAAAAGGCAACTTGAAAACACTTTGCTATCTTCTTATAGCCTTTTTCTGCTCCACTATTTTTATTTTCAGAGTGCTATCCAACCGCTTAGAAGATAAATCTGTCAAATGTCCATCACCTTTCCTAATGATGATAGTGAACAGGCTAAATAGGGTCTGAAACCTTGGTCAAAATTATATGAGCACACAAATCTTCAAGGATGCATGGGCAGCTTACATATCTTGAAAGGCACTATCAATGGTGAGCAACGTATGCTCCCTGCTCCCATGCAGACAACGTCTGTTTCAGGGAAGGCCTTGTATTTTTCAGCAGACAATGCTAAACCACATACTGCACCCATCCCAACAACATGGCAGTTGGTCTCACTTCCCAAATGTTTAAAGACTGCTGTAAAAAGAAGAGAGAATGCTACACAATGGTAGAGATAGTGTGACGCCCTGGACTAGCCAGGTAGTCACAGACAGGTACTTGCACAAACACCCGTCCCCCTAAAAAGGTAACAGCAGCCAACTTAAACCTTTGGTCACCTCCCTCAGAGCTTAGTGGACACACCAGGGGGGCGGATCCAGGTGGTTGGCCACGCCCACTGAGGAGTTTAGAGGGCCTGAGGCAGGAAGTGCAAGTCAGTCAAGTTTAGCAGTCAAGTGCAAGCAGTCAAGTTTAGGAGCTGAAAGGGAGAGTAATGTCTGACAGGGGTCTGGGTCGTAACCTGGACACCCTTTTGCCAAGCGGCAGATGGTGGTCGCCGCCTGCAGGAGCCGAGAAGACGGCGTGGTGGAACCGTAAGGAACCGGGACAGGGTAGTGGCCCACTGGTACCAAACTGGGGAACCGACTGGAAACGGAGCACACAGGGGGGTACTCAGACCCTGAAGCAAGGTCCCGAATCTACCGGACTAAGTTAATTTACTGATTGAGGTCTGGACCTTAGGTCCTTTCCCAACCAAGTCCCGACTGAAGACAACAGCCCAACGAGGGGGATAGAAAGCCACCGCTCAGGCAGAGAGATCCCACGGGCCAGCGTATGCGGGCAAACGGGCTCTCCCGACACACACACAGCCGGGGAGCAGACTCCCGTCGCTGAAGCGCAGGCAGTCCACAGCTACAAAACAAGGTGCAGGAGAAAGGCGGCGACCACCAAACCGGGTGGGGGACCAGACGCAGCCGGCTGCGGGCACCGACCACCATCTTTTTAGTTTACTAGAGACTCCGGTGTATCTGTCAGAGTAAGTACAACTGTGCCTTCGGGCCGCGCACCTCCCCGCACCACACCAATCCGCCCGCACCCTCACCACCGGGCCCCGGGACCATCACCCCCTACCCACGGAGGGGTCAACACCTGGCTGTGCAACACCGTCCCCGGGGACCTAGTAAACAGCAGCGGTGGTGTCTACATTCACCACAACCCGTGGGTGGCGTCACGAACTTAACTCAAACCACGGCCCCGGCCGTAAACCTACCTACCAACCCCCTATGTAGCGCCAGCATCCTTTCAGAGCGACGTGATCCGGAGGCGCTCGAGCCACCCACCAACAAGTCCGGACCCGAGCGGCTCGGCTGTAGCCGAGCGCGGGGCAGTACAATAGCCATGGCCATGTTCCAATTTTTTTGAGATATGTTGCTGCCATCAATTTCTAAATTATTTCATTTTTTTCAAGTGAAAAGAAAAAAATGTCTAAATTTCAACATCTGATCTGTGTTCTAATGTGATATACTATGGCTATAAGAGATTTCCCAGTCATTGCATAATCTTTTTTTACAGTGTCCCAACATTTTTGGAACTGGGGTTTTAAATAACTTATTGTTCATAGCAATGCGTTTCTGCACTAGCAAATGTTCATAAATAGTAAATCTATTTGAGCAGTTGTCCGTTTGACACCTCCTCTGAATGACAGGACAAGGCTGCATCACAGCTGCACCTACGTGTGACCATGCCTTTAATATCACCAAGAGAAAGGTTTAAGAAAGGTTTTATGGAGCAGAGCTGATACATTGCACACGTGCGGAATAAAGGATCCTTCACTTATGCAGCTGGTACCGGAGCAATACAGCTTTGATCTAGAGAAAGTATAAGATCTAATCACATACTTCTATACAGTAAAGAGGTTGGACCACTGACAAGATTTATCAACTGTCGAAAGGATAGACGATAAAAGTATGATCACGGATGGGATCCCCACCAATTATGATGCGTCACCTGTTTAAATGGGTCTGCGGTCACGCATGCACACTACTACTCCATTCTTTTTTTTATTCTTTTTTTTATAGTACCGAAGGAAGTAGTGGCATATTCAACTGTTTACATTAGTCCCATAGAAAGGTAGTGTGCAAGTATCACCATCGTTTCATACAAATGGTGGAGCTAGGGTCCTCCCAGTCACAATTATTAGGCAAATTGTATTTTTGATGATTAATTTTATTAATGAACAACTACGGTTTTGTCAGTCAATCCAGAAGGTTAATAAACCTGAATATTTAAGAAAGTAAAAATGAGGTTTTATCCTCCTTAGGCCTCTTTTGCACGTCCATATTTAAACACATACATGAGAAAAATGGTATTGGTGTCATCAGTGTATCATCAGTGTATGGTCCGTGTGTCCGTTTTTACCATCAGTTTGTCATTTTTACCATCTATTTTTTCCCAGATGGCTAAAGAAATAAACTATAAAGCTTCTCCACATGGACATGGAGGCCACCCGTGTGCTGAACATATTTTTCACAGACCTATAGACTTGTATCGATCTTTGTAATTTGTGCCACTGCAAAAACACAGACATGCGAATAACACCATGTATTATAATCTTTATATGCTATATCCGTGGAATAATGGAATAATGGATACAACACATACATGTCACATACACGTCTGAATGAGGCCTTAGGAGAAGATTTATGCTTGCTGAATTATTAGGCAACTAAATGAAAAATCTAAATTTTGCCATCTCAATAGTTTATTTTGATATATTAAAGTAGTAGTTATAACCAAACAACACAAAATGTAGAAAAATACATATCTGACATTTAAAAAAATATTAGTGAGCAATAAAGCCACCCTTCTTTTCAATAACAGTAATAAGCCTTCCATCCATGGAGTCTGTCGTTTCTTCATCTGTTGGGCAATCAACTTTTTGGGCAGCATCAACCACAACCTACAGACACTGTTCAGAGCGGTGACGTTTCCTACACCATAAGCCTACTGTTTAAGAAGGATCCACAATTTCTCAATAGGGTTTAGGTCAGGTGAGGAAGGGGCCATATAATTATTCTTTAATGCCTTTACTAACGAGCCAAGCAGTGGAGACTTTAATACATGCGATTGAGCATTGTCCTGCATAAAAATGGTGTTCTTGAAAGATGCAGACTTTTCCCTGTACCTCAACTTGAAGAATGTGTCTTCAAAACACTGGCACTAGATTTGAGAGTTGATTTTGAGTCCATCTTTAACCCCCAAAAATTAAAGTAGCTCATCTTTAATAATACCGGCCTGTAGCAGTACCCATCTCTGCCTTGCTGGTGTCTGACTCGCCATCATTACACAAATACACATCACCTGATCTGCATTCCTGTTTACAGCTTGAAGTTGGATACTGTAATAGGCATAGAAATTATATTGTCAATATACGCCCTTGCCTAATAACTGTACACAGTGTATCTTTATCACATATCACATAGATAAATGATAAATGTTTCTTGTGAACTAGCCCCTTAATACTCATCAATAAGACAGCATGTGGTAGGCAACTTGCTCACTTTCTAAAGGCAGCCTTAACTTTCTGTTTTAAATCTATGTATGTACAGGCCGTTTAGAGCTCTGTATCAGAAAAAAATTAGCTCAGATCACTATGAAGAAATACTAAGAAGTTAATTAGCAAATTAATTAAAATTCTTGTTGCAATTTGATTCTAGAAGTCCCAGTGAAGCTTCAACCGATGAACGGGAAACACAAACTGGCGATTCAGACAATGAAGAGGTGAGGTTTTAATGTCACTGAGTTCATGATTATATTAATTACACAAGTCTGCAAGAGTAAAATTGTTAGAAAAGTAAGAGGTGATTTCTATATACTTTCAATCTCTGACCTCTGTAAAAATATAAAAAAAAATTCCATGTACAGTTTTTTCACAAATTCTGACTACTTAGGCAATATTTTGCACCATACTTTAATTGTCATGGGGTATATGGAGAAGGGACAGTGGCCCCTCAACAGGCCCTCAAACTTGTGACCCTGCCCTGTCCCTTATCGTGGAGGTAGGTTTGATGGTAACCAGGTCCAAGCCCCCAGCATGGCCCTAACTCCTATCTGGGCCCTAATCTTACTCCCCCTCTCCCCCACACGTGGGGCAGGCCAGAAAACACAAAGGCACACCCCCACAAAATGACACGGATAAAGGAGAACTGAAACTCATACACACAGCACTCAACACACAGGAGAGACAATATGTGTACTGGGGAGTGACAAAAAAGGGGAGGAAGTAAAGCACAACAGGGAAAAGCTCACACCACTCAGAAGGGCAGCACAGGTCACTATGAACAGGAGAAACCCCAAGACCAGGATCGCTGAAGCAATCATTAGCACATACTGGAAGGAAGGCGTGCTTAATAAAGGGAGGAGACAGCTGCACTAGGCAAACAGTAAACAAAACATTTAGGTCCTGCTCACCAGTCTGCAGGGATTAACTCCTGCAGAGCTGAATACCAGTGAACCTGAACCAGCCGATGCCCGACTCTGGCTGAACAATCCAGAAGCCACAGGTTGCTTGTCAGACACTGTAGTGTTAACAGAGTCTGATGCCACCATGCCAGCAGATGTGCGCAGAGATGAGCATCACATGACATTAACCATTTTGTGACTTTTGGTGGATGGAGTTTTGAAATCATAGTGATGAGTGCTATTTTTGTACTTGCAACGTGGAGGGTATCAACCTTAAAAATAACAAGAAAATGATATACCTAGACCTCCCAACAGTGATTCACTCACCTGTCCCTTCACCTCAGGAGAAACTTGAAGATACACCTAATTCAGAAGACTCGGAACATGAAGACTAGGATTCTTATGAAGACTTTCACACTAGTCCCAACAAGCCACAGCTTTTTAACAGCTCAAAATAAATTATTTATTCAGGGATTTCGACCTACCTAAATATTCTGCAGAACATTTAGTCTCTAGACTAAAGGAAAAGAACCTTCTAGCTCCTTGTACTTGTTTATAATGGCACAAAAGCAGAAAAAATCAACTCCTTCTATACTTTTTTCAAGACAGTGCGCTAGTGTATTCTAGTGATTTTCCTGAGCTGATGGAAAAATATAACATTGAGTACATTCTGAGCAAGTGAATACTTTATTAAAGATAAAAAAGTCTGAAAGCTGCTACTGTGCAATGGCAGCAAGTGTGCTTCAGTGTCTGCAGGACGTTTTGTGCACTTAAAGGAAAGTTATAAGAAACTAGACTTTATTTTCAAGAAACTTAACTATGAGGATCAAGGATGGTCAATATGTGGTGATTCGAAAGATCTCTCTTTGCCCCTTGGGCAGCAAGGAGGATAAACAAAGCACTCATGCTTTTTGTGTGAATGAGACAGTTGGTATAGAGATCATCACTGGAGCCAAAAACGTTGGCCAACGAGGATATCTTTGCAATCTGGACTCAAGAATCTAGTTTGGAAAGTTTAGTTCATCCCACTATATAGTTCTCCTGTCACCACTCCATGTTAGGCTTGGACTGATGAAGCAGTTTGTGAAAGCTCTATCGAAAGAAGGAGAGACTTTTAAGTACCTGTGTAACAAGTTTCAAGCACTGTCCAAAGCAGTCCGGATATTCGGAAACTCATGAAGGACGATGTGCTCGAAACAAAAATGAAAGCTGTTGAGAAAAGGTTTTGGGATTCTTTTAAAGAAGTCTTGAAGAAATTTGTAAGTAACAACAAAGATCCAAAATTCAAGTTTACCATGCAAAACATGCTGAAACGTTTCAAAGCCTTGGGTTGTCTGATGAATTTGAAGTTACATTTTTTACATTCCCATTTGGACTACTTTCCTGTAAACCTTGGTGCTGATAGTGAAGAGCAAGGAGAAAGATTTCATCAGGATATAAAGGAGATGGAACACTGATATCAAGGTATATGTAATGGGAACATAATGGGGGACAACTGCTGGATGCTTCACAGAGAAGATTCAAAGGCCCTCTTCAAGAGAAAAAATATCAAGAGAAGCTTGAAGAGAAAAATGAAAAGGCAGCTCAAGAATTAATTCCAAAATAAAGTTGCAGAATGAATGTTTAATACATTTTTATATAATACATATATATATATATATATATATATATATATATATATATATATATATATATAATAGTGTCAATTTTTTGCTACAATAAAGAATTTTTTGGTTCATCCTGCTTGTATGTAATCTTATGGGCATTTTGTGCAAAATTCATATGTGATAGTGTGACGCCCTGGCCTGTCAGGTCATCACAGGGTATTGTGCAATCTGCCCTTCTGTGCAATATCCACCTCCTCCTTGGTTACGGGTCCCTAATAAATGGTGTTGCCAAAACCAGTTAATTAAAATCCTAGGAACACTCTGCACCAGACACCAGTGGACAGCCTGAGTGGAATAGGGTTGCCCACTTGGGGGGTTGGTTAATGGGAGGTCAGGAGTGTCAGGAGTAGTCCAGTGTGGTGTTGGAAGTGAAAGTGAGAGAAGGACAGGAGCTGGGCTCCTTGGAACTACTAGGTAGCAGACGTTGGTCTGGGCCTGGTAGGAGCTGGACCCCCGGTCACAGGGGATTGTGACAAAGGGCACGGCATAGTCGTGGAGGACAGCCAGCGGCCTTGTACCATCACCGGACTGGGACCAGGGCACGACGGGGAACAAGGGGACTCCCTAGGTCAAGGAGTAGCTTCAGGCAACCTGACAATTCGCCCGACGAGAATGGAGCTTTCAAGATCCGCTCTCTACCCGCTTCAAAATCGTGGTACTAGCGCAACGAGAGGGATAGGACTTTCCACAAATACGGTCCAAGAAATCCCAAGTGTGAACCCTGAGAGCAAGCTCCCTCAGTTAGCCATACTGGGGAGCAGGACCCGACTAGTTTTAGGCTACAGGGACCAACCAGAAAGAAACAAGGTGCCAAGGGAAAAGGTCACAGATCAACAGGCAACACCAGCAGAAACGGGACCCAAACGTGCTCCCCCTCAGCGGCAGCGGTGTCCAGAACATTGGTTTACTAAGTTGTCGGTGTCAGCATTATTGGACTGAGTGAGTACGCAAAGGACCCTTACCTCCCCAACGGCACCTCCCTGTCCCCATCAGAGAGACCTGGGGCATCCCCCCCTACTCGTGGAGGGGTTAAACACCTGGCTGCTCACTCCATCACTACCGGGTACTCCCAGCCGCAGCGGTGGTACTCCATGTTACCACACACCACGGGTGGTGTCACGAACTCTCAATATACCATACCCCCTGTAAATACCCCCCTTCATTCAAGTGGCCGCGAGACCACTGGGTCCGGACGCCCCTCGAGCCACCGCGGATCTGGATCCGAGCAGCTCGGCTGCTGAGACAGGGGACGACACACCTCGAAAAACCTGGCGTCATGAACAGGATACGAGCAGGACCCACTTACCTGGGTTACGTGCGCCTTGAGAACCGAAGACCGCGAGTCAAGATCCTGTTTCCCACCAATTCCGCCATCTTCCTACATCTTTTTGCGCCAAAACGCCATCTTTCCCGTGAAAGCGTGCGAAGCAGAAGCCCCACCCTTCGTCCTGCATGTGAGGCCGGAACCGGAAGTTCTCAAAGGGCCACAGCAGCGAGAGAAGTGCTGAGTGAAAACCGAGGGGGCGTGCCGGAATGTAACTACAGCGGAAGAGAAGCAGGGACTCCAGTACTCTGCCATAATGTTCCTGGACAGTGCAGAGTCAATTTGGCAGAACAGCGCAGCTGCTCAGCAGAGGCTCCCAGAGAAGCTTCGCAGATGGAGACGCGGAGGATGGCTGCGGCAGTGCAAACCCGTGAGACCGATGTTCCACGAGAGAAGCGGGTAAGCGGTTACCCAGTCCCAGTTGATTTCACTAATCCGGCCGATGCGGCTGTGGGATCCGAGCCGCCCCTGCTCCAGGCCAGCACTCAGCCGCCGTCGCCTTCACCCTCCTCTGTGGCTGACCCTGAGGCACTGCCCGCAACACCGGCGGCAGCGGATCCCTCAACTCCTGAGAGAGATGATCATTCTGCGGCCTCTGACCAAATTGACCCGGTTACCATGGACTTGGAACCGGAGGCGATGGAAGAAGGCAATTCAGGTTCCAGTACCCCAGAAGCTGCATGGGTGCCACGTTATGGAGGAAACGGCCGTAGGATGATACTGTCGTCACGGGCACAGATGGCATTCGAGATCATGGAGATGGAAGCAGAGTCCACTTCGGATGTGGAGATCTCAGTTGATACCATGGAAGTAGTGCCTATCTGCCGTGTTGAGGTTTACCAGGGCACTTTGCAAGAGTGTGTCCAGGAGATGCCCAACGCTAAAGGGAACGGAACCTGCATGTTTTAAAGTTTTATATGGACTGTCACCTTTGTTGAACGTTCTCGAGTGTTCAAATGGAGGAGGCTGTCAGGGACCGGCAAAAGGGTTCCTGATGGGAGGTGACAGGAAGAGTTCTGCTATCCTTAGACTGCGCCCTCCTTGTTGAACCTTTTTCCACCCTTTTGTTACAGGGAAAAGGCCACCAGGGCCTTGGACGGTGCAGTGCTGGTAGACGGCACCAGGAGGCCCCGGTGGAGGCCAGCGCAAGGGGCAACTGCTACCAGGTTGCTCAGGACTTCCACAGAGTTGTCATTCACAACGCCATGGACCTTAACCTGGTCACGGACCCACCATAGGTTTGCAGGGGGTCAGGTTGTTTGGGTGGCGAGTTAATGGAATCCGGGACATTGGGACTGGACTGTAGCAGGAAGAGGCTGGAACGAAGAAGGTTGAGCCTCCGCTACTACTGAAACCAGAAGCGTTCCATCGTTGGAGAGATGAACTTTAAAGTGTTAAGTAACGTTTAAGTAACCAGCCTCCCTAATGAGGGAAGTATATGTAAATAAAAATGTTTCTTTTTCTATTTTCCACTTTTTCATTTTCACAAAAAAATAAATAAATAATAAACCTCTGATATCCTGTAGCTCGGGGACGAGCTACGTTTAACCAAGGGGGAATGTGACGCCCTGGCCTATCAGGTCGTCACAGGGTATTTTGCAATCTGCCCTTTTGTGCAATATCCACCTCCTCCTTGGTTACGGGTCCCTAACAAATGGTGTTGCCAAAACCAGCTAATTAAAATCCTAGGAACACTGTGCAGCACACCCACCAGACACACCAGTAGACAGCCTGAGTAGAATAGGGTTGCCCACTTGAGGGGTTGGTTAAGGGGAGGTCAGGAGTGTCAGGAGTAGGCCAGTGTAGTGTTGGAAGTGAAAGTGAGAGGGGTTCAGGAGCTGAGCTCCTTGGAACTACTAGGTAGCAGATGTTGGTCTGGGCATAGTAGGAGCTGGAGCCCCCCGTCGCAGGAGATTGTGACAAGGGGCACGGCATAGTCGTAGTGGACAGCCGGCGGCCTTGTACCATCACCGGGCTGGGACCAGGGCACGACGGGGTACGTGGACCCTAGGTCAAGAAGTAGCTTCAGGCAACCTGACAATTCGCCCGACGAGAATGGAGCCTTCAAGATCCGCTCTCCACCCGCTCTAAAATCATGGTACTGGCGCAACAAGAGGGATAGGACTTTCCACAAATACGGTCCAAGAAATCCCAAGCGTGGACCCTGAGAGTAAGCGCCCTCAATTAGCCATACTGGGGAGCGGGACCCGACTAGTTTTAGGCTACAGGGACCAACCAGAAAGAAACAAGGTGCCACGGGAAAAAAGGTCACAGATCAACAGGCAACACCAGAAGAAACGGGACCCAAACGTGCTCCCCCTCAGCGGCAGCTGTGTCCAAAACTTTGGTTTACTAAGTTGTCGGTGTCAGCATTATTGGACTGAGTGAGTATGCAAGTGACCCTTACCTCCCCAACGGCATCTCCCTGTCCCCATCAACGAATCCCGGGGCATCCCCCCCCCTACCCGTGGAGGGGTTAAACACCTGGCTGCCCACTCCATACTACCGGGTACTCCCAGCCACAGCGGTGGTACTCCATCTTACCACACACCACGGGTGGTGTCACGAACTCTCAATATACCATACCCCCTGTAAATTACCCCCCTTCATTCGAGTGGCCGCGAGACCCCCGGGTCTGGATGCCCCTCGAGCCACCGCGGATACGGATCCGAGCAGCTCGGCTGCTGACACAGGGGCGGCACACCTCTTAAAAATAGGTGTGGTTGTTTTTTGGTGTGTTTTTTTTTTAAAGCAGGGCATAAGAAAACATAACAAGTCAATGGATTTGAAAAAAAATCCATATATAAATATATATATATATATATATATATATATATATATATACAGTATATTCCCAAAAGTGAGTACACCCCTCACACTTTTGTAAATAGCTTATTATATCTTTTCATTTAATAACACTGAACATATGACAGTTTAATACAATGCAAAGTAGCCAATGTACAGCTTGTATAACAGTGTTAATTTGGTGTGTCCTCTAAATAATTCAGCACACAGCCATTAATGTGAAACCACTGGCAACAAAAATGAGGACACCCCTAATTGAATATAGCCAAATTGTGCCCAGTGTGAATATTTTGTGTGGCCACTAGTGATGAGCGAATATATTCATCACTATTCGATACTCGAGTGAATATTAAGGTGTTCAGGATATTCGTTACTCATTGAGTATTTTGGTATTCGCCTCGTGAGTTTTGAGTCGCCTTTGCACATGTTGAAGCCTAATTTTCAACCACTAAACATGTGGGGATTGCCTGCCAATCACAGTAATGCCATAGCCTGCTTTGTTACTGGCATTGCTGTCATTGGCAGGCACAGTGAAAAAAACCTATTTGTGATAACCAGCGCAGGTAAATGAGACAGCTGGGGACTTGTATTCACAGGCTGGGAAAGTCCATGGTTATTGGGCCATCCCCAGCCTAAAGATAGCTGCCCGCAGCTGCCCCACAATTGGCTCAACCATTCGATGCACCATTTGTGGGCTTTATCTGGCACATCCCGATTGCCCTGGTGTGGTGGCAATTGGGGTAATATATGGGGTTGATGTCAGCTGTGATTTGTCAAAAATCACAGCTTCCATCAAGCTTTGGGTTGGTACTGGAGAGATGTCTGTGAGATTCCCCCCCTCATTACCAACCCTATAAGTAAAGAGAAAAAAACAAAACAAAACACAAGCACCCTGAAATCCTTTATTTTAAATGATACAAAAATCCACCCTCTCTTTCACCAATTTATTAACCCAAAAATACCCCTTACAGGTCTGAAGTAATCCACACAACATCCCATGATGATCCCAGCTCTACTACATCCAGATGCTGCAGTGATGGAAAACCTGAACAAGCACTGTAGCTCCCGGGACACACTGAGGCCAGTGGGGGGACCCAGCTGTGAGAAGTGGTGATGTCAGTCAGGTCACCGTAGTTTACAGCCGGGTTCCTAATGTGTTACGTGTGACCACTAGTGAACCCACTGCCCTTCTGATTCCATTTGTTTCCCTCAGTTAAAAGACCCTGTACTCACCTCCTGTTCTGCCATTCCAGCGCAGTCAGTAATTGCGTATCCGTGCTCACGTGACATTGTGACGTCACTTGAACGCCCGAGTCCAATCACCGCCAACTTCTGTCACCCCGCCTTTGGACTAAATAAGCAATCAACAGGAAATTAGTTGCAGCCGCTGCATCACTTTCTGTTGATTAATTTGTTTGATTACAAGGTGGGGTGAGAGAAGCTGGCGGTGATTAGACGTCACAATGCCACGTGAGCCCAGAACCAAGATTATCGACAGCGCTGGAATGGCGCCAGAACGGGAAGTGAGTACATGGTCTTTTATTTTAACTGGGGGAAACAAATGAATTCAGAAGGGGTTGTCCTAGTAGTGGACAACCCTTTTAAATAAGTAAAAACATCTGCAAATGTGATAAAATATATAAATAACCACTACTTTCGACTAATTATTACTACTTGTATGCATTTTTTCCCCACGGTTATTCAGTGCTGAAACTCTGGTGGTGCTCCCAGGTTTTATTGTCCGGAAGGCAAGACTCAACCTCTGCAGGCAATCAGTGGCCGCTGTGTTCATTTGCCTTAGTACAGGCAAAGCACTGATCGGTGATGTCACAGACTGATGGACTGCAGCGCTCACACTGTTTGAGAGGAATAAGTCTGTATGTACTGCTATTTGCCTTCTGCTGGAAATTGGAACATTACATGGGAAATGTTCACCTTTTGCCAAAGAGGGACGCATACTGTGGTGCGCTATGTGCACTGCAGCAATTTTTATTTTACATTAGGTAACTTCCCTATAGCTGTTATTATTTTGCATGGGAGAAATACAGTGGGTAAAAAAGTATTTAGTCAGCCACCAATTGTGCAAGTTCTCCCACTTAGGCCTGTTTCAGACGTCAGTGATTCTGGTACGTATGTGCTAGTTTTTTCATGTGCCAGAATCACGGACCTACACAGATCCATTATAATGAATGGGTCTGCGCACACATTAGTGATTTTTCACTGACCGTGTCTCCGTGCAGCGTAACCGCGGGTCCGTGATTGCCGCACGGAGACATGTTTTTTCTGGCATCACTGATGTCCCACGGACCACACTATGGTGTGATCCGTGAAACACGTACCAGAAAAACACGGACATTGAAAATAAAAAATATTTTTAACTCACCTTTCCCAGTGACGCTCTGTTCTGCCTCTGCTCCCCGCAGCTTCCTGGCCGGGTCATTACTACATGCATAGTCATTATGCATGACACAGTCGACCCGGAAGCAGCTGCAGCGGAGGTCAGCGGCGGCCAGATGCAGCACCGCGGGACTCTTCAGCATCACGGATAGCAGGAGTGGGGACAGGTGAGTTTATGTCCATGTGCCGTCACGGAGCACGGATAACGTCTCATGGATTGCACATGGAGAACCTACGTGTGCTGTGAATTACGGCACATGGAGGGACATATATGTGTTTAACACGTCAGTGAAAGACGTCTGTTTTTCACCGACGTGTGAAACAGGCCTTAAAAAGAGGAGAGCTGTCTGTAATTGACATCATAGGTAGACCACAACTATGAGAGTCAAACTGAGAAAACAATCCTGAAAATCACCTTCTCTGATTTGGCAAGATTATTTTTGCATATTATGGTGGAAAATAAGTGTTTGGTCAATAACAAAAGTTCATCTCAATATTTTGTTATATATCCTTTGTTGGCAATGACAGAGGTCAAACCTTTTCTGTAAGTCTTCACAAGGTTGGCACACACTGTTAGTGGTATGTTGGTCCATTCCTCCATGCAGATCTCCTCTAGAGCAGTGATGGTTTGGGCCTGTTGCTGGGCAACACGGACTTTCAACTCTCTCCAAAGGTTTTTAAAGGGGTTCAATGGGTTTAATAGAGAAAAATAATCAATTGCGCCATTTTTGTTTACTCCATTTACCGATCCCCATAAATAATCTGATTGCTGTGTTGTTCGGGTCGTTAAAATAACAGGAACACTAAATATGTCCATGCTATTTGATGATTGATGATGTTTATTAATTTACTAAAAAAAAAGCACAATAAAAATTACATTATTCTATTTTTTTTATTATTACTTTTAGTACTTTTATTAGAAGAAATGCTGCTCTGTAGAATGGAGCTCTGTGTCCTGTGTAATCTGCTATTTAGGAAGAGGTTGTAATGCAAGTTCATCTATACAAATTCCTCCTTTTGACATCATCATTCCTTGTGGCTCAACAGCTAAGGGCTGCTGGACACATGTTTGAAAGTTGCTGAAACAAATTAATCTGACTCTTTCCTTCACCTACATAAAGATGCAGTATCTATTTATCTATCGATCTCTCTATGTAGCTGAATAATCTGCTTCTTGTTTCTCTGCATGCAATACAGAGGTCAAGATTACCAAATCTTCCTATGTCTTTCAATCGAGGCAGTGGCTTAATGGCAGTGGCTCAGAGCTGCCTATGGACAATGAGTTCACGCGTTTGAGTCCCATCCAGGTAAACTAGAGCAGATGAGAATTTAAGTTATGCACTAAACTGAGTTTAGTGCACTGAGGAGAGGAGCCGGGACAACAGCTGTGAGCAGCGGGACTGCGGGAGAGAGCCCTCAAATTGGGACAGTCCTGCTGAATCCGAACGGTTGTGAGGTATGCAGTACATGTTTAATATAGTTAGCTTTTATTCACCAAAAAACATAGCAAAAATGCATGGTTGCATTTTTTGTAGTCTTTTTGCACTTTCTGTAATTTCATAGCTTTTGCTGATACTGTAAAAAGTAACTGTTAATTTGCATAAAAGAAGCAGCAAAAATGCAACATGTGAACATAAAAACAACCTCCACTCAAAAATATTATGTATTGCAAAGTGTGCACAGTACCAACATTCCAAGCTGTACTATTGAAAAAATGAGATTTTTGGCAAAAAAATTGCAATTTTTCGAGCCACCCCGCCAACGTCACGGCAAATCTCCTGGGGCAGTCCTAACACTAAAATATTTTTATTTAAAGTGTGCCATGTGGCCTCACATATGCAAAATTAGGACTGCACAGCACGTACCTTGTGCTTTTCAGTCACCGTCTCCATGACTGATTCATGGTTGTGGGCGGGACAGGCCCGAGCACATGCTGCTTAGAATAAATAGCCAGTGGACGGGGTTGGATGGCCAGTGTGAACAGCCACCAACCGCCAAAAATCAGGACAGATGGAAAAATAAACATGAGGTGCACTGCAAGATGAGAATCAACTGGGACCCTATATAACAAGAAAAAACAGCATAAAAACAACCTCCACTCAAAAATATTATGTATTGCAAAGTGTGCACAGTACCAACATTCCAAGCTGTACTATTGAAAAAATGAGATTTTTGGCAAAAAATTGCAATTTTTCGAGCCACCCCGCCAACGTCACGGCAAATCTCCTGGGGCAGTCCTAACACTAAAATATTTTTATTTAAAGTGTGCCATGTGGCCTCACATATGCAAAATTAGGACTGCACAGCACGTACCTTGTGCTTTTCAGTCACCGTCTCCATGACTGATTCATGGTTGTGGGCGGGACAGGCCCGAGCACATGCTGCTTAGAATAAATAGCCAGTGGACGGGGTTGGATGGCCAGTGTGAACAGCCACCAACCGCCAAAAATCAGGACAGATGGAAAAATAAACATGAGGTGCACTGCAAGATGAGAATCAACTGGGACCCTATATAACAAGAAAAAACAGCATAAAAACAACCTCCACTCAAAAATATTATGTATTGCAAAGTGTGCACAGTACCAACATTCCAAGCTGTACTATTGAAAAAATGAGATTTTTGGCAAAAAATTGCAATTTTTCGAGCCACCCCGCCAACGTCACGGCAAATCTCCTGGGGCAGTCCTAACACTAAAATATTTTTATTTAAAGTGTGCCATGTGGCCTCACATATGCAAAATTAGGACTGCACAGCACGTACCTTGTGCTTTTCAGTCACCGTCTCCATGACTGATTCATGGTTGTGGGCGGGACAGGCCCGAGCACATGCTGCTTAGAATAAATAGCCAGTGGACGGGGTTGGATGGCCAGTGTGAACAGCCACCAACCGCCAAAAATCAGGACAGATGGAAAAATAAACATGAGGTGCACTGCAAGATGAGAATCAACTGGGACCCTATATAACAAGAAAAAACAGCATAAAAACAACCTCCACTCAAAAATATTATGTATTGCAAAGTGTGCACAGTACCAACATTCCAAGCTGTACTATTGAAAAAATGAGATTTTTGGCAAAAAATTGCAATTTTTCGAGCCACCCCGCCAACGTCACGGCAAATCTCCTGGGGCAGTCCTAACACTAAAATATTTTTATTTAAAGTGTGCCATGTGGCCTCACATATGCAAAATTAGGACTGCACAGCACGTACCTTGTGCTTTTCAGTCACCGTCTCCATGACTGATTCATGGTTGTGGGCGGGACAGGCCCGAGCACATGCTGCTTAGAATAAATAGCCAGTGGACGGGGTTGGATGGCCAGTGTGAACAGCCACCAACCGCCAAAAATCAGGACAGATGGAAAAATAAACATGAGGTGCACTGCAAGATGAGAATCAACTGGGACCCTATATAACAAGAAAAAACAGCATAAAAACAACCTCCACTCAAAAATATTATGTATTGCAAAGTGTGCACAGTACCAACATTCCAAGCTGTACTATTGAAAAAATGAGATTTTTGGCAAAAAATTGCAATTTTTCGAGCCACCCCGCCAACGTCACGGCAAATCTCCTGGGGCAGTCCTAACACTAAAATATTTTTATTTAAAGTGTGCCATGTGGCCTCACATATGCAAAATTAGGACTGCACAGCACGTACCTTGTGCTTTTCAGTCACCGTCTCCATGACTGATTCATGGTTGTGGGCGGGACAGGCCCGAGCACATGCTGCTTAGAATAAATAGCCAGTGGACGGGGTTGGATGGCCAGTGTGAACAGCCACCAACCGCCAAAAATCAGGACAGATGGAAAAATAAACATGAGGTGCACTGCAAGATGAGAATCAACTGGGACCCTATATAACAAGAAAAAACAGCATAAAAACAACCTCCACTCAAAAATATTATGTATTGCAAAGTGTGCACAGTACCAACATTCCAAGCTGTACTATTGAAAAAATGAGATTTTTGGCAAAAAATTGCAATTTTTCGAGCCACCCCGCCAACGTCACGGCAAATCTCCTGGGGCAGTCCTAACACTAAAATATTTTTATTTAAAGTGTGCCATGTGGCCTCACATATGCAAAATTAGGACTGCACAGCACGTACCTTGTGCTTTTCAGTCACCGTCTCCATGACTGATTCATGGTTGTGGGCGGGACAGGCCCGAGCACATGCTGCTTAGAATAAATAGCCAGTGGACGGGGTTGGATGGCCAGTGTGAACAGCCACCAACCGCCAAAAATCAGGACAGATGGAAAAATAAACATGAGGTGCACTGCAAGATGAGAATCAACTGGGACCCTATATAACAAGAAAAAACAGCATAAAAACAACCTCCACTCAAAAATATTATGTATTGCAAAGTGTGCACAGTACCAACATTCCAAGCTGTACTATTGAAAAAATGAGATTTTTGGCAAAAAATTGCAATTTTTCGAGCCACCCCGCCAACGTCACGGCAAATCTCCTGGGGCAGTCCTAACACTAAAATATTTTTATTTAAAGTGTGCCATGTGGCCTCACATATGCAAAATTAGGACTGCACAGCACGTACCTTGTGCTTTTCAGTCACCGTCTCCATGACTGATTCATGGTTGTGGGCGGGACAGGCCCGAGCACATGCTGCTTAGAATAAATAGCCAGTGGACGGGGTTGGATGGCCAGTGTGAACAGCCACCAACCGCCAAAAATCAGGACAGATGGAAAAATAAACATGAGGTGCACTGCAAGATGAGAATCAACTGGGACCCTATATAACAAGAAAAAACAGCATAAAAACAACCTCCACTCAAAAATATTATGTATTGCAAAGTGTGCACAGTACCAACATTCCAAGCTGTACTATTGAAAAAATGAGATTTTTGGCAAAAAATTGCAATTTTTCGAGCCACCCCGCCAACGTCACGGCAAATCTCCTGGGGCAGTCCTAACACTAAAATATTTTTATTTAAAGTGTGCCATGTGGCCTCACATATGCAAAATTAGGACTGCACAGCACGTACCTTGTGCTTTTCAGTCACCGTCTCCATGACTGATTCATGGTTGTGGGCGGGACAGGCCCGAGCACATGCTGCTTAGAATAAATAGCCAGTGGACGGGGTTGGATGGCCAGTGTGAACAGCCACCAACCGCCAAAAATCAGGACAGATGGAAAAATAAACATGAGGTGCACTGCAAGATGAGAATCAACTGGGACCCTATATAACAAGAAAAAACAGCATAAAAACAACCTCCACTCAAAAATATTATGTATTGCAAAGTGTGCACAGTACCAACATTCCAAGCTGTACTATTGAAAAAATGAGATTTTTGGCAAAAAATTGCAATTTTTCGAGCCACCCCGCCAACGTCACGGCAAATCTCCTGGGGCAGTCCTAACACTAAAATATTTTTATTTAAAGTGTGCCATGTGGCCTCACATATGCAAAATTAGGACTGCACAGCACGTACCTTGTGCTTTTCAGTCACCGTCTCCATGACTGATTCATGGTTGTGGGCGGGACAGGCCCGAGCACATGCTGCTTAGAATAAATAGCCAGTGGACGGGGTTGGATGGCCAGTGTGAACAGCCACCAACCGCCAAAAATCAGGACAGATGGAAAAATAAACATGAGGTGCACTGCAAGATGAGAATCAACTGGGACCCTATATAACAAGAAAAAACAGCATAAAAACAACCTCCACTCAAAAATATTATGTATTGCAAAGTGTGCACAGTACCAACATTCCAAGCTGTACTATTGAAAAAATGAGATTTTTGGCAAAAAATTGCAATTTTTCGAGCCACCCCGCCAACGTCACGGCAAATCTCCTGGGGCAGTCCTAACACTAAAATATTTTTATTTAAAGTGTGCCATGTGGCCTCACATATGCAAAATTAGGACTGCACAGCACGTACCTTGTGCTTTTCAGTCACCGTCTCCATGACTGATTCATGGTTGTGGGCGGGACAGGCCCGAGCACATGCTGCTTAGAATAAATAGCCAGTGGACGGGGTTGGATGGCCAGTGTGAACAGCCACCAACCGCCAAAAATCAGGACAGATGGAAAAATAAACATGAGGTGCACTGCAAGATGAGAATCAACTGGGACCCTATATAACAAGAAAAAACAGCATAAAAACAACCTCCACTCAAAAATATTATGTATTGCAAAGTGTGCACAGTACCAACATTCCAAGCTGTACTATTGAAAAAATGAGATTTTTGGCAAAAAATTGCAATTTTTCGAGCCACCCCGCCAAGCAGCATGTGCTCGGGCCTGTCCCGCCCACAACCATGAATCAGTCATGGAGACGGTGACTGAAAAGCACAAGGTACGTGCTGTGCAGTCCTAATTTTGCATATGTGAGGCCACATGGCACACTTTAAATAAAAATATTTTAGTGTTAGGACTGCCCCAGGAGATTTGCCGTGACGTTGGCGGGGTGGCTCGAAAAATTGCAATTTTTTGCCAAAAATCTCATTTTTTCAATAGTACAGCTTGGAATGTTGGTACTGTGCACACTTTGCAATACATAATATTTTTGAGTGGAGGTTGTTTTTATGCTGTTTTTTCTTGTTATATAGGGTCCCAGTTGATTCTCATCTTGCAGTGCACCTCATGTTTATTTTTCCATCTGTCCTGATTTTTGGCGGTTGGTGGCTGTTCACACTTGCCATCCAACCCCGTCCACTGGCTATTTATTCTAAGCAGCATGTGCTCGGGCCTGTCCCGCCCACAACCATGAATCAGTCATGGAGACGGTGACTGAAAAGCACAAGGTACGTGCTGTGCAGTCCTAATTTTGCATATGTGAGGCCACATGGCACACTTTAAATAAAAATATTTTAGTGTTAGGACTGCCCCAGGAGATTTGCCGTGACGTTGGCGGGGTGGCTCGAAAAATTGCAATTTTTTGCCAAAAATCTCATTTTTTCAATAGTACAGCTTGGAATGTTGGTACTGTGCACACTTTGCAATACATAATATTTTTGAGTGGAGGTTGTTTTTATGCTGTTTTTTCTTGTTATATAGGGTCCCAGTTGATTCTCATCTTGCAGTGCACCTCATGTTTATTTTTCCATCTGTCCTGATTTTTGGCGGTTGGTGGCTGTTCACACTTGCCATCCAACCCCGTCCACTGGCTATTTATTCTAAGCAGCATGTGCTCGGGCCTGTCCCGCCCACAACCATGAATCAGTCATGGAGACGGTGACTGAAAAGCACAAGGTACGTGCTGTGCAGTCCTAATTTTGCATATGTGAGGCCACATGGCACACTTTAAATAAAAATATTTTAGTGTTAGGACTGCCCCAGGAGATTTGCCGTGACGTTGGCGGGGTGGCTCGAAAAATTGCAATTTTTTGCCAAAAATCTCATTTTTTCAATAGTACAGCTTGGAATGTTGGTACTGTGCACACTTTGCAATACATAATATTTTTGAGTGGAGGTTGTTTTTATGCTGTTTTTTCTTGTTATATAGGGTCCCAGTTGATTCTCATCTTGCAGTGCACCTCATGTTTATTTTTCCATCTGTCCTGATTTTTGGCGGTTGGTGGCTGTTCACACTGGCCATCCAACCCCGTCCACTGGCTATTTATTCTAAGCAGCATGTGCTCGGGCCTGTCCCGCCCACAACCATGAATCAGTCATGGAGACGGTGACTGAAAAGCACAAGGTACGTGCTGTGCAGTCCTAATTTTGCATATGTGAGGCCACATGGCACACTTTAAATAAAAATATTTTAGTGTTAGGACTGCCCCAGGAGATTTGCCGTGACGTTGGCGGGGTGGCTCGAAAAATTGCAATTTTTTGCCAAAAATCTCATTTTTTCAATAGTACAGCTTGGAATGTTGGTACTGTGCACACTTTGCAATACATAATATTTTTGAGTATAACATGTGAACATAGCCTAAAGGTGTCTGTGCGAAGTGAATGTCTGAAGGGTTGGACATTGACTTACAGAATAGCCACCTAAGCGTATATAGTAGGTGGTACATGAGAGACAGTTTTTGTGAATCATATAGGCAAATGCACCTTATATAAGCAAGACTCAAGGAGTAAGGCACAGAATACTTATTTGCTGTATGTTATGGTATGTCCATAAAAAGCTAAACACATAATGTAATCCTATGTTATTTTTATACAGGAGCCAGAAATATTTTTCACTGATCCTCAACAGTTACTTCAGATTTTTGCAGAGCTAGAAGAGCAAAATGCAATTTTAATAAAAAAGGCTCAGGAATTAGATGAAACTATGCAGGAGGTCAAAGAAAGAAAGATTATCAGTGAGGAAAGAATGTGAGTGTTTTTATTTTATTGACATTTGGGCCAACATTTCATATACAGTCAGGGCCAGAAATATTTGGACAGTGACACAAGTTTTGTTATTTTAGCTGTTTACAAAAACATGTTCAGAAATACAATTATATATATCATATGGGCTGAAAGTGCACACTCCCAGCTGCAATATGAGAGTTTTCACATCCAAATCGGAGAAAGGGTTTAGGAATCATAGCTCTGTAATGCATAGCCTCCTCTTTTTCAAGGGACCAAAAGTAATTGGACAAGGGACTCTAAGGGCTGCAATTAACACTGAATGCGTCTCCCTCGTTAACCTGTAATCAATGAAGTAGTTAAAAGGTCTGGGGTTGATTACAGGTGTGTGGTTTTGCATTTGGAAGCTGTTGCTGTGACCACACAACATGCGGTCTAAGGAACTCTCAATTGAGGTGAAGCAGAACATCCTGAGGCTGAAGAAAAAGAAAAAATCCATCAGAGAGATAGCAGACATGCTTGGAGTAGCAAAATCAACAGTCGGGTACATTCTGAGAAAAAAGGAATTGACTGGTGAGCTTGGGAACTCAAAAAGGCCTGGGCGTCCACGGATGACAACAGTGGTGGATGATCGCCGCATACTTTCTTTGGTGAAGAAGAACCCGTTCACAACATCAACTGAAGTCCAGAACACTCTCAGTGAAGTAGGTGTATCTGTCTCTAAGTCAACAGTAAAGAGAAGACTCCATGAAAGTAAATACAAAGGGTTCACATCTAGATGCAAACCATTCATCAATTCCAAAAATAGACAGGCCAGAGTTAAATTTGCTGAAAAACACCTCATGAAGCCAGCTCAGTTCTGGAAAAGTATTCTATGGACAGATGAGACAAAGATCAACCTGTACCAGAATGATGGGAAGAAAAAAGTTTGGAGAATAAAGGGAACGGCACATGATCGAAGGCACACCACATCCTCTGTAAAACATGGTGGAGGCAACGTGATGGCATGGGCATGCATGGCTTTCAATGCCACTGGGTCACTTGTGTTTATTGATGACATAACAGCAGACAAGAGTAGCCGGATGAATTCTGAAGTGTACCGGGATATACTTTCAGCCCAGATTCAGCCAAATGCCGCAAAAATTGATCGGACGGCGCTTCATAGTACAGATGGACAATGACCCCAAGCATACAGCCAAAGCTACCCAGGAGTTCATGAGTGCAAAAAAGTGGAACATTCTGCAATGGCCAAGTCAGTCACCAGATCTTAACCCAATTGAGCATGCATTTCACTTGCTCAAATCCAGACTTAAGATGGAAAGACCCACAAACAAGCAAGACCTGAAGGCTGCGGCTGTAAAGGCCTGGCAAAGCATTAAGAAGGAGGAAACCCAGCGTTTGGTGATGTCCATGGGTTCCAGACTTAAGGCAGTGATTGCCTCCAAAGGATTCGCAACAAAATATTGAAAATAAAAATATTTTATTTGGGTTTGGTTTATTTGTCCAATTACTTTTGACCTCCTAAAATGTGGAGTGTTTGTAAAGAAATGTGTCCAATTCCTACAATTTCTATCAGATATTTTTGTTCAAACCTTCAAATTAAACGTTACAATCTGCACTTGAATTCTGTTGTAGAGGTTTCATTTCAAATCCAATGTGGTGGCATGCAGAGCCCAACTTGCGAAAATTATGTCACTGTCCAAATATTTCTGGACCTAACTGTATTTCCTATTATACTCTGACATATTAAAGGGTTATTCCCATCTCCAGGATCCTATCCCAATATGTAGAATGTGTAATAATAATAATTATATTAGGAAATACCTCTAATTAGAAATGTTCTGTAGTATATATCTGATTAGCCATGTCTCTTACCTCCCATGCAGGGCATTGCAGCAGCTAAAGGTGATGTCACACATAGCGACAACGACGTCGCTGCTAAGTCACCATTTTCTGTAACGTAGCAGCGACGTCCCGTCGCTGTCGCTGTGTGTGACATCCAGCAACAACCTGGCCCCTGCTGTGAGGTCGCCGGTCGTTGCTGAATGTCCTGCTTCATTTTTTGGACGTTGCTCTCTCGCTGTGAAGCACACATCGCTGTGTGTGACAGCGAGAGAGCGACGAACTGAAGCGAGCAGGGAGCAGGCGTCTGGCAGCCTGCGGTAAGCTGTAACCACGGTAAACATCGGGTAACCAAGAAGCCCTTTCCTTGGTTACCCGATATTTACTTTAGTTACTAGCGTCAGCCGCTCTCACGCTGCCAGTGCCGGCTCCCTGCTCCCTGCACACGTAGCTGGAGTACACATCGGGTAATTAACCCGATGTGTACTCTGGCTAGGAGTGCAGGGAACAGGGAGCCGGCACTGGCAGCGTGAGAGCGGCGGACGCTAGTAACTAAGGTAAATATCGGGTAACCAAGAGAAGTGCTTTCCTTGGTTACCCGATATTTACCTTAGTCACGCTTCCACGTGTCGCTGGTGGCTGGTCACTGGTCGCTGGTGAGATCTGCCTGTTTGACAGCTCACCAGCGACCATGTAACAACGCAGCAGCGATCCTGATAAGGTCAGATCGCTGGTAGTGATTGCTGCTGCGTTGCTATGTGTGATACCACCTTAAGGGATCCTTGGTTACAACCACTCATATAGTGTCTGTCAGTTAGTTAGTTGCTCGTGGTTGTAACCATGTAGCCTAAGCTGCAATGCCCTACACATGAGGTAAGAGACATGGCTATATCATAAGAACTATACTACATTTCCAATTGTAGGTATTTGCTAATATTATTATGACTATACCTACTACATATTGGGATTGCATCTTGGAGATGGGAAACCACTTTAACGTTGCCCATCCTGAGTCACTTCCTGGTAAATATGTCCCCCATTCTGGTGTATGACCTCATCACGGCTATATCTTAGTATATATGGTCCCATCCTGGTATATAGGTCCCCATCCAGGTATATGTTCATATCCTGGCCCCATTCTGGTATATGTCCCCATACTGGTGTATATATGTCCCATAATGGCCCTATTCTGTTATATATGCCCCCATACTGGTATAGCTGTTCCCATCATGGCCCCATCCTGGTACAGATGTCCTCAAAATGGCCCCATCCTGGTATACATGTCCTCATAATGGCCCCATCCTGGCATACATGTCCCCATAATGGCCCCAGCCTGGTTTATGTCCCCATCCTGGCCACATCCTGGTACATATGATACCCCTGGGTGACGCACACAGTAAAATAAAATAAACGATTATAATTACCTTTCCCCTGCTCCCCCAATGTCCTCGTCCAATGATGGCATGCCGCTACTGACCGGTGTGTCAGCGGCGCAGCACATGACGTCACTGTGCACCCACTTACAGTGTGGTCAGCTGCCGGCATATTCTCTGCTCCCCACACCCTGGATTATGGGCGTGGGGAGCAGTGAATTATAATAGCCTTAATCGGCGGCCAGCACATTGCAGTCAAAGACCCAACAATTCCCTGTGCTGCAATGTATTTTAGCTGGATGCGCACCCTCGGACACACATTCAGCTGAATAAGGCGCTGCGGCTGGTCGCCTGTACCCCTGGGCCCAGTTGCGATAGCTACAACCGCGATAGTTACGCCCCTGTCCAAATGGACGCAAAACACTATGTAACAATTTTACATATATTTTTTGATCTCAAGTTTTAAGTATGTCATTATTGAGTATAAGGGCCACACACAGAAATACATGTATTTATATATTATGAAGTTATTCATGGTTGTTTAAGGAATGTACTGTCCCACTGAATGCACTTAGGCACTCAAATCATCCCTTTGCAATTGCTGACCAATGATGTAGAGTGGCTCAGTGGTTAGCACTGCAGTCTTGCAGCACTGTGGTCCTGGGTTCAATCCCACCAAGGACAATATCTGCAAGGAGTCTGTATGTTCTCCCCGTGTCTGCGTAGGTTTCCTCTGGGTACTTTGGTTTCCTCCCACACTCCAAAGACATATTGACATGTAATTTAGATTGTGAGCCCCATTGGGGACAGTGTTCCTTATGTACGTAAAGTGCTGCAGACTATGTTAGCGCTATATAAAGATTATTATTATTATTATTATGATATCCCAGATGTGCTTGAAGGAAGTCAAGTCCAGAGACGCTGCAGGGAATGGTAGCATGTTTAGGCCACTAGATATTGTCATATTGAAAAATGACTCCATACCACTGATTGCACAACCACATCAATGTATCACCAAGCTGTTAGTGTACCTGGAATGTGAACAGAGGGGTCAAGCTACTGTACATTATGTCGTCCTACACCATAATCCCGATCGTAGGACCAGTGTGATTCTCCTTTCTGAAAGCCTCTCCATGATGTTGCCCACTTAAGCGGGCTTTACACGATACGACATCGCTCAAGTGATCTCGTTGGGGGTCACGAATTTGGTGACGCACATCCGGTCGCTTTAGTGATGCCGTTGCGTGTGACACCTATGAGCGATTTTGCATCGTCGCAAAAACGTGCAAAATCGCTCCTCGGTGACATGGGGGTCCATTCTCAAATATCGTTACTGCAGCAGTAACGAAGTGGTTCCTCGTTCCTGCGGCAGCAGACATCGCTCCGTGTGACACCGCTGGAACGAGGAAGCTCTCCTTACCTGCCTCCCGGCCGCTATGCGGAAGGAAGGAGGTGGGCGGGATGTTAGGTCCCGCTCATCTCCGCCCCTCCGCTTCTATTGGGTGGTGGTTCAGTGACGCTGCTGTGACATCGCTGTGACGCTGAACGAACCGCCCCCTTAGAAAGGAGGCAGTTCGCCGGTCACAGCGTCGTCGCAGGGAAGGTAAGTCCGTGTGACGGGTCCGGGCGATGTTGTGCGACACGGGCAGCGATTGGCCCGTGTCGCACAACCGATGGGGGCGGGTACGCACGCTGGCGATATCGGTACTGATATCGCAGTGTGTAAAGCGGCCTTTAGTCTTCACTAAAGAGGACAGATCTCCATTCCAGTTTTCAATGCCATCTTGTTCTGCGCCATTATAGTCTTTTACATTTTTCTTGGGGCTAAGTATTCCTATATGAATGTATAATTAGTTTAATCTCAGTTTTGGGGGTGACAGATTCCCTTTAATGACATGTCACTGTAATAAAATACAGTGATAGACAATAACCATGATAATAGCACCATCTAGTGGTAGCTTTTGGAAAGTACGTCCCAGCCTACAAACATTTACAATTATATGGGCTCAGAGCCTTATTGTTTTAAAATCAGAGACCCATAAGGAATTTTACAAGATTTTTTTAAAAAAATGTGTAAGCATAGGCATTCAAATAAGGAAGAAAAAAATAACAATACAAGCATTTTAAAGGGATTCTGCCACCAAGTTTTTGTCACCTAATCTGAGAGCAGCATAATATAGAGACCCTGATCCCAGCAATGTGTCACTTACTGGCCTACTTGATGTAGTTATCACCAGAAAACTACTTAGCCTGCTGCCATGTAGTCCAAATCTGCCCCCACCACTTATTTGCAGCTTTCTGCCTATGCACAGTGTCCACGGAATCACTGGTGTAGGTGGGTTATCTCAGCATACAGAGAGCTGGTATATCTCCAGCATATAAAACTGTTTTTAATCAAAACTCTAGCATTCAGTAAAGTAAGTTATACATTGCTGGAATCTGCCCCTATATCATGCTGCTATAAAATGGGGTAGCAAAAATCTGATAGATTCCCTTTAAATCTCCATTGGTCGTTTTTATGTAGTTGGAACAATCACAGGTAATACATTCATAAGACTGCTGAAGCCAATGATTGAGACCAGTGATTGGCTGCAGCGGCACATGGATGTTCACCACAGGTTTGTACAAATTGTATGTATCATCCTTGAATTTGATATTGGGTTTTCATCCCTGAGAAACAGGGCTTTATTGATGATTTTTTTTTTTTTTGTTTTTCTTTTGTTTGTTTTCTCCTGTAAATCTTACAAAAAGGCTACAAAATGTGAAAACAGTGACAGATTTGTTTTTTATGCTTACTTACTACTCTATAGTGCCAATAATTCCAGAGCACTTTACAGAAATACGGAGTAAACTTCTCCAGCACTGTAAAGCAACAGTGCTAACCACTGAGTCACCGTGCCCCATTATCTGCAGAACTACACACCCTGCTGTACATGCATATGGAAAGAGTTTGCCCTTTGGCCTTCTAGTTTTTCTTTTTTCCCGTAATGAAATATGCCTTTAAAAAAATAATATTAAATTAATATATAATTATATAATAATTTTATTATTTATTATTAATAATAATTTATTAATTAATAATAAAAATAATTTATTACCTTAACCCTAGTTAGGGTTGGAACCTATGTGAAAACATAAAATGTATTAAAACTTGTTTGTTTGTTTTTTCCTGTGGACTTATTTTTACTTTTAGGTACAGCCCTACTAGGAAGTCGCAGCCTCCCATCTCACAAAATGACAGGTCTATTACTGCCGTCATCCATGCCCCGACTGTCTGTTGACAACTGGGGCATGGACATCTCAGTGCAATCTTATTAAAGCCTGCCCTGTTATTTATGCTAATTCTATTATAGAATCATTTTACTAAGTAGCTAGAAGGACCTGTGCTGATGTCATACCCATGTGACCAGAAGGGGCGGGGCCTCAGCCAACAGAAAAATAATGTTGCTTCCTGGTATCAGCTATGTTGGCTGATGCCTTGCCCTTCTGGTCACATGGATATGACATCAGCACAAGTCCTTCTAGTCACTTAGTAAAAAGATTCTATAATAGAATTAGCATAAATAACAGGGGGAGGATGGATAGTCAGGGGGGCGGGAATCACTATGAATACCCCCCTGCTATTATCTGATTGGCAGCTGCTGTCATTCAAAAAGCTGCTCATTTTATAAACTTTACTTGATTGTGTTTTAAAACCTATACATCTGATCTCACAACTAAAGGTATGTATAGAATCAGCATGATAGTGCCAGTATAGCAATGGCTTTAGGTTATATAGGAAAATCCTAGTGATTGGTGCGCTTTAAAGTCTAAAAATAATAATGAACAATATTGACTACCATAGAAAGACATATTGGTAGCCACTAAGGTATTAAAATACACAATTTAGATACAGTAGTTTTATTCTTATTCTTAATTGTGTGACCTACAGGAACGAGAGACTAAAAACTCGTAATGAACAGAAGAAAAAGTTTTCGGAGGCCTTGGCCAGAGAACAAGAACAGATTGCAGAACTTGAGCTGAAAGTGCAGATGTTTACTCTTGGGAACTTGAGATTAGAAGATCAGGTTTTCTTTTTCTTCTGACTAATAATTTAAAGTTTTGATATTTTCCACTTTTAAATACTAGGGGTAGCAGTTGCTGTAATTTACCCTGAAAACCTAGTCTACTGCTAGCTCGCATTACAATTGTTGTAAATGTGGGTGGGGTCTGCTCACATGTGTCTGACATCACTCCCCCGTCCCGCCGCCCGGGTATTTGGAAAAAGATAAGGGAGTTTGAACTTTACGATCACAGTTTAATTCCAATTTGTTGGTGACTGTAAAGTGATACTGAGCTGTGGAAAGTGTCACCAAGGACTGCTGTTAGCTCCGAACCTGTTAGATGGTGTCACTCGTTGTATCACGCACATGAATTAGCCATGTGGGCTGTATCATGCACTGGGGTTAAATATGTAACATGTATCATGCTCGTGTTAAATATGTGGTGTCTATCATATGCTGGTGTAAGCTACATGGTGTGTATCATGCGCAGGGGTTAGATACATGAGTATCACGCACTGGGATCAGCTACATAGCATGTATCACATGCTGGGGTTAGATATGTGGCATGTATTACGCGCTGGAGTTAAGTATGTGGTGTGTATCATGTACTGGCGTTAGATACACAGCATACATCACGCGTTGAGGTCATATAGGTGGAGTGTATAACGCGCTGAGATTAGATACGTAGAGTTTATTACGCTCTGGGTTTAGATATGCAGAGTGTATCACATGCTGGTATTAGGTACACAGAGTATATTAGGTGCAGCTTTATAGGCTGTATTACACAAGATAGGATTAGATGCATAGCTCTGTGAGCTGTATCACACGTGATGGGAATTAGCTATGAAGCTTTGCGGTCTGTATCACATAATGGGGATTAGATACGCAGCTTTGCCAGCTGTATCACACACGCTGGAGCTTAGATATACAGCTCTGCGGGTTGTATCACACATAATGGAGATTGGATACACAGCTCTGCAGGCTGTATCACTTATGATGGGATTAGATACGTGGCTCTGCGGGCTGTATCACACATGATGGGGATTAGCTAAACAACTCTGCAGGCTGTATTATGTGCAGCTCGGTGGGCTATATTACATATGATGGGATTAGATAAGCTTCACTATGGGCTGCATCACACATGATGGAATTAGATACGCAGGCCTGCTATGTCAATGTAAAGCCTCTTTTTGATATCTGTAATGCAGAGACGTTTGAATAAGGCTTATACTGACATAGCAGAGCTCAGTCTGTGTTCAAAACAGGACAGAGTGGTGATTACACTGCTGGGCTCTGAACAATGCAATGCTTAAGGTACCGTCACACATAATGAGATCGCTAGCGAGATCGCAGCTGAGTCACGGTTTCCGTGACGCAGTATCGATCCCGTTAGCGATCTCGTTATGTGTGACACCTACCAGCGATCAGGCCCCTGCTGCGAGATCTCTAGTCATTGCAGAATGGTCCAGGCCATTTTCTTCAAAGGCGATGTCCTGCTGGGCAGGACACATCGCTGTGTTTGACACTGTGTGACAGGGTCCCAGTGACTGCTGAGATCGGTATACAGGTCGCTACTGTGTGACATCTCACCAGCGACCTCCCAGCGATTTACCAGCGATCCCTATCAGGTCGCATCGTTTTCGGGATCGCTGGTAAGTCGTTGTGTGTGACTGGGCCTTTACAGCGGCAGTGAGAACAGATCAGCAGCCTGACATTGTGCTACCGTCAGGCTACCAAGCAGGAAGCAGTGTCCTCCGCAGCAGTGTCCGCCGCAGCAGTGTTCTCACCGCTCAAATCCGCATGTGGCTTCCACTTCCAGTGGTTAGAACACCTTGGTAGTTACAATGTTAGGCTACTGATCATCACCTTGATGCTCTGATCACCACTCGCCGCATCCCAGCACCTCCTGTCACCGCTTATGCTGAATACGCTGTGAGTAATGTTGGGGGAAAATCTAGTTAGGGGAAGTTATCCAGACTACAACAAAATTACGCCTGGTTCCCCCACAGCTGTGATCTCGACAGGCCAGGGGTAGAGCCCAGGTCACAGCTGGAGGCAGCCATAGTATAGGAGATACGATCAGATACTGACCACAAACTGCTATACCCAGAGGCAGCCGTATTTGCAGTGTGTCAGCAAATAAGAACGGAAGCCCCAGTGGCTGCAGAAATAATGAATAAATAAAAACAAATTATTAATTTTGTATAAAAAATACATATAATCAATAATTATTAATATAAAAATTGTGACACATTCCCGTTAATTGTAGGGTATGCCAAGCCATAGTTGTGTCCCAAAATAAGTCCGCTGAGGACAGACCAGACTATGTGTTGGAATGGCTACCCTAGGAGTTATGTTTGGCTGTCACATCACAGATAGCCCTTTTAAAGCGCACCAATTACCAGGATTTTCATATATAACCTAAAGCCAGTGCTATAATGGGGCTATCATGCTGATTCTATACATACCTTTAGTGGTCACATTTGATGTATAGTTTTTGAAATACAGACAAGTAAAGTTACAGAAATGTACAGCTTTTTGATTGGCAGCAGCTGCCAAATAGCTAATATGTGGGTCAGGTTTTGCTATCTATTCCTGCCCCTGTCTGCTGCCTGGGCTTCGTAGATGCTATAATGTATGGGCTCCTTCCAGGTTCCAGGTACAAGTAATTTCTGTCACATGATAGGGACGTGTTCAAAATGCAGCCCATACAGTCTAACATCTACAGAGGCCAGGCAGCAGACAGGGGCGGAATAGATAGCAAAACCCGACATATCAGCTATTCGGCAGCTGCTGCCAATCAAAAAGCTGTACATTTCTGTAACTTTACTTGCCTGTATTTCAAAAACTATACATCCAATCTGACCACTAAAGGTATGTATAGAATCGGCCTGATAGTGCCAGTGTAGCACTGGCTTTAGCTTATATACGAAAATCCTGGTGATTAATGTGCTTTAACATTTAAGCTGTTCACACACAAACACAAAACTCTATCACAATTTTAGTGTTTTTTTTAAATTAGGATTTCAAATTTTTACCATAGGATAAAATGTTATCCACCCTGAAGAAGAAAATTGCAGATGTATACACCTGTTGCATAGGTGAGGCCCAGGCTGCAATAAATCCTGTCCAAATGTTATCAAGCATTGAAAATCGATATGGGGATTTACAAGATCTACTAGAGTCTCTTCCAAAGGAAATGGTGCAAGTGGAACAAAGAGCAAAGCAAAGAGAAAGGAGGATGAAGTAAATATATAGAAATACTGACCATTAAAATTGCATTCTTTCCAAAGCATATGCCATAAAAGTCTGTTAGATGGGAGGCCTACTCTAATGCGGGCGTTACACGATACGATCTATCATGCGATCGCACGAGCGATCGTACCCGCCCCCGTCATTTGTGCGTCACGGGCAATTAGTTGCTTGTGGCGCACAAAGTCGTTAACCCCCGTCACACGCACTTACCTGTTGAGCGACGTCGCTGTGAGCAGCGAACATCCACTTTTGAAGGGGGTGGGACATTCGGCGTCACAGCGACGTCACACAGCGGCCGGCCAATAGCAGGGGAGGGGCGGAGATGATCGGGACGTTGCCGGCGGACGCAGGTAAGCTGCAGTTCATAGTTCCCGGGGTGTCACACGGAGCGATGTGTGCTACCCCGGGTACGATGAACAACCGGCGCAAAGAAGAATAAACAACTTTTTAAAAATGAGCAACGTGTCAACGATACACGATTTGTAACCAATTTGAGAACGTTCAGAGTCACTCGTAGGTGTCACATGAAACGACGACGCAAACGATGCCGGATGTGCGTCACGAAAACCGTGACCCCGACGACATATCGCACGATAGAGAGTCTCGTGTGACGCCCGCATAATTTCCAGAACCCCCTGCCCCTGGCTGGAGACACAGTTGTGCTGCAATTGGCTGGTGTTTTTTTTTTTTAACTTCAATAGAAGTAAATTAAGATAGTGATCACCTTCTCATATGTTAACATCTAAATGACTAGAAGGGACCCGAGATGGCGATCCGCCAGTCTGGAGAAAGATGCGATCCTGGGTACGAGCCACATCTATCAGACTTTTATTACATACATTTCTAAGGTGAAAAGACCACTTTAATCAAATACTTCCAAAAGGTAAAGAAAGCTTCATAATATGATGTTGTATATTGCTGTTTTTCTCCATACTATAAGATCCCCTCATACTAGAAGGGTCTGCTTGGCCTTTGAGTCTAGCACTTGTCTACTGTACAATGGATGTTGGGTATGGGTCCTGTTCCTAAGTTCCTTAAATAAAAGAACAGAATTATTGTTCAAACCAAGTACAAGCACTCGATGCTTCATGGGGGGGAATAATCATTTAAGTGCACCTCCCCCATATTTGTTTTCCCTCTAACTCCACCCCATCCTCTTCTTTGATTGACAGCTGTGGCTTTTTAAAAGGATAAAAGGAAACCAAGGAGGTGGGAATGTGCACTTAAAGGGAACCTGTCACCAGATTTGGAGCCTTTACACTGCGGTCACCACCAGTGGGCTGTTATATACAGCATTCTAACATGCTGTATATAAGAGCCCAGGCCGCTGTGTAGAATGTAAAAATCACTTTAGAATACTTACCTAAACGGTCACTGCAGTGGAGTTGGGTCATATGGGCGTCTCCGTTCTCCAGTGCCGGTGCCTCCTCTTTCGGCCATCTTTGTCGTCCTTCTTCTGAAGTTGAGGTGCATGACGTGTCCTACGTCATCCACACTCACCGGCATTGAGGTCCTGCGCAGATGCACTTGATGGTTGAAGTAAGAGATAGTTGGCTTTAGATTGTGAGCCCCAATGGGGACAGTGTTGCCATTGTATGTAAAGTGCTGTGGAATTAATAGCGCTATATAAATGAATAAATATTATTATATTATTGGCTGCCGAAGGAAGCAAAATAAATAATAAAACAAGAAAAAAAAAACAACAAACAAACAATGTGGGCTCCCATCTATTTTTGATACTCAGCACAGGTAAAGCAGACAACTGCACCCTCAGTTGTCAGCTTTGCCTTGGCTGGTTCTAAAAAATAGAGGGGATTTCACACTTTGTTTTAATTATTTAATTTTTTTTTTAATTATTTAAATAATATAAAAATCCAGTGTGGGCTCTGCCCTATTTTTTTATAACCAGCCAAGGTAAAGCAGACAACTGGGAGCTAGTCTTATCAGGCTGGGAGGGCCCTTGTTTTTTTGGCCCCTCCCAACCTAAAAATAGTAACCGACATTTGCTCCAGAAATTGCACATCAATTAGATGCGCCAATTCTGGTGTTTTGCCTGTCTCTTCTCGATTGCCCTCATGTGGTGACAATCGAGGTAATACTATTGGGGTTGATGTCAGCTGTGAACTCTGACACAATCTTTTTTTTAAAAGAGACCTGTTTGGGTTACATATCAGGTTCGCTCATCTCTACTTGTAAGTGTTCATGAAACTGTATGTACTGAGTTAGCATATGTGTGTGCCTGGTATATACTGTGATACATTTTTATTTTGGGTGCTGGTAATAGGAAAATTGCATTGACAGCTAACCTAGGACAGAATGAATTATTAAACACAGCCTTGCTAAGTCTTTGATTATGCACTTACTCTCCTGAGATATTGCATTTAGCAAATATTGAAAACCTAAGACCTAATTAGAGTACAGTGCCTTGGAAAGTATTCAGCCCCCTTGAATTTTTCAACCTTTTCCCACATTTTAGGCTTTAAACATAAAGATAAAAAATTTAATTTTATGGTGAAGAATCAACAACAAGTGGGACACAATTGTGAAGGTGAAGGAAATTTATTGCTTATTTTAAACGTTTATAAAAAATAAATAACTGAAAATTATGGCGTGCAATATTATTCGTCCCCTTTAAGTTAATACTTTGTAGCGCCACCTTTTGCTGCGATTACAGCTGCAAGTCACTTGGGGTATGTCTCTATCAGTTGTGCACATCGAGAGACTGAAATTCCTGCTCATTCTTCCTTTGCAAATAGCTGGAGCTGAGTGAGGTTGGATGGAGAGTGTTTGTGAACAGCAGTTTTCAGCTCTTTGCAACAGATTCTCGATTGGATTCAGGTCTGGACTGTGACTTGGCCATTCTAACACCTGGATACGTTTATTTGTGAACCATTCCATTGTAGATTTTGCTTTATGTTTGGGATCATTGTCTTGTTGGAAGACAAATTTCCGTCCTTTTACAGACCCCAACAAGTTTTCTTCAAGAATGGTCCTGTATTTGGCTCCATCCATCGTCCCATCAATTTGAACCATCTTCCCTGTCCCTGCTGAAGAAAAGCAGGCAAAAACCATGATGCTGCCACCACCATGTTTGACAGTGGGGACGGTATGTTTAGGGTGATGAGCTGTGTTGCTTTTACGCCAAACATATCATTTGGCATTGTGCCCAAAAAGTTCAATTTTGGTTTCATCTGACCAGAGCACCTTCTTCTACATGTTTGGTGTGTCTCCCAGGTGGCTTGTGGCAAGCTTTAAATGTCACTTTTTATGGATATCTTTGAGAAATGGCTTTTTTCTTGCCACTCTTCCCTAAAGGCCAGATTTGTGCAGTGTACGACTGATTGTTGTCCCATGGACAGACTCTCCCACCTCAGCTGTAGATCTCTGCAGTTCATCCAGAGTGATCATGGGCCTCTTGACTGCATCTCTGATTAGTCTTCTCCTTGTTTGAGATGAAAGTTTGGATGAACGGCCGAGTCTTGGTAGATTTGCAGTGGTATGATACTCCTTCCATTTCAATATGATCTCTTGCACAGTGCTCCTTGGGATGTTTAAAGTTTTGGAAATCTTTTTGTAACCAAATCTGGCTTTAAATTTCTCCACAACAGTATCACTGTTGTGTTCCTTGGTCTTCATGATGCTATCTGTGCTTTAAACAGAACACTGAGATTATCACAGAGCAGGTGCATTTAGACGGAGACTTGATTGCACACAGGTGGATCATACAGTGTGTCCACCCATATCCTGTCCACCCATATCCTGTCCACCGCCATTAACTTGAGAATGGCGGCAGCTATAGGCACAGAAGTGGTGTCTAGATATAGTAAAGTAGCCATGCGCTATGCAATGAAACCACCTATAGCGCCACCTGGTGGAAAACAACAGAGTTAGCATTTTTATCTTGAAAATGGAAGAAGATAGAGAAAAAAAGTGAATTAAAAAATTGTAGAGCATCATCAATTCAATATGAATCGACACCTTGCATACAGAAATGCTATGATATGAAACCCATGACCCCCCCAAAACATTGAATACTGGTTACTCATATGGCGTTCATTTAACTTTGATGCTCAAAGTGGCCACCATCAGCTGCCATGAACATCTGGGCTCTGGACAGCATACTGTATCTTGCTGCACGTTGTGCAATATGGTAGGTGACACGTTTGCACAAGCATCTGTGATACGTCGTCGTAGGTCCTGCAATGTTGGTGGAGGGGTCGCATACACCTGCTGTTTGATGTGACCTCACAGAAAGAAGTCCAATGGGGTCAGGTCAGGTGAGTGTGCAGGCCACTCCATGCAGCCACCATACACAATGACTTATAGGAAGGTGTCCATGAGGTATTGCTTCACCTCCGCAGCCTTGTGAGTTTTACACGTTCCAATCGTAGCATTTCTGTATGCAAGGTGTCGATTTGTATTGAATTGATGATGCCCTACAACTTTGTAATTCACTTTTTTTCTCTATCTCATTCCGTTTTCAAGATAAAAATGCTAACTCCGTGGTTTTAAATCAGGTGGCGCTATAGGTGGTTTCATTGCGTAGCGCATGGCTACTTTACTATAGCTAGATACCACTTCTATGCCTATAGCTGCTGCTGTTCTCAAGTTACCATATTTTTCGGACTATAAGACGCACTTTTTTCCCCCACAATTTTGGGGGAAAGTGGGGGGTGCAACTTATAGTCCAATGGCTGCGGTGCGGTGGTAGTGGATCAGGTGAAGATGGGTGTGGTGGTGGTGGAGCGGGTCATTAGAGGCAGGAGCAGGCTGTAGCAGCGATACCCTGACCTCGTGGGCCCGCTCATTTGATATGCACGCCCATCATCCTCCTGCCCATCTCTCAGTGCTGAAGGTGGCGCTGACAGGTGGGCGGGATGATGGGCGGGAGATGCACGCATATTAAAGAGCTGGCCCACGTGATCACCCCAGGCAACTACAGCCTGGAGTGATCACGTGCAGATGTATTCACTGCCCCATCGCATCATTATCAGTGCAGGGGGGCAATGAATAAGTACGGTATACTCACTGTTCCCCTGCAGCATCACGGTGTCCTCCTGTCTGCCCGCTAGCTGATCTGTGTAGAGAGCGGTGAGCACAGCGATGTCATCGCTGTACACACGGCTCCACACAGGTCAGCTGGCACACAGACAGGAAGCGAGCGATGCTACGTGGAGTGAGGAGAGGTGAGTATACAGCGGGAGTCCTCCACCTGTTACCGCAAATCCGTCCGCGGCTGAAGTGACCGCGAGATCCGCGGTGACTTCAGTCAGGTGATGTGCGGTGACAGTTGGAGTCACCACTGATCCCGGCGACTCACTTCACTTGGGGCCTGACCCTCACAGAGAGCGGTCGTGTTCTATTGCTGCTCTCTGTGATTGTCAGATATAGCAGAGCTGGATGCGTCGTGGGACATCATGTGGATTACATCGGACCTGGGTGTTTTAAGGGTTAATAAAGTGGTGAAAGAAGGTGTTTCTTTGTCTTTTATTTCAAATAAAGGATTTTTATGTGTTTGTGTTTATTACTTTCACTTACAGCTTAGTGATGAGGGGTGTCTCATAGACGCCTGCCATCACTAAACTAGGACTTAGTGGCAGCTATGGGCTGCTGTCATTAACTCCTTATTACCCGATTGCCACCGCATCAGGGCAATCGGGATGAGCTGGGAAAAGTCCCAGGATTGCCGCATCTAACGGATGCGGAAATTCTGGGTGGCTGCTGGCTGATATTTTTAGGCTTGGGGGGGGGGTTCTCAATAATGTGAGTCTCCCCAGCCTGAAAATACCAGTCCCCAGCTTTGAGACTTTATCTTAGCTGGTTATCAAAATTGGGGGAACCGCACGCCATTTTTTTTTAAATTACCCCCATACAGTGTCAGCAGCAGATCCTCACCCCATAAGGCTATGTGCCCACATTGTGTTCTGTCCCTGCAGAAATTTCTGCAGCAATTTGAACAGCACACGTGCGCTTCAAATCGCTGCAGAAACAGTCCGTAATGAAAAGCCGATTTCATGCGCTCTGGATGCAGCCCCTCCCATAGACAGAGCGGGACCTGCATCCAAAGCGCATGAAAGAAGTGACATGTTGCTTTTTGGAAAGCAGCGCTTTGGCAGCAACCGAAGCACTGTGTTCTAATATGCCACGTGGGCATGGATTAGGCACAATCTTCATAGATTGTGCTGGGGACGCAGGACGCATGCAGTTACGCTGCGGTGCAGAACGCAGCGTAACTGCATGAAAATACACAACGTGGGCACATAGCCTAACAGTGTGTCGTGACCACATTTTTTGCTTAAAAAGTTTATTTTCCTCCTCTAAAACCAGGGTGCGTCTTATGGTCCGATGTGTCTTATAGTCCGAAAAATACGGTAATGGCGGTGGACAGGATATGGGTGGACACACTATTTATCATCTTCAGTCATTTAGGACAACATTCGATCATTCAGAGATTCTCAATGAACTTCTGGAGTGAGTTTGCTGCACTGAAAGTAAAGGGGACAAATAATATTGCACGCCCCAATTTTCAGTTTATTCTTTTTTACAAAAGTTTAAAATAAGCAATAAATTTCGTTCAACTTCACAATTGTGTCCCACTTATTGTTGATTCCTTACCATAACATTAAATTTTTTATCTTTATGTTTGAAGCCTGAAATGTGGGAAAAGGTTGAAAAATTCAAGGGGGCCTAATACTTTCGCAAGGCACTGTATTATAGAAAGAGTATCTGTAATGTATACAGTAGTTAAAATGTGATAAATCAAATATTTCACTTCATAATTTCATTAAAATGTGATAGAATCCGTCAAGAAACATTGAAGGATGAATTATTAAAACAAGAACAGCGCATGATACGAACCTTGGAAAGAGCAACCAAAGACACCTGCAAAACTGTAAGTTTATAACACAAACAAATTTGGACTTGCAAACTTTTATTAAAATGGGTTTTTCACCATCTTCTGAATAAAGCTCATTTGGTCCATCTTGACTATCTTGAGATGGAATGACGAGGTTGCAGTCGCACAGTATTCGTTGACTGGCTGCAGCGGTCACATGACCCCCACGATATCGGTGCCATCAGTCCAACACAGCTCGAAACGTGGATCTTCAGGGAGATGAACATAGTGGTGAAATTGCACAAAAAAAGTTCAATTCCACTATTGTTTTTTGTGTTATATATTTACCATGTTCTCTATATGGTAAAACTGACCTGACAATATGGTTCTCCAGGTCAGTGCGAGTACGTAGATACCAAACATATAACGTTTGTCTTTTAATTGATGAAAAAAAATCAGAAATACTTACAAAAAAAAAATGTGCTTTTGTTGCCATTTTCCGAGACCAATAGCGTTCTCATTTTTCGGGATCTGGGGCTATGTGATGGCTTTTTTTTTTTGCGCCCTAAGCTGATGTTTTTATTGATATAATTTTTGCGTGCATGCAATGTTTAGATCTCTTCTTATTGCATTTTATTGCAATGTTGTGGCGACTAAAAAACAATTCTGGCGTTGTAAGTCTTTTTTCCTTTACGCTATTTACGATGAGATTAGTTTATTAATATTTTGATAGAACGGATATTTCTGAACGCAGAGATACCAAATATATGGCTTTTCGCTTATTGTTTTAATTTAGAATGGGGCAAAAGGGGGGTGATTTGAACTTTTTTTTCACACTTTTTATTGTATTTACTAGTCCTCTTATGGGACTTGAAGCTGCGATCATTCGATCGTTTGTGGTGTACAGAGCAGTATATTAGCAGTGCTCTGTGCAACACAAATCATCATATCCTATGAACGCTTCACAGGAAGTTCGTCATGACAGACACAGGGTTCATCAGCTGACCTCTGGCTGACGTGGCAACCCGCGATCATGTCACAGGGTCGCTGATGGAAGCGGTGCAGTGTAACCCCACCGTCTGTCGACGTGACAGGCGTCATAAGAGAGCACTATTACTGCATCTCCTCAACAGGTCTTGAAATTTAGCTTGATGAAGAGTATTACGTTAGCACAATCTGTCTGATATCAATTGAAGATTGTTTCCACCAACAACTACACTAGCACAGCAATCTAAACTCACTGGGGGGGAAAAATCCTTCCCAATCTTTGTCCAAATTCCTACCATACTATTTAGGACTGGTGCAGACCTCCCTACTCTCCAATTGCTATTCAGCATTTATTTTTAGTATCATAATAAGTTCAATATTTATTCTCCCTCTATAGTATTTATTCCATGTACAGAATTTATTAATTGGTAACCAGTGTATGTATTTCTTTATAATTACAATATCCATTGTGTGCTACAGTGTTTATTCCTTGTACAACATTGGTAATCATATCTATTTATTTATTTTACAGTATTTATTGATAATTGTGTCAATTTACCAATTGATTCCCAATATATATATATATATATATATATATATATATATATATATATATATATATATATATATATATATATATATGTGTATATATATATATATATATATATATATATATATATATAGTAGTAGTCGTTTGGTGCTTCCCATAAAATATCCACAATACTTAGTTAATTTGCACTAATTGTATGCGCTCAGATGATGTAGCAAAAACCTAGTAACAGATTCCCTTTAAGGCTGGGGCCACACGGGGATTACTGTGATCCACTCGCATGACACTCGGCTCGCGCTGGCAGTACAGCAGAGCCAAGTGTCATGCTAGTATCCCTGTGACTGAGGTCTGATTGTGCGAGCGGACATCAGCTGTGGGGGGTGGACCGCCATTGTGGAGGGGAGGGAGGGATTTCTCTCTCTCTCTCCTCCGTAGCCGGCTATTGCCATTCTCGCCCTGCACTCGCGGACACCGGTGTACCGCGAGTGCAGTGCGATTTTTTTCTCGCCCCATAGACTTGAATGGGTGCGAGAAAAAGTCTCGTATTACACACACATCATGCTGCGATTATTTTCTCGGTCCGATTAGGGCTGAGAAAATAATCGCTCATGTGCGCTGACACACAGGCTAATATTGGTACGAGTGGAATGCGATGTTTTATCGCACTCCACTCGCACAGTTTTTCTCACCGTGTGTCTTAGGCTAACAGGTATTGTGCACCCATCCTAGTCTAATGTTCGCAGCCCGGTGGTGTCAGTAGAGGTGATATCACGTACTTACTTCTCAATGCTGAAGTGAGCAGTGGGGGACAAACCCTGAAAGGAAATCTTTCATCTGAATCATACCGCTGAAGCTCCAGGCAGCATGAATCAGAGTATGGCTGTATTAGTACAACCACTGTTTTACTATAAAACACTGCAGCATTTCAGCAAAAACGAACTTTGAAGAGCTGGCTGTGGACAATGTCTCAGCTTTCTAGTGTGAGGGTATGTGCGCACGTTGCTTTTTACCTGCTTTTTTGCTGCTTTTTCTTCTGCGCTGTTTAATGCCAAAATGGATGTGTTCTTCTATTCAAGCAAAGTCTATGGGAATTTGGGTTTCTTGTTCACACTATGTTGTTCAAAATGCTGCCTTTTTGTGGCAGAACTTTGGTCAAAAACTCAGCTTTGCAGTGCAAAACCCAAATGGCAAAAACAATTGACATGTTGCTTCTTTGAAAAGCTGAGTTTTTGACCAAAGTTCTGCCTCAAAAAGGCAGCATTTTGAACAACATAGTGTGAACAAGAAACCCAAATTCCCATAGACTTTGCTTGAATAGAAGAACACATCCATTTTGGCATTAAACAGCGCAGAAGAAAAAGCAGCAAAAAAGCAGGTAAAAAGCAACGTGCGCACATACCCTTAGGCAGTTTCCCGGTGGCTTCTGCAGACTGCTCTCTTGGACTAATAAATAAGGAATAACGTTTGGAACTCCATTCTATGTCTGAACTTGGACTGACAGGTCTATCTCTATGTGAGTGTGTACCTGTAAGGGTGGAAACACATCTATGCGAGTAAAATCGGTCCGACTGGGCTGAAAAATACTCGGCTGATTTTAGTTCACGTTAGGTGCGAGTGCAACGCAAGTGCGATGCTTTTTGCTCGCGTGTGTGTCGCGATTGCGATGCTAGTTTCATGCAACATCTTAATTAGATAAAAGCTATAACACATGTGTCATTTAATCAACCTATGGGAATGTGCTGTCACATTCATCTAATGTGCGAAGTTACTGCCACACTCGCAAATGTGAACGGTGGTGCGCGTGTGTGATGCTACTTTTAATCCCCTTCCATAGGAAATCATTGGGACAAATGGTGCGAGAAACTCGCAAAAAAGCAGCATGCTGCGATTTTTTTCTCGGTCCGATTTGGACTGAGAAAAAAATCGCAGATGAGAGCTGAATCATTGACTAACATGTGTCCGATTTCAATGCGAGTTTTTCTCGCATTGCTCTACTGCGAGAAACTCGCAAGTGAGAAGCAGCCCTAAGGGTGGAAACACATCTATGCGAGTAAAATCGGTCCGACTGGGCTGAAAAATACTCGGCTGATTTTAGTTCACGTTAGGTGCGAGTGCAACGCAAGTGCGATGCTATTTGCTCGCGTGTGTGTTGCGATTGCGATGCTAGTTTCATGCAACATCTTAATTAGATAAAAGCTATTACACATGTGTCATTTAATTAACCTATGGAAATGTGCTGTCACATTCATCTAATGTGCGAAGTTACTGCCACACTCGCAAATGTGAACGGTGGTGCGCGTGTGTGATGCTACTTTTAATCCCCTTCCATAGGAAATCATTGGGACAAATGGAGCGAGAAACTCGCAAAAAAGCAGCATGCTGCGATTTTTTTCTCGGTCCGATTTGGACTGAGAAAAAAATCGCAGATGAGAGCTGAATCATTGACTAACATGTGTCCGATTTCAATGCGAGTTTTTCTCGCATTGCTCTACTGCGAGAAACTCGCAAGTGAGAAGCAGCCCTAAGATGAAGATCAGGGCATCAAAAAGTTACCAGGCCCCATCAGTCCAAACACTGTGCACGGCCAAATTTTCAAAGTATGTTTTCTCTGAAATGCTCCTTTTAAAGGAGTTGTCCAAAAAAAATGTAAATTAATCTGTGCTGTATTGTCATATAAAACACCCCCCTACATTATTTTTTTGTTTTCTAACTTTTGTTTCTCTTGATTTTTCACTTTATTCTCTGAAGCTCTTTGTATGAGTCTATAGGAGATAGATACACACACACACACACACACACACACACACACACACACACACCTAGTTAGATAATATTTTACACATAATCCCCTTCATGTACTCTCTTCTCTCCCACTGCACTGTCTCCTCTGCCCCCCAGCACTCCCCTGTCTCTCACCCCCATGAACTCTCTTCTCTGCCCCCCCCTCTGTCAGCCGTGCACGCTCTACTCTGCCCCCCCTGCTCGCTCTCTCTTCTCACCCATGCAGCATGCGGTCTCTTCTCCTCCGTGCTGTGATGATTGCAGTGTCCTTACAGCTGAGCGATAGAGAGCTCAGTGCTGTTCGCTGGTGTCAGGTGACATCCCATTTTCTGACTGTATTCAGAAGCAAGGAGCACGGGAGGCTGAATTCATCACAGCGCACGGGGGAGGGGGATCACAGTTGCTCGGGCACCATACAACATAAGGAGCTGAGGACACTGTTGGGCAAACAGCGATCACGGTGTCCTAGACAGAGAGGGCAACCCTGTATTTGTCCAGCACATACAGGGCACAGATAGCAGCACATCGGGAGGGGGGCAGGGCTCATCGCACTGTACAGCCCATCAAGGTGGCAACATGCAGTGGCAAATTTGCATGTCAACATGGTCCTGCCCATGTTGACATGAAATGACCAGAAGTAGCAAAATCACAGCAGGAGCAGTCACATGACCGCTCTGAGCCGGGGGAGATAGGCTGACAGCAGGGCAGGTAAGTGCTCACTATCTACTTACCTGACCCAATGTAGCCCAATAGTGTAAATAATAAAAAAAAAGCAAAATAAGCCGGATAACCCCTTTAACTATGGCTTAATAATATTCCCCAGGTAACAAGAAAACTTATGAAACGATCTGAGCCTTCACCACAATCTAGAAGAAAGAAGAATATGGACCTTGAGAAGCTGGCTGCACAGAAACAGGAAGAATATGAGTATTTCTTTACTTAGATGTTACATACACCTTGTTCTGCTAATCCTCACTAAATGTTGAAGACTTAATTCACACCTTTGAATGTTTTTATTACTATCGTCCTCGTAGATATACCATACATTCCTAGAGGGAATACCCTTTTAATGAGCTCCCATCACCATTCCCGACTTTTCATAGCTCTATGCTGTGACTCCCCTCCTGGAAATGTATAGACAACTGGGAATTACTATGTACTATTAAGTATAAAAGGAATAGGAAAACAAAGATGCTCCAGCATAATTTTTTTGTGGATAGGTAAAGTTAGGTGTCGGTATCGAACACCTTATGTAAATTATTTATTTTTACACTATATAGCAAACCAATCACAGATGTAGACAAAGGGTGTGTATAACAGTCTGCAACCAATCACAGACACTGGCACAGCAGATGGGCAGGGGAAGCAGTGAATATTCATGAACCCAATTAGCGGTCCCATGACTGTAGCGTGATCCTCCGGGAAACATGGTATGTATAACTATCCTACTCTTACTACCATTTAACTGCCACCACACCCCCTGCCACTTATTACAGCCACTTTACAGCCCCAAAACGTCTCATCCCCATTGACTTATATGGGATTCGTTGTTCTGCGTTAAGGGCGGCGCCAAGTTCGCTTGTCGATTCAGATTTTTTTCTCCTGTGCTGGTTCAATGAATCCGAATATCCACGGGTCCACTCATCACTAATTGTAGGTAATGCAAGCATTTACTAATGACTTAAAGCAGATCTCTCGGCTCTGCATTTTTCTTAAATCATAAAGTGTTACGGTACTTCTTAGAAGTTATGAACACAAAGATTTGACTGCTCTTCTCTGGGATGGGTTTATACAGAAATTATTCAATTCATAATCTTAAAAAAGAGAATTTTGTTTACTTACCGTAAATTCTTTTTCTTATAGTTCCGTATTGGGAGACCCAGACATTGGGTGTATAGCTTCTGCCTCCGGAGGACACACAAAGTACTACACTAAAAAGTGTAGCTCCTCCCTTTGAGCATATACACCCCCTGGATAACCAGATCTAGCCAGTTTAGTGCAAAAGCTGAAGGAGAATAGCCACCCACAAGTAAAGACAGAGCAAGAACTGGAACAACCGGAGCCTCTGTCTACAACAACAGCCGGTGATAACACGCGGAACAAGAAACTGCCAACAGGCAACAGGGAGGGTGCTGGATCTCCCAATACAGAACTATAAGAAAAAGAATTTACGGTAAGTAAACAAAATTCTCTTTTTCTTTATCGTTCCTATGGGAGACCCAGACATTGGGACGTCTCAAAGCAGTCCATGGGTGGGAATAAACAGAAAACTGAGAAGTAGGCGGAGCCTAACTTCACAAATGGGCGACAGCCGCCTGAAGGATGCGTCTGCCCAAGCTCGCATCTGCCGAAGCATGAGCAGGCACTTGGTAGTGCTTTGAAAAGGTATGCAGGCTAGTCCAAGTGGCAGCCTGACAGACCTGCTGAGCCGTAGCCTGGTGCCTGAAAGCCCAAGAGGCACCGACAGCTCTGGTCGAGTGTGCCTTGATCCCCGGCGGGGGAGGCACCTGAGTACACTGGTAGGCATCGGATATGGCCGACCTAATCCAACGAGCTAAGGTCGCCTTAGAAGCCGAGAGGCCCTTACGCCGACCTGTGGTTAGCACAAAAAGAGAGGTGCACCGCCTAAGAACAGCGGTGCGAGACACATAGATCCGGAGCGCCCACACCAGATCCAGAGTATGCAACGCTTTTTCAAAGCGATGAACAGGAGTCGGACAAAAGGAAGGCAGGGAAATGTCCTGGTTAAGGTGGAAAGGAGAAACCACCTTAGGGAGAAAATCCGGAGTCGGACGGAGAACCACCTTGTCTTGGTGAAAAACCAAAAAAGGTGACTCCGAAGAGAGCGCAGCCAAATCAGAGACTCTCCTGAGGGAAGTTATGGCCACTAGAAAGACCACTTTCTGTGAAAGACGAGACAAAGAAACCTCCCTAAGAGGCTCAAAGGGGGGTTTCTGCAAGGCCGTGAGGACCAGATTGAGGTCCCAGGGATCCAAAGGCCGCCGGTAAGGCGGAATGATGTGAGATGCGCCCTGCATGAAGGTGCGCACCTGAGCCAGCCGGGCGATACGCCGCTGGAACAGCACTGACAGAGCCGAGACTTGTCCCTTGAGGGAAATGAGGGATAGTCCTAGCTGCAGACCGGACTGTAGAAAGGACAGAAGGGTCGTTAAGGAAAAAGGCCAAGGAGCATGGCCGGAAGAGCGACACCAGGACAGGAAAATTCTCCAGGTCCTGTGATAGATTTTGGCCGAGGAAGACTTCCGAGCCCGAGTCATAGTGGAGATGACTTCAGGAGGAATACCAGAAGCCGTCAAGATCCAGGACTCAAGAGCCACGCCGTAAATCTGAGAGCCGCAGAATTCTGGCGGAAAAACGGACCTTGTGAGAGAAGGTCTGGACGGTCCGGTAGATGCCACGGCACCTTTACGGACAGATGGAGCAGGTCTGGGTACCAAGTTCGCCTGGGCCAGTCCGGTGCAATGAGGATGACCCGACGGCCCTCCATTCTGATCTTGCGCAGAACTCTGGGCAAGAGAGCTAGAGGGGGAAACACGTAGGACAGACGAAACTGGGACCAATCTTGAACCAGAGCGTCCGCTGCAAGGGCCTGAGGATCGTCTGGCATCCGTGGTGAGGATCACCCAGGACGGGGCCAGGAAGGAGCGTCCCGGAGACAGAGAGAGGGGCCGAAGCCACCACTGAAGGTAGCCCCTGGTCTGTGGCGACAGAGCCACTAGCCTGTGCAAGGAGGAAGTCCGATTGTCCCAACAGCAGAGAATGTCCAGCTGCAGAGGACGCAGATGGAACTGGGCAAAGGGAACAGCCTCCATTGACGCCACCATCTGACCCAGCACCTGCATCAGGTGCCTGATGGAATGACGGCGGGGCCTCAGCAGAGAGCGCACCGCCAGATGGAGGGACTGCTGTTTGACTAAGGGCAGCTTCACAAGTGCCGGCAGAGTCTCGAACTGCATCCCTAGGTACGTGAGCCTCTGGGTCGGAGTCAGAGTGGATTTGGGCAGATTGACAAGCCACCCGAATTGGGTTAGAGTGGCGAGAGTGAGCGAGACACTCCGCTGACAATCTGTGCTGGATGAAGCCTTGACTAGAAGGTCGTCCAGGTAAGGAATCACTGCCAACCCCTGGAGGTGCAGAACCGCAACCACTGCTGCCATGACCTTGGTGAATACTCGAGGGGCCGTGGCTAACCCGAAGGGGAGAGCCACGAATTGGAAATGTTCCTCTCCGATTGCAAAACGTAGCAAACGCTGGTGTGAAACTGCAATTGGCACATGCAGATAGGCATCTCTGATGTCGATGGATGCCAGGAAATCTCCTTGGGTCATTGAGACAATGACTGATCGCAGAGACTCCATGCGAAAATGCCGCACCTGAACATGCTTGTTGAGAAGCTTGAGATCCAGGATGGGCCGGAAGGAACCGTCCTTTTTGGGGACTAGGAAGAGATTTGAGTAGAAACCTCTGAACCGTTCCCGGGCGGGAACCGGTACAATTACTCCGTTGGCCTGCAAGGATGCCACGGCCTGAGAGAAGGCGGCGGCCTTGGAGCAGGGGGGAGTTGACAGAAAAAATCTGTTTGGCGGGCTGGAAGAGAATTCTATCCTGTAGCCGTGGGAGATGATATCCTGCACCCACTGATCGGAGACGTGTTGAAACCACACGTCGCCAAAGTGGGAGAGCCTGCCATCGACTAAGGACGTTGCTGGCGCGGCCAGATAGTCAATAGGAGGCTGCCTTAGTGGCAGCAGCTCCTGCGGTCTTCTGTGGACGCGCCTTTGTGCGCCAGTTGGGTTTTTGGTACTTGGCTGAGTTAGTGGACGAGGCCGAGGGCTTAGAGGATGACCAGTTGGAGGAACGAAAGGAACGAAACCTCGACTGGTTCCTACCCTGGGCAGGTTTCCTGGTTTTAGTTTGTGGCATGGAAGTACTCTTCCCGCCAGTAGCTTCCTTAATAATTTCATCCAGTTGTTCACCGAATAGCCTGGATCCAGCAAAAGGGAGCCCAGCAAGGTACTTCTTTGAAGAAGCATGTGCCTTCCACTCTCGAAGCCACAAGATCCTGCGGATAGCGAGGGAATTAGCCGAAGCCACCGCAGTGCGGTGAGAAGCCTCCAGCATGGCAGACATGGCATAGGATGAAAAAGCTGAAGCTTGGGAAGTTAAGGCAACCATTTCGGGCATAGATTCCCTGGTGAGGGAATGCATCTCCTCTAGAGAAGCAGAGATGGCCTTGAGAGCCCACACTGCTGCAAAAGATGGGGAGAACGAGGCCCCAGCCGCCTCATATACAGATTTGGCCAGAAGGTCAACCTGGCGGTCAGTGGAATCCTTAAGAGAGGTGCCATCAGCCACTGATACAACGGTCCGGGCTGAGAGTCTAGACACCGGAGGGTCTACCTTTGGTGAATGAGCCCACTCCTTGACCACCTCAGGTGGAAAGGGAAAACGGTCATCAGAACCACGCTTTGGGAAGCGTTTGTCAGGACAGGCCCTAGGCTTGGTCACAGTGGCCTGAAAACTGGAGTGGTTAAAGAACACACTCCTTGTCCTCTTAGGCAAGGTAAACTGGTGCTTTTCTGCCAGAGAGGGTTGCTCCTCTGATACTGGCGGATTGAGGTCCAGTACAGAATTAATGGACGCAATCAAATCACTAACATCTGCGTCACTTTCGGACAGATCAATGGGGCACATGGAGGTAGCGTCCGAGCCCCCAGTAAAGGCATCCTCCTCGTCCTGCGAGTCAGCTCGTGAATCAGAGCCGCGGGACGAGGAAGGAGAGGGGACCCTGCGTCTCCTTTTAGGAGGATGGGGTCTGGGACCAGATGAAGAATCCTCTGTGAGCTCTGCTGAGAGAGCCCTAGCAGCAGAGGCGCCCTGAGAAGGGGGCTGATGCATGTTCAGCAAAGTCCGGGACAGCTGTCCCATGGAGTCGGCAAAAGACTGGGAGATTGACCTAGCGAAGGATTCTACCCAAGCCGGGGGTTCAGCCACCGGAGCCGGAGCAGCCGGAGGGACCACTGTGGGTACGATTCCAGGCTGAGGCATCGTCAGGTTAGAGCAGGCATCACAATGTGGATATGTGCTCGGTTCAGGCAGCACGAGCTTACATGCAGTGCATATTGAGTACAACCTTGCTCCTCGTGTGAGACATGCTGCTGAAGTGGGGGCTCTGAGCCAGAATGACCCCCAGAGAGTATATAAGAAGGTCCACAACCGGAGGTTGTGGCTTACCAGACCGTTTGTGTGCCCTCCAGATCCCACAGCCCGGACCCCCAAGCAGCTTAGCAGGGATGCTGCAGCCAGCGCTGATCCAGAGAAAAACGCTGAGAAAATGGCGCCGGAGCGAGGAGAGGGGACGGGACCTGCTCTGAGAGCGGGATCTGGAGGGCCAAGGAGATTTACAGGGGAGGGGACATGTACTCAGAGAGGAGTGTCCCTCCCCTGTGCCGAACGGCCGCTGGGCGGAGCCGCACTGTCCCTCTGCATGATTGACATGCGAGGGCAGTGAAATCGAAAGTAGGCCTCCGGCGAAGCCGGGGCCTAAATTTAAGCGATGCGGCCGGCGCGCAGGCACCATCGGCGCGGTTCTCAGGCGACAGCCAGAGAACCGGCCGGAAATGTCACAAAAGTTACACAGCACACTCTCCCACCATAATAAAGTACCGGGACCCCCCGAATATAAACGTCTCAGGTACTTAGCTTGCTGAGACGCAGGGTTCCAAGTCCCTGGGGATGAGTGCTCCGTCCAGCAGGATCCTGAAGGGCTGCGGATGGAGACCGGTCTCCTGCAAAGCAAGGAGAACCGTGCTGGCTCCCACTATAAGCCAGAGCCCGAGGGATGGTGAAGGAGCGCGGCATGTAAGGCTCCAGCCTTGTAAATCAACCTTAACAGCACCGCCGACACAGTGGGGTGAGAAGGGACATGCCGGGAGTCCAGGCTTGGACCCGCTTTTCTTCAAAAACTTTCCAAAAATGAAAAATCAGATGAGAATGCATGTGTGGATGTAAGCCTCCTGAACACAAAGCAATGAACTGGCTAGATCTGGTTATCCAGGGGGTGTATATGCTCAGAGGGAGGAGCTACACTTTTTAGTGTAGTACTTTGTGTGTCCTCCGGAGGCAAAAGCTATACACCCAATGTCTAGGTCTCCCATAGGAACGATAAAGAAACGTACTTTAACAGTTTCCCAACAAAAGACGTAATATTTCGGGTCACCATGTAAGAAGTGGGCACCAGCGAGCCCACACCATACCTGCCAGAAGCCTGCTGTAACAGGCATCAACAGTGCTGTTAGATACCCCAGCATCTCACTGTAAAAACAGTGACTTGAGCCAACTTAGCTAGCCAGTGGTTGGGATTCATAGGACAACATAATTTTCCCAATAGAAAATTGGGAAGCCATCAAATAATCACAGGTTCAAAGTCTTAAGGGACTTTAAAGGGAAGGTGTCGTCTAAAAAAAAAAAAAATTCAATAACTGAAAAAATTTAAAGTATTAAATGTTTTATTTAAATATTGTTTTTGAGGAAAATATCAAAAAAATGTAATAAGTTACATTTTTTCCACTCTTAAACACTAAGGGGAGCAGCTGCTAAAATCCTACTGTAGAACTAGCTCACATTACAGCTGCAGTAAAAGTGGGTGGAACCTACTCATGTGTGTGATATCACAGCTCCCCCTCCCAATCTGGGTGTTTCCAACAGGATAAGAGAAGATCAAGTTTAGGATCACAGTGTGAAGCCATTTTGTTGGTGACCGCAAAGTGATCCTAATGTCTAAAGTGTCACCAAGGACAGCTGCATAGTGCTCCCCACATAGTGCTCTGCATGCCCCGTACCAACAATGCACTACCTGCCGCCCGCCATGCTCTGACGCACGTACGCCCACCTGCAATGCTCTGCTGCACGCACGCCCACCCACGTATACCTATCTTCTCAATATACCGTGCTCCGCAGATCACAGCAGAAGCGAATAGTGTCGTAACCCGACAACTGTCTGTTATGCCCTGGGCGCTGCAGTATGAGGTAACTGTCGTTACACACAGAATATCAAAGATGGCAGCCCCCGGTGTTTGTGAAACTAGAATTAAATAAAAATTAAATAAACAATTTAATTTTGTATTAAAAATACTTGATTCTATAATCACTATTAACACAAAAAAAAAACAAACACACAACACAACACCTTCAATAGGGGGGAAAAAAAAACAAAAAAATAAAAACACGTATTTGGCACCACTACATACACTGAAGTCCGATCAAAATATACAGCTCTGGCAAAAGTTAAGAAACCACTGCAAAATGTTCAGTTTTTCTGATTTTTCTCCTTATAGGTATATTTTGAGAGGAAAATAAGAATTATTCATTCATTCCATAAACTACTGACATGTCTCCGAATTTCCAAACAATACATTTTGTATTTATTTTCTGAATATGGGAAATTGTCAAAATACCAAAAAATGCATTGCTTTCAGACCTCGAATAATGTAAAGAAAACAAGTTTTGCATCACTAACGTGTTTTTTTTTCCAAGCAAACGTTCCCAGGATTTATCATAAACCCTCCCCACACGTTTTATGCTTATGTCAATGATTGATACCTTTTGTTTTAGTCATAGGGGTAGCGATTGGCTTCAGTTCAGTCATGGTCAGTCTGACTCGGTCTTCAAATTATGTACACCCTCTGCATTGTGATTGATTGCTGTGACTGGCAGACATCATGGCAATCTCCTATTAACTCTAGTGCTTGCGCATGGCACCTTAGCTGTCAGGGCATGCTCACTGAATTTGGGTGCACATCCCCAGATTCATTTCATATGGTGCACATGCTCTGGGCTTATGTCTCCTTGAGAATGGCAGAAACACTGCTATGTGCAAACCGACAGGAACACAGGGACGGCTGGAACATAGGGACGTACTTAAAGAGTGCACACGCTAAGTGTGTCTGTGCTCTCGAAAGAAGAGGGACGCGCAGAGCACGTCCGGGAAGCTAAGAGGAACTGCGCAAGCGTGGGAGTTAATAGATCAATGCGGGGGGCGTGCATAACTTGAAAATAGAGCCTGATTGACCTGAAGGCAAGCGCCACTCCTATGACTGAAACAAAAAGATATCTAATGCATTTACAGAAGTATAAAAAGCTTGAAAAAAACACATTGCATCACTAACAAGACATTGTGGGCAGTTTAAATATATATATATATATATATATATATATATAGTAGGATTTTTGTGTACTCACCGTAAAATCTCTTTCTCTGAGTCTTCATTGGGGTACACAGGACCATGGGTTATGCTGCTGTCACTAGGAGGCTGACACTAAGTAAACATAAAAAAGTTAGCTCCTCCCTAGCAGCATACACCCCGAGCCGGAGGCGGGCTCAGATCAGTTGGTGCACAAGCAGTAGGAGGAGTACCAGAATCACCATACATAAACACAAGTTGTAACTAAAACAATGCAGCCGTGCAAACAAGAGGTCTATGAACATAAGACCACTGAAAAAATAGCCGGCAAATGCAATTGAATCAACCAAAAAACCAAGCAGGGTGGGTGCTGTGTCCCCCAATGAAGACTCAGAGAAAGAGATTTTACGGTGAGTACACAAAAATCCTACTTTCTCTATCGTTTCATTGGGGGACACAGGACCATGGGACGTCCAAAAGCAGTCCCTGGGTGGGAATACCGAAAAACCCGCAGAGGAAGAAAAACAACAACCTCCCTCGGCGGGCTTGCACTATAATTGAATGCTGCCACCCTATTACAGGTGTGCAACTGCTGCCTGCAAGACCTTTCTCCCAAAAATAGCATCTGCCGATGCTTGGGTGTGAACCTGGTAGAACCTAGTAAAGGTGTGCAGGCTAGACCAGGTGGCGGCCTTGCAGACCTGGTCGGCCGACGCCTGATGCCTAATCGCCCAAGAGGCTCCCACTGCGCGGGTAGAGTGCGCCTTTACCCCCCGCGGCGGAGACTTGTCCCGAATCCGATAGGCCTCTGATATGGCGGAACGGATCCATCTGGCAATTGTGGCCTTGGATGCCGATTCACCCTTCTTGGGACCAGAAGGGAGAACAAACAGACCATCTGACTTACGGAACGGCGCGGTTCTGGAGACATAAATTCTAAGTGCACGCACTAGGTCCAGGGTGTGCAAGGACCTCTCCAAGCTGTGAGAGGGGCCAGGACAGAAGGACGGAAGGACGATTTCCTCGTTAAGATGGAACGGGGAGACCACCTTTGGGAGAAAAGCGGGATCTGGCCGGAGAACCGCTTTGTCCTGGTGAAAAATCAAAAAGGGGGAACGACAAGAGAGAGCTGCCAGCTCTGACGTCCTGCGAATAGAAGTGATGGCAACAAGAAACACCACCTTCCATGACAGGTGAGAAAGGGAAGATTCTCGCAAGGGCTCGAATGGGGAGCCCTGAAGTGACCCTAGGACTAGATTAAGGTCCCACGGTTCTAGAGGCCGCCGGTACGGCGGTGCCAGGTGGGCAACTCCCTGGATGAAGGTCTTAACCTGTGAACGAGCGGCCAGTGGCTTCTGAAACAGGATTGATAACGCCGATATCTGGCCCTTTAGTGTTGCGAGCGAGAGACCCGCATCTAGGCCTGACTGCAAGAATGCCAATAGGGAAGGAAGGGAGAAGGCGAGAGGAGAAGAAATATTCTGCTCTTCACACCACCTGAAGAAAACCTTCCACGTGCGGTGGTAAATCTTTGATGAAGATGGCTTCCTGGCCCTAATCATAGTCTGAATCACTCTTGAGGAAAAACCAGCCTTAGCTAGAACCCAGGATTCAATGGCCAGGCCGTCAAATTTAGGACCTGTGAGTTCTGATGGAAGAGAGGCCCCTGCTGCAGGAGATCTGGACGGTCTGGAAGGCGCCACGGAGCGTCTGCGAGGAGCTGAGTTAGTTCCGCGAACCATGCTCGCCTGGGCCAGTCCGGAGCCACTAGGATGACCGGTATCCCTTCCGCCTTGATCTTCTTGAGGACCCTCGGCATTAGAGGGAGCGGAGGGAAGATGTACGGGAGACTGAACTGGCTCCATGACAGGGTGAGGGCGTCGACTCCTAAAGCCAAGCGGTCGCGGCACCGTGCTACAAAGTGCGGAACCTGACGGTTGAACCGGGAGGCCATTAGGTCCACGTCCGGAACTCCCCATCTGTCGCAGATCTGGTTGAAGACTTCCCGGTTGAGGGACCATTCTCCGGAGGCGAGGCCTTCCCTGCTGAGGAAGTCCGCCGCCCAATTGTCCACGCCTGGGATGTGTACCGCTGAGATCAGGGAGTGATGACACTCGGCCCAGTGCAAGATCTTCTTGACTTCTCGCATCGCCCCGACACTTCTTGTGCCGCCTTGGTGGTTGATGTACGCCACCGCTGTCGCATTGTCCGACTGGATCCTGACCGGGCAACCCTGTACGAGGTGCCGAAACTGCTGCAAGGCTAGCCGGATGGCTCTTATCTCCAAAATGTTGATCTGGAGGCAACTCTCTCTCGGTGACCATCGGCCCTGTGCTGTGTGATGTCGAAACACTGCTCCCCAGCCCTGGAGACTGGCGTCGGTGGTCACTATCTTCCAGTGGAGCGGGAGGAAAGACCTCCCTGATTCGAGGTTGCGCTGATTGAGCCACCAACGGAGGGAGTGGCGGGTCTCCGGCGAAAGATGAAACCTGCGGTCCAGAGAAAAGGGAGATCTGTCCCACTTCTTCAGCAAGGCCAGCTGGAGGGGTCGGAGATGGAACTGTGCAAAGGGTACCGCTTCCATCGCCGCCACCATACGACCGAGGACTCGCATGCCGAACCTGATGGACACTTGGCGCTGACGCCGGAGAGCGCAGAGTCCTCGTTGTAGGGAGGACATCTTCTCCTGTGTGAGGAAAACTCGCCCTTGGATGGTATCGAATACCATGCCTAAAAAGGTGATCCGACGGGCCGGGATCAGAGAGGACTTCTTCCGATTTATCAGCCACCCTAACCGTGAAAGGGTGTCGATCGTGACCTGAACCCCAAGACGACAGTCCTCGAAGGAAGAGCCCTTTATCAACATATCGTCCAAGTACGGGATGACCATGACACCCCTGGCATGCAGGACGGACATGGCAGCAGCCATGATCTTCGTAAAGACCCTGGGTGCGGATGCGAGGCCGAAGGGAAGAGCCGTGAACTGGAAGTGATCTTCCGCTATCGCGAAGCGGAGGAACTGTTGGTGAGAGGTGGCTATCGGGACGTGAAGATAGGCGTCTTGAATATCCAGCGATGCCAGGAATTCGCCTACCTCCATGGACGCGATGACGGACCGGAGTGACTCCATTCGAAACGGCCGAGGTCTCACCGACCTGTTCAGAAGCTTTAGGTCGAGGACGGGACGGACAGAGCCGTCCTTTTTGGGGACCACGAAAAGGTTGGAATAGAACCCCTTGAAACGCTCTGCGGGAGGGACTGGTACCACGACTCCGGTTCGGAGGAGGGAGTCTATGGAGTGAAAGAACGCGCGAGCCCGCGCGGTAGACTCGGGAGGGCGAGATAGGAAAAAACGTCTCGGTGGCTTTGCCTCGAATTCTATTTTGTAGCCTGATGTGATGATCTCTCTGACCCAGGCATCGGCGGTCAGGGGGATCCACACATGCTGAAAACGAGACAGACGCCCTCCCACAAGTCTGGCGCTGTTGCGCGCCGACCGCGAGTCACTTGGATGAACGACGGCGGTAACCGGAAGAGGATCTCGTGGACTGGCGGGGGCGTGAACGCCAAGCGGGATTGGTCTTGAATGACGGGGTCTTCCTGTCTCTCGGAGGAGAGCGGCTTTTCCGCGGCTGGGGATTGGAGCTGAAGCTGCGAAAGGGCCGGAAACGAGCGGTGGAGCGCCGATTCTGGAAGCGCTTGGGACGCAATTGGGGGAGAGATGTACTCTTTCCTCCCGTTGCATCGGAGATCAGCTGGTCCAGCCTATCTCCGAAGAGACGCTCCCCTAGGAAGGGCAGGGAAGTTAGTGACTTCTTAGATGCCGCATCCGCGTTCCAGGACCGGAGCCAAAGGGCTCGACGGATGGCCACATTGTTGCTGGCGGCCTGGGTCGCGCAACTTGCAGACGCCAGGGCTGCATTGAGCAAGTACTCACCCGCGAGGGAAATCTGCGAGGCGATGGGAACCAGGTCCGGATTGGCAGGAATGGCGCGGAGACCGCAGCGTAGCGTGTCCGCCCAGGACATCAGGGCCTTCGCAACCCAAACCGAGGCGAAGGCCGGAGAGAGGGATGAGCCCGCTGCCTCGAAGGCGGAACGGGCCAACCTGTCAATAGTACGGTCCGTAGGGTCTTTGAGAGACGTACCGTTAGTGAGTGGAAGGACTGTGTGAGAAGACAGGCGGGAGATTGGGGGGGGTCGACCACAGGGGAACCTGCCCAATCCTTTCTAAGACCCTCAGGAAAGGGATAATGCAAATCGATGGACTTACCGCTGGTAAATACCCTGTCCGGCTGTTGCCTGTGGCTGCGCAGTAACTCAGCGAATTCTGGATGTCCGCTGAATGTGTTCTGGGCCCGCTTCACCCGCTTAAAGGAGATCTGGGTGCTCTGAGAGGAGACTGGGTCCACCTGTACCTTCAAGGTCTGGTTTACTGCTTCTATCAGGCTATTTACCATGTGCCGGATATCGGCCGCCTGCTCTGAGTCCTGCAGGGGTACCGCATCGGAATCATCCTCGGAGCAGTCAGAAGCCTCCCTGGAGGACTGACGGTCTGGACCTGGGGATGAAGGTGAAACCTGGGAAGAGTCTGAGGACGAGACCTGGCGGGTCCGTTTCTGAGCAGCAGAGGAGGACCCTGCAACGGGGCTCACCTGCTCCGGGGGCAATTGCGCCGGGTCTGCGGGAATCTGGGCGAGCGTCGGCAGCAGGCGTAGAGCTTGTGCGATGGTCCGAGAAGCCTCAGAGAGGAAATCTACGGACTGGGACAGGGACGCTAGCCAGTCGGGGGGGGCGGGACGCAGGGCCCTGCAGCATATGGCGCTGTGGCGTCTGCGGTATCAGAAACGTCGGCCGCGGAGTTCTGCGGAGGCTGCGCGTCTGTAGAACAGACGGAGCATAGTGGGGCGTCCTGACCCTGGGAAAATTTGGAGCTGCAGGAGGAGCATGCAAAAAATAGTGCAAAGGGGGCCTGCTTGGATTGGGTGGGCTTAGCCTTAGGCATGGTACAAACAGGTACTCTCCCTGGTGGCTGCTAGGAAGGAGACAGGAGAGGGTTAACTCGTCCCTAAACTCAGAGAATGCTACCCACCGGAAACAAAAAGATATCTAATGCATTTACAGAAGTATAAAAAGCTTGAAAAAAACACATTGCATCACTAACAAGACATTGTGGGCAGTTTAAATATATATATATATATATATATATATATATATATATATATATATATATAGTAGGATTTTTGTGTACTCACCGTAAAATCTCTTTCTCTGAGTCTTCATTGGGGTACACAGGACCATGGGTTATGCTGCTGTCACTAGGAGGCTGACACTAAGTAAACATAAAAAAGTTAGCTCCTCCCTAGCAGCATACACCCCGAGCCGGAGGCGGGCTCAGATCAGTTGGTGCACAAGCAGTAGGAGGAGTACCAGAATCACCATACATAAACACAAGTTGTAACTAAAACAATGCAGCCGTGCAAACAAGAGGTCTATGAACATAAGACCACTGAAAAAATAGCCGGCAAATGCAATTGAATCAACCAAAAAACCAAGCAGGGTGGGTGCTGTGTCCCCCAATGAAGACTCAGAGAAAGAGATTTTACGGTGAGTACACAAAAATCCTACTTTCTCTATCGTTTCATTGGGGGACACAGGACCATGGGACGTCCAAAAGCAGTCCCTGGGTGGGAATACCGAAAAACCCGCAGAGGAAGAAAAACAACAACCTCCCTCGGCGGGCTTGCACTATAATTGAATGCTGCCACCCTATTACAGGTGTGCAACTGCTGCCTGCAAGACCTTTCTCCCAAAAATAGCATCTGCCGATGCTTGGGTGTGAACCTGGTAGAACCTAGTAAAGGTGTGCAGGCTAGACCAGGTGGCGGCCTTGCAGACCTGGTCGGCCGACGCCTGATGCCTAATCGCCCAAGAGGCTCCCACTGCGCGGGTAGAGTGCGCCTTTACCCCCCGCGGCGGAGACTTGTCCCGAATCCGATAGGCCTCTGATATGGCGGAACGGATCCATCTGGCAATTGTGGCCTTGGATGCCGATTCACCCTTCTTGGGACCAGAAGGGAGAACAAACAGACCATCTGACTTACGGAACGGCGCGGTTCTGGAGACATAAATTCTAAGTGCACGCACTAGGTCCAGGGTGTGCAAGGACCTCTCCAAGCTGTGAGAGGGGCCAGGACAGAAGGACGGAAGGACGATTTCCTCGTTAAGATGGAACGGGGAGACCACCTTTGGGAGAAAAGCGGGATCTGGCCGGAGAACCGCTTTGTCCTGGTGAAAAATCAAAAAGGGGGAACGACAAGAGAGAGCTGCCAGCTCTGACGTCCTGCGAATAGAAGTGATGGCAACAAGAAACACCACCTTCCATGACAGGTGAGAAAGGGAAGATTCTCGCAAGGGCTCGAATGGGGAGCCCTGAAGTGACCCTAGGACTAGATTAAGGTCCCACGGTTCTAGAGGCCGCCGGTACGGCGGTGCCAGGTGGGCAACTCCCTGGATGAAGGTCTTAACCTGTGAACGAGCGGCCAGTGGCTTCTGAAACAGGATTGATAACGCCGATATCTGGCCCTTTAGTGTTGCGAGCGAGAGACCCGCATCTAGGCCTGACTGCAAGAATGCCAATAGGGAAGGAAGGGAGAAGGCGAGAGGAGAAGAAATATTCTGCTCTTCACACCACCTGAAGAAAACCTTCCACGTGCGGTGGTAAATCTTTGATGAAGATGGCTTCCTGGCCCTAATCATAGTCTGAATCACTCTTGAGGAAAAACCAGCCTTAGCTAGAACCCAGGATTCAATGGCCAGGCCGTCAAATTTAGGACCTGTGAGTTCTGATGGAAGAGAGGCCCCTGCTGCAGGAGATCTGGACGGTCTGGAAGGCGCCACGGAGCGTCTGCGAGGAGCTGAGTTAGTTCCGCGAACCATGCTCGCCTGGGCCAGTCCGGAGCCACTAGGATGACCGGTATCCCTTCCGCCTTGATCTTCTTGAGGACCCTCGGCATTAGAGGGAGCGGAGGGAAGATGTACGGGAGACTGAACTGGCTCCATGACAGGGTGAGGGCGTCGACTCCTAAAGCCAAGCGGTCGCGGCACCGTGCTACAAAGTGCGGAACCTGACGGTTGAACCGGGAGGCCATTAGGTCCACGTCCGGAACTCCCCATCTGTCGCAGATCTGGTTGAAGACTTCCCGGTTGAGGGACCATTCTCCGGAGGCGAGGCCTTCCCTGCTGAGGAAGTCCGCCGCCCAATTGTCCACGCCTGGGATGTGTACCGCTGAGATCAGGGAGTGATGACACTCGGCCCAGTGCAAGATCTTCTTGACTTCTCGCATCGCCCCGACACTTCTTGTGCCGCCTTGGTGGTTGATGTACGCCACCGCTGTCGCATTGTCCGACTGGATCCTGACCGGGCAACCCTGTACGAGGTGCCGAAACTGCTGCAAGGCTAGCCGGATGGCTCTTATCTCCAAAATGTTGATCTGGAGGCAACTCTCTCGGTGACCATCGGCCCTGTGCTGTGTGATGTCGAAACACTGCTCCCCAGCCCTGGAGACTGGCGTCGGTGGTCACTATCTTCCAGTGGAGCGGGAGGAAAGACCTCCCTGATTCGAGGTTGCGCTGATTGAGCCACCAACGGAGGGAGTGGCGGGTCTCCGGCGAAAGATGAAACCTGCGGTCCAGAGAAAAGGGAGATCTGTCCCACTTCTTCAGCAAGGCCAGCTGGAGGGGTCGGAGATGGAACTGTGCAAAGGGTACCGCTTCCATCGCCGCCACCATACGACCGAGGACTCGCATGCCGAACCTGATGGACACTTGGCGCTGACGCCGGAGAGCGCAGAGTCCTCGTTGTAGGGAGGACATCTTCTCCTGTGTGAGGAAAACTCGCCCTTGGATGGTATCGAATACCATGCCTAAAAAGGTGATCCGACGGGCCGGGATCAGAGAGGACTTCTTCCGATTTATCAGCCACCCTAACCGTGAAAGGGTGTCGATCGTGACCTGAACCCCAAGACGACAGTCCTCGAAGGAAGAGCCCTTTATCAACATATCGTCCAAGTACGGGATGACCATGACACCCCTGGCATGCAGGACGGACATGGCAGCAGCCATGATCTTCGTAAAGACCCTGGGTGCGGATGCGAGGCCGAAGGGAAGAGCCGTGAACTGGAAGTGATCTTCCGCTATCGCGAAGCGGAGGAACTGTTGGTGAGAGGTGGCTATCGGGACGTGAAGATAGGCGTCTTGAATATCCAGCGATGCCAGGAATTCGCCTACCTCCATGGACGCGATGACGGACCGGAGTGACTCCATTCGAAACGGCCGAGGTCTCACCGACCTGTTCAGAAGCTTTAGGTCGAGGACGGGACGGACAGAGCCGTCCTTTTTGGGGACCACGAAAAGGTTGGAATAGAACCCCTTGAAACGCTCTGCGGGAGGGACTGGTACCACGACTCCGGTTCGGAGGAGGGAGTCTATGGAGTGAAAGAACGCGCGAGCCCGCGCGGTAGACTCGGGAGGGCGAGATAGGAAAAAACGTCTCGGTGGCTTTGCCTCGAATTCTATTTTGTAGCCTGATGTGATGATCTCTCTGACCCAGGCATCGGCGGTCAGGGGGATCCACACATGCTGAAAACGAGACAGACGCCCTCCCACAAGTCTGGCGCTGTTGCGCGCCGACCGCGAGTCACTTGGATGAACGACGGCGGTAACCGGAAGAGGATCTCGTGGACTGGCGGGGGCGTGAACGCCAAGCGGGATTGGTCTTGAATGACGGGGTCTTCCTGTCTCTCGGAGGAGAGCGGCTTTTCCGCGGCTGGGGATTGGAGCTGAAGCTGCGAAAGGGCCGGAAACGAGCGGTGGAGCGCCGATTCTGGAAGCGCTTGGGACGCAATTGGGGGAGAGATGTACTCTTTCCTCCCGTTGCATCGGAGATCAGCTGGTCCAGCCTATCTCCGAAGAGACGCTCCCCTAGGAAGGGCAGGGAAGTTAGTGACTTCTTAGATGCCGCATCCGCGTTCCAGGACCGGAGCCAAAGGGCTCGACGGATGGCCACATTGTTGCTGGCGGCCTGGGTCGCGCAACTTGCAGACGCCAGGGCTGCATTGAGCAAGTACTCACCCGCGAGGGAAATCTGCGAGGCGATGGGAACCAGGTCCGGATTGGCAGGAATGGCGCGGAGACCGCAGCGTAGCGTGTCCGCCCAGGACATCAGGGCCTTCGCAACCCAAACCGAGGCGAAGGCCGGAGAGAGGGATGAGCCCGCTGCCTCGAAGGCGGAACGGGCCAACCTGTCAATAGTACGGTCCGTAGGGTCTTTGAGAGACGTACCGTTAGTGAGTGGAAGGACTGTGTGAGAAGACAGGCGGGAGATTGGGGGGGGTCGACCACAGGGGAACCTGCCCAATCCTTTCTAAGACCCTCAGGAAAGGGATAATGCAAATCGATGGACTTACCGCTGGTAAATACCCTGTCCGGCTGTTGCCTGTGGCTGCGCAGTAACTCAGCGAATTCTGGATGTCCGCTGAATGTGTTCTGGGCCCGCTTCACCCGCTTAAAGGAGATCTGGGTGCTCTGAGAGGAGACTGGGTCCACCTGTACCTTCAAGGTCTGGTTTACTGCTTCTATCAGGCTATTTACCATGTGCCGGATATCGGCCGCCTGCTCTGAGTCCTGCAGGGGTACCGCATCGGAATCATCCTCGGAGCAGTCAGAAGCCTCCCTGGAGGACTGACGGTCTGGACCTGGGGATGAAGGTGAAACCTGGGAAGAGTCTGAGGACGAGACCTGGCGGGTCCGTTTCTGAGCAGCAGAGGAGGACCCTGCAACGGGGCTCACCTGCTCCGGGGGCAATTGCGCCGGGTCTGCGGGAATCTGGGCGAGCGTCGGCAGCAGGCGTAGAGCTTGTGCGATGGTCCGAGAAGCCTCAGAGAGGAAATCTACGGACTGGGACAGGGACGCTAGCCAGTCGGGGGGGGCGGGACGCAGGGCCCTGCAGCATATGGCGCTGTGGCGTCTGCGGTATCAGAAACGTCGGCCGCGGAGTTCTGCGGAGGCTGCGCGTCTGTAGAACAGACGGAGCATAGTGGGGCGTCCTGACCCTGGGAAAATTTGGAGCTGCAGGAGGAGCATGCAAAAAATAGTGCAAAGGGGGCCTGCTTGGATTGGGTGGGCTTAGCCTTAGGCATGGTACAAACAGGTACTCTCCCTGGTGGCTGCTAGAAAGGAGACAGGAGAGGGTTAACTCGTCCCTAAACTCAGAGAATGCTACCTAGTGAGGGCTACTCCTTAGGAGCAGAGCTTACCCAGGTCCTGCGTGCTGCCCACCAGTCCAGAAGTGGAGTCCAGGAATGAGCTGGCCAGAAAACTCAGAACGCCGGCGTGCTGCAGCCTCAGGGGACCAGAGGCAGGCTAAAATGGAGAGGGGACGCTGGAAGAGGCTGGGGGAGGAGCAGGATTCCGGCGCGAAAAAACCAGGATGATTCACAGCCCCCACCATCAGCCAGGAGGCAGAGCAGTGGGAGGTACAGAGGGAGACGACCGGCGGCCAATAGCGCTGCAGGGGGGCGTGGCTAGGACGCAGGAGCGACTAGGCCGAGACCGGGGACTAAATTTATGGAGAGGGCCGGGGGAAAGAGCAGGGAAGTCGGTCCTACCTGCAATCGGCGGCGCCGGCTCAGTGATGGATGCGGTGCAGGCAGGGCTCCCTGCCCTGCCTGTGAACAGCGCTGCTCGTCCAGGAAGGCTCCGGGGGAGAGCGTGCTGAGGCAGGGTAGTGGACATCATGATGGGGGAAGACAGCCCCCTATCACACACGCTGCGGAGGATCCATCCCTGCTGTACTCCCCTGTACGCCCTTTGGGGTGATACCTCAGGGCGAATCAGGGGTGCCCACAAAACAACCTGCCCACACGCGCACCCCCGGGAGTGGTACCACGGGGACGGGCGGGGGAGAGGGCCCCGAAGTCTCAAGCCCCTGCGACCCTGGGGAGCGGTACCCACGGGGCTGCGGAGAATGAGTGAAGCGAATACCTGCAGAGAAGAAGACGACAGGTATGAGAGTGATGAGCGGCGCCGAAATAAAAGAAAAAAAGCGCAAAAAAAAAAAAATACATGGCTGAGGGGGGCTGAGACGGCCCACATCAGCCTCCTACGACACTAAGCTAAAAACTGATCTGAGCCCGCCTCCGGCTCGGGGTGTATGCTGCTAGGGAGGAGCTAACTTTTTTATGTTTACTTAGTGTCAGCCTCCTAGTGACAGCAGCATAACCCATGGTCCTGTGTCCCCCAATGAAACGATAGAGAAATATATATATATATATATATATATATATATATATATATATATATAAAGGGGGACATGACCGGTCCCCTTTAAGTGAGTTGTGTTTCTTAAAACTACAGCATCTCAAAAAAAAAAAAAAAAACCAGTCAAGCCCTCATAAGTCTGTTGATTGAAAAATTAAGCTATAGCGCTTGGTAGGAGAAACAAAAACAAAAACACAGCAGGAAAATATAAAAATAGACTGCCGTAGGACAGGGTTAAAGGGATTGCACACTACTTTGATACTGATTACTTCTCCCCAGGATGAATCATCAAAATTAGATTGGTCAAACACCCCGGCCGAGCAGCGGTTAGCGGCTGGATTTAAACAGTGAATGGAGTAGAACATGGCGGGTCTGTACACTGGTTTAATGGCCATTGTTAAAACTGCAGCTCAGCTTTTCTCCCACCATCAGAGCTGGTAACAGGAGCTGACATGCAGTTTGACAGATTTTTCCTAAAACAATGCACAAAGCAGTGCTGTTTAGCTCCAGTCACTGTTTACACTCAGCCGCTGATGGGTGCCATGTGTGAGACCCCAACAATCCAATTTTGACGACCCATAATAATGATAGGATAAAGTAGTGGATAACCCCCTTCAGAGCACCTTGAATAAAGAGGTTACATAATCCATATGTGAATATCAAAAACCTCAGTTCTGTCATTAAACCCCTTCACGACCTTGGACGGATCTATCCGTCATGGAGCGTGTGAGGTTAAGCCCCGCCCCCTGCAGGTTGCGGCTATCGGCGCACATATCAGCTCTTTTTAACAGCTGACGTGTGCCTGCATGTTCCGAGTGGAATCACATTCCACCCGGAACATTTAACCCCTTACATCTCACTGCCAAAGTCTGGCAGTGAGATGTATATGAGCGCGGCCATGATTTTTACTTACCGCCGCCCCCACCGGAAGTCACGTGCGCGATCGTGACTTTTGGTGGTTGCCATGGTAGCATAGGGTCATGTGATGACGCCTGTAGCTATCATGACTCACTTCCTCTCAATACCGGAATACAGCCAGCATTGAAAGTAAAGCACCGTATCTGCAGTTCTCAGCTCTGTAGCTGAGATCTGCAGATAGATCAGAGCGATCGGATTGCTGATCGCTATAGCCCCCTAGGGGGACTAGTAAAATAAAAAAAAAAAAAAAAAAAGTTTAAAAAAAAACAAAAAAACCCTAAAAGTTCAAATCACCCCCCTTTCGCCTCATTGAAAATTGGGTTAAAAAAATAAAATGTACACATTTGGTATCGCCGCGTTCAGAAATGCCCGATCAAAATATAAAATCAATTAATCTGATTGGTAAAAGGCGTAGCGGCAAAAAAATTCCAAACGCCAAAATTACGTTTCTTGGTCGCCGCAAGTTTTGCGCAAAATTCAATAACAAGCGATTAAAACGTAGCATCTGCGCAAAAATGATACCATTAGAAACATCAGCTCAAGACGCAAAAAATAAGCCGTCACTGAGCCATAGATCCCAAAAAATGAGAACGTTACGGGTTTTGGAAAATGGCGCAAAACGTACACCACTTTTTTTGGACAAGCTTGTGAATTTTTTTTAACCCCTTAAATACAAGTAAACCTATACATGTTCGATGTCTACAAACTCGCATTGACCTGAGGCATCACACCCACACATCAGTTTTACCATATAGTGAACACTGTGAATAAAATATCCCAAAAACTATTGTACGATCACACTTTTTTTGCAATTTTTCTGCACTTGGAATTTTTTTGCCATTTTCCAGTACACTATTTGGTAAAACTTATGGTTTCATTTAAAAGTACAACTCGTCCCGCAAAAAACAAGCCCTCATATGGCAAGATTGACAGAAAAATAAAAAAAAAGTTACGGCTCTCGGAAGAAGGGAAGCAAAAAAACCCCCGCAAAAACGGAAAGTGCCCGGGGCTGAAGGGGTTAAAGGGAATCTGTCAGCAGGTTTTTCCTACCTTATCGGAGAGCAGCATGATGAAAGCCGAGACCCCAATTCCAACAATGAATTAGTTAGTTTAGTGGGTACAGCAGTTGGGACAGAGTTTTTAGATGTAGCAGAAATCAGAAAGCCAACCCTGAGCACAACATAGCTTTGTGTGTACATTGTATATTGACCTTAAGAAGAACCTGTCAGGTGCAATATGCACCCAAAACCACGAGCAGTTCTGGGTGCATACTGCTAATCCCTGCCTAACTGTCCCTGTATACACTAGCATAGATAAAGAGATAGATAGAAAAAGTATTTCTAAAAATCCTTGATCCTTTGTGATATGCTAAGAGGCCAGGGACTAGTCACAAGAGTGTTATATCCACGTGCTAACATGCTAATCAATTAACTATTGCCTAACGTCATCAGCAGTGACGCGCGTACCTGTGTCCGTGGTCACCGCATCAGACGCTGAGCAGTGTGCATGATCAGAAGTCACCGCACTTCTAGTCATGTGCACTATGAAGCCGTGTGTACGCGTCTCAACTTCAAAGAGCTCTAGTGCGCATGACCAGAAGTGCTGGGACTTCTGATCATGAGCACTGCCCGACTTCTGATGCAGTGACAACGGACACGTACGTGCATCGCAACTGATGACATAGGGCAATGGGCACTGAATAGCATATTAGCACGCCCCTGTGGGAGTGCTAACATGCTAAGAGGGTGGAATGAGTGCAGGAACTAACATCCTTGCGACTAGTCCCCTCGCTCATTAGCATCTCATATAGTATCTTTAGAAATACTTTATGTAAAAATCTCTATCTAGGCTACTAGATACAGGGATGGTTAGCCAGGGACTCGAAATATGCACCTAGTACTGCTCGCGGTTCTGAGTGCATATTGCACCTGACAGGTTCCCTTTAAGCTGCTAATCAATGCTGAGGGCATGATTGGTCTAGCAAGCATGAAAGCTGTAGTCCAGGTAGTAATAATCTTGTGCTGATAAAACACTCATTGTTTTTAAACACAACCTAAGTGGCACTTCCCTGAAATCAGTGTCTAAAGGTACCGTCACAGATAACGAGATCGCTAGCGAGATCGCAGCTGAGTCACGGTTTCCGTGATGCAGTAGCAATCCCGTTAGCGATCTTGTTATGTGTGACACCTACCAGCGATCAGGCCCCTGCTGTGAAGTCGCCGGTCGTTGCAGAATGGTCCAGGCCATTTTCTTCAAAGGTTATGTCCTGCTGGGCAGGACACGTCGCTGTGTTTGACACTGTGTGACAGGGTCCCAGTGACTGCTGAGATCGTTATACAGGTCGCTACTGCGACCTGTATCGTTCCTGCATCGCTGGTAAGATCTGACTGTGTGACATCTCACCAGCGACTTACCTGCGATCCCTATCAGGTCGCATCGTTTTCGGGATCGCTGGTAAGTCGTTGTGTGTGACTGGGCCTTAAGCCCCTATATCTTGCTGGTCCCACATTACATTGCAAATACCTGCTGACAAATTCCCTGTAAAATTCTATCAGAACTGCATGCATTTATGGCAGGCATCTGCTATTTTAGCCATACTCCTAGCCCACAGATCAAAATCAATCAAGTGTCCACAGAGAAACAGCAGTAAACAGAGTTCAGTGACTTTTAATGTTGGTATATTGCATGGCATCTCCATAGATCAGGCTCAAGATTGATAAATGATGCTCAATACACACACAAGTTGATATACCAGTATGATGTTTCACTATCCTACCATAGGGAGAAAAAAAAAGTGAAAGCTTTCTGATCAGCCCCCAGTCAGGGAGCAACTACATAGTCAATCTAATGATCGGTAATGAACGAGAAATATTACAAGAATTTTTATTAATAGAAAACTGAACATGTCCAGCAACAAACTCAAAAAGGTGAAAATAAATGTACAAAAATAATTTGGAAATCCGCTTATTCTCTCATCTCGCCATCTTCTTCCTCCTCTTCTACACCACGTATATATAAAACATTGTTGCATCTGCACAGAAAGAAAGTATGGTAGAAATGCTATTAATTCTCTACCAAGTACATTAAAGAGGAATAGATTAATATCTAGTATTAACAAAAGCTATAATAATGGAACATTCATTTACAAACCTATACAAGTAGCTAACATAGGTTAACCCTTTTAACACAGTTACTGATCTAAAATATAACCAAATTTATCAGTGCTCAAGCTGTGTAGTCTGTGTATACCACATGGAAGTTGGCTTACTTTGCACGCACATTTTAGTGCAGTGATGTGCTTAAGGCCATACCCCTACCCATGCCCCCCTATTAGGCGAGTCCAAAGGAGATAAACATGGGCGCCGCGGGCAAGGTAATTGTACAATGGTAACGAGACCACAGTAAAATACATTAGGTTTGGCACAGAGAGAATTAGGAGATTGAGGCTGTGGACACACGGGCTTTATTGCGAGTCAATCACATAACACTCGCTCTGCTGGAGTGTAAGCAGTGTCATGCCACAGTGATGTGATCCTGCGATCACAGCTGCGGTGGGGAGGGGGGGTCGCTGCGGAGGAGAGGAAAGGAGTAATTTCCTCATCTACTCCACTGTCAGATGATGCGATTCTCGCACTGCACTCGCGGTGCACCAGTGTAATCTGAGTGCAGTGCAATGTTTCTCTCGCACCCATAGACTTGCATGGGTGCAAGAGAAAACGAATCAGATTCCACCCGCAGCATGCTTTGATTGTTTTCTCGGTCTGATTAGAGATGAGAAGAAAATCGCTCATGGGAATGGCCCCATAGGGTAACATGGGTCAGGGTGGAGTGTGATTTTTTTTATCACATTCCACTCGCTCTGTTTTTCTCAACGTGTGTTACACCCTTAGGCCTAGGACACACTGTGAGAAACACTGTGCGAGTGGAATCCAATAACAAAAAAAAAAAAAAAAATCACATTCCACTCGGACCAATATTACTCTTTGTGCCCGCTCCCATGAGCAATTGTTTTCTCAGCCCTAATAAGACCGAGAAAACAGTCGCAGCATGCTGCGAGTGGAATGTGATCCTGTTCCACTCGAACCCATACCAGTCTATGGGGAGAGATAAACATCGTACTGCTCTCGTGTTACATTGGTGTACCGCGAGAGCAGTGTCAGCCGACAACGGAGGAGATAGGGAGATAAATCCCTCCCTTTCCTCTGCAGCGTCGCCCTTCCCTCCTCAGTGCCGCCCTCCCCTCTACAGCTGTGGTCTGATCGCAGGATCGGACCACAATCGCATGACCCTTGCATGACACTCGGCTCCCGTCGTGCTGTGAGAGTGTGCTGAGTGTCATGCGAGGATCGCACATAATCCTGTGTGGCCTCGGCCTTAGGCCCGTTTCACACGTCAGTGAAAAACAGTGACGTTTTTCACTGGCATGTAAAACACGCACATGTCCCTGCGTGTGCCGTGATTCACGGCACACGTGGGTTGTCTAAGTGCAATCCGGGCTCCGTTCTCCGTGGCCCATGATTGCACTTAGAAAACAACTCACCTGTGCGCGCTCCCGCTGTCCATGGTGCTGATCGCTCCCGCGGTGCAGCATCCGGCCGGCGGTGACCCCCGCAGCAGCTGCTTCCGGGTCGGCTGTGTCACGCATAATGAATATGCGCGACAATAATGCGCCGGCTCAGAAGCCGCAGGGAGAACGGGCTGCAGAGGACATCGCTGGACGCCGGGTGAGTAAAAATGATTTTTATTTTAAAAGCACGTTTTTTTCTGGCACGTGTTTCACGGACCACACCACTGCGTGGTCCGTGGAACATCAGTGATGCCAGAAAAAAATGGACATGTCTCCGTGCGGCAATCACGCACACGCGGGTACGCCGCACGGAGACACGTGCAGTGAAAAATCACTGACGTGTGAGCAGACCCATTCACTATAATGGGTCTGCGTATGTCAGTGATTCTGGTACGTTTTAAAAAAAGCACAAACGTCCCAGAATCACTGACGTGTGAAAGGGGCCTTAGGCACATAGTTGGCTCTTTAGTGTATGCTGTTGGTTGCTACAATTCTTTTTTTATACATGACTAATGCAAATCGATCTGCACAGTGATGGGTTGTGCGAACAGGCCTTTAGATCCTCACGGAGTGTTCCTGACAAGTTGGTCATACACCTGCACGCCAGTCTCCGCGGGAGGTCATTCTGTAGTAAGGTTTTGTCACTCACTGCTGCTCCTCACAGAAAGGAGCAGATGACAATACCGCTGCTGGGTTGATGTCCTACGTTCTTGTTCAGCTCTTCTCCTGTAATAGCCTACGTTCTGGTATCTGCCCCATCTGGCTGCAGATACCACCTCATGTTACCAGTAGTGACAAGGACCCAAACAAAAAACAAGACTAGAGAAGAATCAGTCAGGGGGAATAACTAGAGGGTAATTGAGGCCATCACCTACAAAACCAATCCTTAGTCACAGGCTTATCAGGTGTTACTTCTCCATTGCTCATATTGTTACTTTCATTTACACCAAAGAAGGTGAATTGATCCACAATCTCTTATGCATCCTAACTGGACAGATTGATATCCCTGCGGGTTAATTGATTTAAGGTTATTCTGTGATATACATGTGTTCCTTTAATTTTTGAGAAGTGAATCCACGGACTATACACATATGGGCATCATCGCTCCCTGCCTATTTTCCAGTGTATGTGCCTATCCTAGTGTATTATACTGTGGTCTACTTACCATAATACAATACAATACCTTTGCTTAGAAATGTCGTTATTCTCTTAAACTCAGTTTAAACTCAATAACTTCAAGTGGCCAGGCAAATGTTCTATGCCAATGATATGTTCAGGAACACATACAAAATGATACTTACCTGATCAAAACTTCTCCGAGATGTCCAGACAACGCGCCATCGATATATTCTTCCGTGTTTGCAAGCTGCAATGTAAATTACACGTTACTGTACATTACTACATGTTCACCTTTAAAGGGATTTTCTTTGCGATTACATCTGTATAGCACTGGGAAGCCTTTAGCAGCCTCCCACAGACCACACGACAGATCTTGGCTGTCTGGTTAGGTGGCTCTAGACAAACTTTCTGTTGACTTCTTTATGACACAAAGAGCATGACAGATGCTGACTAATGATGGATATTGGATACAGGCACATATCTACGAAAAGACTTTCTTCTGTTGCGGCTTGGAGCTGCAGTAGTAAAGCTGTTCTGCAGAACAGCAGATCTTAATCCCATTAATAAAAGCCCAGACTAGGCCACGGATCATAGCAGGGCCTAGTCATTTGGTCCAAATGATAATTTTACCTAATCATATTGTCACCCAAGACTACACCCTTACAGTCCTTAACCTTAACCATTAAGAAAATGGCCATCTGAAATCCTTAAATGTACGGCCAACTTAAAGGGGTGGCCTGAAACTAATGTGGATTTTAATCTTAAATGTCCATTTAATGTAATAGTCCAACAACTTTTCTGATATACTTTAACTAAAAATTCCCTACCATTCCCTTTCTGCGCTGCTTTTTGTTTTTACTTCTGGTTTGATCACATTTTGTTTGAGAATCCCCAGTGAATGCTGGGACTAACACAAGATGTCATCAGCGGGCAGAGGCTGCAGTCATTGCTGCGGTCACTGCTGCAGTCGCTTCCTCCACCCTAAAATGAAGCGTCAGCGAGTCCATGTTGGGGGCTGGACTAGTCCCTGCTCTACGGAACATGCGTCGTTTCTCAATTCTGACATACAGTGTGTCCACCCATATCCTGTCCACCGCCATTAACTTGAGAATGGCGGCAGCTATAGGCATAGAAGTGGTGTATAGGTATAGTAAAGTAACCATGCATTACGCAATGAAATTACCTATAGCGCCACCTGGTGGAAAACAACGAAAACGGAACAAGATAGAGAAAAAAAATGAAATAAAAAAAATTGTAGGGCATCATCAATTCAATACAAATTGACACCTTGCATACAGAAATGCTATGATATAAAACACATGAGCCCCCCAAAACATTGAATGCTGGTCACACATATGGCGCTCATTTAACTTTGATGCTCAAAGTGGCCACCATCGGCTGCAATGCACATCTGGACTCTGGACAGCATACTGTATCTTGCTGCACGTTGTGCAATATGGTAGGTGACACGTTTGCACAAGCATCTGTGATACGTCGTCGTAGGTCCTGCAATGTTGGTGGAGGGGTCGCATACACCTGCTGTTTGATGTGACCTCATAGAAAGAAGTCCAATGGGGTCAGGTCAGGTGAGCGTGGAGGCCACTCCATACAGCCACCATACCCAATGGCTTGTAGGAAGGTCTCCATGAGGTATCGCTTCACGTCCGCAGCCTTGTGAGTTTTACACGTTCTAATCATAGCTTTTCTGTATGCAAGCCGTCGATTCGTATTGATTGATGATGCCCTAAAACTTTGTAATTTACTTTTTTTCTCTATCTCGTTCCGTTTGAGATAAAAATGCTAACTCCGTTGTTTTCCACCAGGTGGCGCTATAGGGGGTTTCATTGCGTAGCGCATGGCTACTTTACTATACCTAGACACCACTTCTATGCCTATAGCTGCCGCCGTTCTCAAGTTAATGGCGGTGGACAGGATATGGGTAGACACACTGTATACTGAGTGGGAGTTCCCTGCATAATGTTCATTTTCAATGCATAGTGACAGTGGGTTCCCTCGTCAGCTCTAATGAAAAGTGACGAGAGCACACTATCAGTGAGCATTGTAAAGGAGTAAATGGGGCGAGCAGAGATTAGCCCCACCCCAGAGACAGAATCTCCTTAGAAGGTGCACCAACAGTGTGCTCTCTTGCCAGCTCACTACTGTTCATTACCGACGAGGGAGCTCACGGTGCATTGAAAAGGAATATAGCGGTGAGCACCTACTTAGCACACACCGGAATTGACAACAGACATATGCTCAGAAGAGCAGTGACTAGCCCAGGCCTTGAAAATGTCGTCACTGATAACGCTTTGTTTCAGCATTAGGAAAACCAGAGCCCCATTCCACTGATGATGTCTCATTTGAGTATCTCAGCATAAATATGCTAATGAGGCCAGGGACTAGTTGCAGGGGTGTTAGTTCCCTGGCTAGTCGGTCCACTTAGCATGTTATCACACAGTTGTGGGCGTGTATAATGCTATATAACAGCCAGCATTTTTGCAGCTCCATACAAAACCAAGCATACATGCGACTTTGTACCCGTTAGCGTTGACCTTTGATGCCAGGTTGTCTCGGCTTCAAAGACCCTCACTGCCCATGATCAGACGTCATCCGCACTTCCGATCATGCACACTACCCAGAAGCCGGGTGTATGTGTCCTGGCTTCAGAGAGGAGTAGTGCGCATCACTGGAGGTGTGGATAACTTCCGGTAATGGGCAGCAAAGGTCTTTGAAGCTGAGACAACCCGCCGTCAAAGAAAGTCAATGCTAACGGGTACAAAGCAGCACGCATGCGTGGTTTTGTATCGAGCTGCCACAATGCTGGCTGTTATAAAGAATTATATCATGCCCACAGGGGTGTGATAACATGCTAAGGGGGCCGACTAGCTAGGGAACTAAGACCCCTGCGACTAGTCACTGCGCTCATTAGCATCTCATAAATGGTCTTTAGTAATACTTTTTCTAAAGATCTCTTTATCTATGCTAGTGTATACAGGGATGGTTAGGCAGGGATTAGCAATATGCACCCAGAACTGCTCGTGGTCCTGGGTGCATATTGCACCTGACAGGTTCCCTTTAACGGTTTATTGATAGCCTTTTAAAATGTCTCTATCCTGACCAGGCACGCTCAGTCGGCAGGGTATGTTTGGTGAAAGCACCAGGAAAGCTCACGAGTTTATGTTGTGGGGACGTACCAGAACAGATCAATAGGGTTTTTCAAGATTTTACAATATTTAGTAGGGAATGTCATAGAATAAAGAAATTACTACATTTGGATCCCCTATCATGTCCATCATTCACGTGACATTTTGCCTCAGCGGTGATGTCTCGTGACCACGAAGGCCAGCGATTAGGAGAATAATGGACAGAAAGTCATCACTGCAGGGCCAGCAGAAGATCCAAATGGCTTACCTGCATGTTCATATATCCATCCACTGACACTAGGTAGCCCTTGTACTCCATCCCCCACTTCAGCTTCACCATTACAGGCTTACCAGTGAGTCCATTCAGAAAGGGTTTGGGGTTTAACGGCAAACTCTGAAAGAAGCAGAGAGAAATGATGGCACTACAGGCAATAACAGTGCAATGGCGAGGATCCACAAGCAGTGGTGTGCAAATAATGGTGCGGATCTACAAGCAGCGGTGAGTGAATAATGGTGCGGATCTACAAGCAACGGTGAGTGAATAATGGTGCGGATCTACAAGCAGCGGTGAGTGAATAATGGTGCGGATCTACAAGCAGCGGTGAGTGAATAATGGTGCGGATCTACAAGCAACGGTGAGTGAATAATGGTGCGGATCTACAAGCAGCGGTGAGTGAATAATGGTGCGGATCTACAAGCAACGGTGAGTGAATAATGGTGCGGATCTACAAGCAGCGGTGAGTGAATAATGGTGCGGATCTACAAGCAGCGGTGAGTGAATAATGGTGCGGATCTACAAGCAACGGTGAGTGAATAATGGTGCGGATCTACAAGCAGCGGTGAGTGAATAATGGTGCGGATCTACAAGCAGCGGTGAGTGAATAATGGTGCGGATCTACAAGCAGCGGTGCGTGAATAATGGTGCGGATCTACAAGCAGCGGTGCGTGAATAATGGTGCGGATCTACAAGCAGCGGTGCGTGAATAATGGTGCGGATCTACAAGCAAGCGGTGTGTGAATAATGGTGCGGATCCACAAGCAAGCGGTGTGTGAATAATGGTGCGGATCCACAAGCAGCGGTGCGTGAATAATGGTGCGGATCTACAAGCAGCGGTGTGTGAATAATGGTGCGGATCTACAAGCAAGCGGTGCGTGAATAATGGTGCGGATCTACAAGCAGCGGTGTGTGAATAATGGTGCGGATCTACAAGCAAGCGGTGCGTGAATAATGGTGCGGATCTACAAGCAGCGGTGAGTGAATAATGGTGCGGATCTACAAGCAAGCGGTGTGTGAATAATGGTGCGGATCTACAAGCAGCGGTGCGTGAATAATGGTGCGGATCTACAAGCAGCGGTGAGTGAATAATGGTGCGGATCTACAAGCAAGCGGTGTGTGAATAATGGTGCGGATCTACAAGCAAGCGGTGTGTGAATAATGGTGCGGATCTACAAGCAGCGGTGCGTGAATAATGGTGCGGATCCACAAGCAGCGGTGCGTGAATAATGGTGCGGATCCACAAGCAGCGGTGCGTGAATAATGGTGCGGATCCACAAGCAGCGGTGCGTGAATAATGGTGCGGATCTACAAGCAAGCGGTGCGTGAATAATGGTGCGGATCTACAAGCAGCGGTGAGTGAATAATGGTGCGGATCTACAAGCAAGCGGTGCGTGAATAATGGTGCGGATCTACAAGCAGCGGTGCGTGAATAATGGTGCGGATCTACAAGCAAGCGGTGCGTGAATAATGGTGCGGATCTACAAGCAGCGGTGAGTGAATAATGGTGCGGATCTACAAGCAAGCGGTGCGTGAATAATGGTGCGGATCTACAAGCAGCGGTGAGTGAATAATGGTGCGGATCTACAAGCAAGCGGTGCGTGAATAATGGTGCGGATCTACAAGCAGCGGTGCGTGAATAATGGTGCGGATCTACAAGCAGCGGTGAGTGAATAATGGTGCGGATCTACAAGCAAGCGGTGCGTGAATAATGGTGCGGATCTACAAGCAGCGGTGCGTGAATAATGGTGCGGATCTACAAGCAAGCGGTGTGTGAATAATGGTGCGGCTCTCCAAGCAGCGGTGCATAAATAAGGCTGGACTCAGACGAGCGTATGGCATCCGATGCGAGAGCATCGGATGTGATACGCTAATGATTCACGGCTCAGGCTCTGCTGCGAGCAGAGTGTCATGTGACTGTGACCCGATCCTGCAATCAGTACACAGCTGTGAAGCGGAGGATGGGCGCTGCGGAGGAGAGGGAGGGGTTAATCCCCCCCCATCTCCTCCATTGTCAGCCTGTGCGTATATTACACTGCACTGGGATAACATCAGAGTGCAGTCTGATGTCTCTCTCGCACCCATTTACGTGAATGGGTGCAAGGGATACGGCTCTAGCAGAAATCACAGCATGCTGCTGCTTTTCTCGCACCCAGAATCTGCATGTGAGAAAAGCTGACAAAAGCTCTGTGCCCACGTGTGCGTATTGCACTGCAGTGTAACTGCATGCGTCCTGCGTCCCCAGCACAAGCTATAAAGATTGTGCATAATCCATGCGCACAATGCGTTTTAGAACGCAGCGATTTACATGCTGCCAAATCACTGCGTTCTAAAAAGCAACAGGTCACTTATTCCGTGCGCTTTGGATGCAGGTCCCGCTCGGTCTATGGTGAGGGCTGCATCCAGAGCGCATGAAATCGGCTTTTCAATACGGACTGTTTCTGCAGCGATTTGAAGCGCACGTGTGCTGTTCAAATCGCTGCAAAAATTTCTGCAGTGACAGAACGCAACGTGGGCACATAGCCTAACTGCTCTCCCTCATTCACTAACACAGGTCCGAGTGCAACGCGAGATTTTCTTACATTGCACTCGTCCGATTTTCACGCTCGTATGAGTGCACTCTAATGGTGCGGATCCACAAGCAGCGGTGTGTGACTGCTGTACTGTATACTGGGACTAGGCCATTGTTGTGGTGTTCTCTTTCCCTCCACCAGTATGACTCGTGCCACACACTAGAACCGGGCCATCATTGTGTTCACTCTTTCCCTCCTCCAGTGAGTAGTGCCACACACATACCGCACCGTGGGACCGGCCATAACTGTGTACTGCCCACCAGTATGACTCGTGCTGTAGCACCCTAGGACGTGGCTATTACTGTTGTACTGTGCAGCACAATAGGACCCCATTAGTGTCTCCTCTTCCCTCCACCAGTATGAATAGCGCGGCACACTAGGACTGGGCCATCAGTATGTATTGCACACCAGTATGAATAGCGCGGCACACTAGGACTGGGCCATCAGTATGTATTGCACACCAGTATGAATAGTGCGGCACACTAGGACTGGGCCATCAGTATGTATTGCACACCAGTATGAATAGCGCGGCACACTAGGACTGGGCCATCAGTAAGTATTGCACACCAGTATGAATAGTGCGGCACACTAGGACTGGGCCATCAGTATGTATTGCACACCAGTATGAATAGCGCAGCACACTAGGACTGGGCCATCAGTATGTATTGCACACCAGTATGAATAGCGCGGCACACTAGGACTGGGCCATCAGTATGTATTGCATACCAGTATGAATAGTGCGGCACACTAGGACTGGGCCATCAGTATGTATTGCACACCAGTATGAATAGCGCGGCACACTAGGACTGGGCCATCAATATGTATTGCACACCAGTATGAATAGCGCGGCACACTAGGACTGGGCCATCAGTATGTATTGCACACCAGTATGAATAGCGCGGCACACTAGGACTGGGCCATCAGTATGTATTGCATACCAGTATGAATAGTGCGGCACACTAGGACTGGGCCATCAGTATGTATTGCACACCAGTATGAATAGCGCGGCACACTAGGACTGGGCCATCAGTATGTATTGCACACCAGTATGAATAGTGCGGCACACTAGGACTGGGCCATCAGTATGTATTGCACACCAGTATGAATAGCGCGGCACACTAGGACTGGGCCATCAGTATGTATTGCACACCAGTATGAATAGCGCAGCACACTAGGACTGGGCCATCAGTATGTATTGCACACCAGTATGAATAGCGCGGCACACTAGGACTGGGCCATCAGTATGTATTGCATACCAGTATGAATAGTGCGGCACACTAGGACTGGGCCATCAGTATGTATTGCACACCAGTATGAATAGCGCGGCACACTAGGACTGGGCCATCAATATGTATTGCACACCAGTATGAATAGCGCGGCACACTAGGACTGGGCCATCAGTATGTATTGCACACCAGTATGAATAGCGCGGCACACTAGGACTGGGCCATCAGTATGTATTGCATACCAGTATGAATAGTGCGGCACACTAGGACTGGGCCATCAGTATGTATTGCACACCAGTATGAATAGCGCGGCACACTAGGACTGGGCCATCAGTATGTATTGCACACCAGTATGAATAGCGCGGCACACTAGGACTGGGCCATCAGTATGTATTGCACACCAGTATGAATAGCGCGGCACACTAGGACTGGGCCATCAGTATGTATTGCATACCAGTATGAATAGTGCGGCACACTAGGACTGGGCCATCAGTATGTATTGCACACCAGTATGAATAGCGCGGCACACTAGGACTGGGCCATCAGTATGTATTGCACACCAGTATGAATAGTGCGGCACACTAGGACTGGGCCATCAGTATGTATTGCACACCAGTATGAATAGCGCGGCACACTAGGACTGGGCCATCAGTATGTATTGCACACCAGTATGAATAGCGCGGCACACTAGGACTGGGCCATCAGTATGTATTGCATACCAGTATGAATAGTGCGGCACACTAGGACTGGGCCATCAGTATGTATTGCACACCAGTATGAATAGCGCGGCACACTAGGACTGGGCCATCAATATGTATTGCACACCAGTATGAATAGCGCGGCACACTAGGACTGGGCCATCAGTATGTATTGCACACCAGTATGAATAGTGCGGCACACTAGGACTGGGCCATTAGTATGTATTGCACACCAGTATGAATAGTGCGGCACACTAGGACTGGGCCATTAGTATGTATTGCACACCAGTATGAATAGCGCGGCACACTAGGACTGGGCCATTAGTATGTATTGCACACCAGTATGAATAGCGCGGCACACTAGGACTGGGCCATCAGTATGTATTGCACACCAGTATGAATAGCGCGGCACACTAGGACTGGGCCATCAGTATGTATTGCACACCAGTATGAATAGCGCGGCACACTAGGACTGGGCCATCAGTATGTATTGCATACCAGTATGAATAGTGCGGCACACTAGGACTGGGCCATCAGTATGTATTGCACACCAGTATGAATAGCGCGGCACACTAGGACTGGGCCATCAGTATGTATTGCACACCAGTATGAATAGTGCGGCACACTAGGACTGGGCCATTAGTATGTATTGCACACCAGTATGAATAGTGCGGCACACTAGGACTGGGCCATTAGTATGTATTGCACACCAGTATGAATAGCGCGGCACACTAGGACTGGGCCATTAGTATGTATTGCACACCAGTATGAATAGCGCGGCACACTAGGACTGGGCCATCAGTATGTATTGCACACCAGTATGAATAGTGGCACACTGGCAGCAGGCAGCATCCCCGTGTTCTCCTGTATCCCCGCCCCCAGTTTGAATGGAGCCGCACATGCCCCGCACGCCGCCTCCGTCCGCAGCCGCCCAGCTCCGTACCGGCGCCTTCCGCTCTCTCCCGCTACTCACCATAATGCCAGTGCAGGCGCCGCCGATCTACAGACCAACAGCGCTTAGGGCACAAAAAATTCCTCCTCGGAGCGCTCGGTTGAACACACCGCCGGAGTTAGCAGGAAATGGCTGACGGAAGAGACTGTAAGCGTGGGTACAGCCTGTGCAGCTGCGCCCTCTGCTGCTCGGAGGCTTAACAACAAGGACGCAGCTGTAGCAGGTCACACATCGCCCCCTGCTGACCATAGCGCAGGTGTGCAGCACGAAGATGAGAAGGGAATGACATCGCATGCAGCATGTAGTGAGCGGCACAGAAGAACCTGCTGTGTAGATAGGAACATTCAGTCATCAGCAGATCTATGGCATATAAAACACGAGCCCTCAGACTGTTATTTTAAGGGTCCGTTTACATGAAACGTTAGTCCTCGCAGTGGGGATAAAACGCATTAATAGTACACAGAACTTTACAGTTATGCAATGCCATTACTGGCCACATGGTTTTTACAGGTAAAGCAACTGAGATATTTTATATGTTTCATTTGTAGCAAAGGTACGGCAAACCGCACCCAAAACCACGGCAACACGCAGTGAGACTGGGCATCTCAAGCCCTTAGGTCAGAAACCGCAATGTGCCGCGCCTCATACTATTTACAAAGGTCGGCGTGTGCTCACAGGCTCCATTTTCTCTTCACAGAAAAGTTTTCCAAACATATGAAATATCTTGTGATCGGATCACAGCTGCAGAGAACAGGGAGGGAGCACTTTCTCCCCATCTCCTCCACTGTCTGTCTCTGTGTATATCGCACTGCGGTCGGATGACATGCGAGTGCAGTGCAATGTTTCACATGCTCCCATAGACTTGTATGGGGGCATGTGAACCGAGACTCGCTGCCAAACGAGGCATGCTGCGATTCATTCTGCATGCCACTATGGCATGAGAACTCAATCATAGATGGACACTGCCCCATAGTTTTACACTGGTGTTTTATTGGATTGCACTCGTCTGTGCAAAATGCAAGTGGAACCGAGGCCTATCTGTGACTATGGGAAAATAGAACGAAGGAAGGAGGGATCCAGCACAAATCCTCGTGGTTAAAAGTAAAAAAACATCCTTTATTTCAAAAATTTAAAAGATCATCAGAGACCCGAAGTAGGGAACATATTTACAGTGGGCGCATAGGCAAACTTTACGCGTTTCGGACTGGGGGGGTAAAAACAACGGAGTCCTTAATCATAAGTGACCTATGCTTAGCTGGAAGCAACTCATATAGGGGAGGAAATGAAATACACACCAGGAAAAAGGGGGCGGAAGTGAAAAAAGTCCATAGGTGGAAGGAACAAACCAAACCACCTGTACCCACTTCAATTAAGAGACAAAAGGACACTCAACATACATGAGATAGATATATAAATATACAACCATATTGTCATATACAAATAGACATCCAAATGTAGAAAAATCTTAGCCAAAAAATCACATGGGAATAAATGGGTTATAAACAGAAAAGCAAGCCTTCCCTAACCACAGCAAATAAACGAAAATCAATATAAGCTGATAAAAGAATGAACACCATACAACATGATTGTAAGATAAAATCCGACAAAAGGCAAGATAATTAGTAAGTAGAAAAATATATATATATATACATATATGCGTATAAATAAATATGAATTATATAAGATGTTGATGATAAAGATGTCAATTTAAATGTCAATCTGAACAAAGGCAAGACCTTATGCATAAAAAATACGGGCATAATAATCCATACTAATATCCCTATGTGGTGATGTAATGCAAATCTAGGAGGGGGGGGGAGAAACAAAACAAAAGAAAAAAAAAAAAAAAAAAAAAAAAAGGGGGTGAAGGTAAAATGTATATAAGTGAAATACATATAATGTCAATGGCAAAAAAGCCAATCTGAAAGATGACAATATCTCACAAATAAATATGCGGGCTAGATGATTTATGCAGAAATCCTGATGTGATAATGTGCTGTACAGGGTAGGGAGGGGGGGGGGGGAGAGGGAGGGGGTATGATGGAGGGAATGGACAGAATAAATAATCAGAAAATATATCTCAAATCGGAACGATAATTCAGACCATGCGGATGTCTGGTATTTAATTTAAGTATCCATTTCGCCTCTGTGTGCAAAAGTGCCTGAAAACAGTCCCCTCCTCGAAATGGCTTGGGAACAAACTCAACGCCAGTAACTGTGAGCGACGAAAAATCCGCTGAATGGTGTTCCATGAAGTGTCGGGTAAGGCCCGACAGGGAACGTTTTTGTGACGGAAGACTATTAGAATTAGTCGGTTCAAAGCAAGATGTTATCCTAGTGTGTTCAGATATCCTGGTTCTCAAAGGTCTGGATGTACAACCGATGTAACTCATGCTACAGATAGAACATGTGGCTTTATACACGACATGAGTAGTGGCACAATTAATAAATGAATTGATCCTATAGTCTGTATTATCAACATTAGTGATGATCTTGGTGTTATTCATAAATTTACATAAACCGCAGCGATTGGAATTACATTTATAAGAACCTGAGACACTAAGCCATGTTTTCTTAGGGTTACGAACTGTGTAAGCGGTCGGTGCTATCATGTTACCGACTGTGCAAGCTCTCTTCGCCACAATATTAACTCCCTTAGAAAGAACAGACCTCAATGTAACATCCTGCTCGAGAAGGGGAAGAAACCGCAAAACCGCATCTCTAATGTGGAAAAAATCCACACTATATGGAGTGGAAAAAGTGATCTTCTCTTTATATGTGGTGGGTTTGATGCGATCTAGTAACAAACTGGAACGGGTCCGATTGTCCACAATGGATGATGCTCTATTGATTGTTTGGTTAGAATAGCCTCTGGTTCTCAATCTGTGTTTAATGTGGGAAGCTTCTTTAGAATAAGCTTGATCGGAGGAAAAGAGTCTCTTTGCCCGAAAAAATTCTCCCACAGGAAGGTTGAGTAAAGTGTGGGGGATGTGGCAACTATCCGCATGAAGGGATGTGTTGCCACTAATGGGTTTCCTATAGAGAGTGGAACCGATGGTACCAGTAATGGAGTCGCCAAATAGGCAGATGTCTAAAAAAGGTGCTTGCTGTAAATGAACATTTATAGTAAATTTCAAATTTAGACTATTGTTGTTAAAATACAGACTGAGGGCTTCTGCAAACTCATGAGGTGTGCCTTGGTCACGGGTATTACATATCAATAACTGGTCATCGATATACCTGGCATACCCTGAAAAAATATATTGAGAAAGAGATGGTTCCCAGAGGACTAAGGATTAAAAAATTTCCCACCTTTACTTTCTCGGACAAATTTATAGAGGAGTGGAATGCCATCCTTACATCCTGCTCATTAAAATTAATGGACTTAATTGTGAAAGAAGAATTATCACGTATCTCTGATCTGGACAGTAAAGGTCCAGTCACACTAAGCAACTTACCAGCGATCCCAACAACGATAGGGATCGCTGGTAAGTTGCTAGGAGGTTGCTGGTGAGCTGTCACACTGCGACGCTCCAGCGATCCCACCAGCAACCTGACCTGGCAGGGATCGCTGGAGCGTGGCTACACGAGTTGCTGGTGAGCTCACCAGCAACCAGTGACCAGCCCCCAGTCTCCTAGTTACAGCACACATCAGGTTAATTAACCCGATGTGTGCTGCAGCTAAATGTGCACAGAGCAGGGAGCAGCGCACACTGAGCGCTGGCTCCTTGCTCTCCTAGTTACAGCACACATCGGGTTAATTACCTGATGTGTGCTGCAGCTACATGTGCACAGAGCAGGAGCCGGCAGCACAGGCAGTGAGAGCGGAGGAGGCTGGTATCAAAGGTAAATATCGGGTAACCAAGGACAGGGCTTCTTGGTTACCCGATGTTTACATTAGTTACCAGCCTCAGCAGAAGCTGGCTCCCTGCTCACTGCACATTAGTTGTTGCTGTCTCGCTGTCACACACAGCGATCTGTGCTTCACAGCAGGACAGCAACAACTAAAAAATGGCCCAGGACATTCAGCAACAACCAACGACCTCACAGCAGGGGCCAGGTTGTTGCTGGATGTCACACACAGCAACATCACTAGCAACGTCACAAAAGTTGTTCGTTACCAGCGATGTTGCTAGCGATGTTGCTTAGTGTGACGGGGCCTTAAGATAAAAGGTGTACATGATCATCTGGTGAAAAATTATGATAAGTCTGATTTTGATAAGCTAAATTCCCGTTTCAAGAATACAATTGATAAGATTGAATCAGAGATTATGGAACTGAAGCAGGGCAAGTATCATAGGGATATCAGAGACTATGAGTCAAAACAAGTATATACATGGCAAAATGCCAGAAAGAATAAGTCAATCTTGAAAAAACGCCAGCAGAACCTCCATAGCGATAGATCGGTCAATTTTTCCTCAACAGATTTGGATTCCACTGATGGCAGTGTGGGCTCGCATGAATCTGCCAGAGACACTTATATCTCACGGCATACAAAAAACTTGTTGCCCATAAGGAACGTAAACCGCGGAGAGGGGGGAGGAAGCACAGACATTACAGAAGAGAGGTATCCCCTACGCTCCAGGAGGCGCCGATTTTGGAGGAATTAAATAAACCTGTATCCCCTGATATTGCCGTCATTAACCTTTCTGCTTGTTCCCTGGACTCCTCTCAAATTAAAATCTTACAGAAAGGTCTCAATTTCGCTCCTACAAATCGGGCCAACCTTTTTCAAACTATCAAGGATGTGAATAAATTTATCAGAAATCTGACCGTTAAGAGACATTTTTTCAATACTGATAAAGAGACTCAGGATGAGGATTTTGTCCCAACGACGACAGTAGATACCATCACTCACATTCCACTCCATTTGGATCTTAAAGAACAGATTGCAATTTCCAATCTTCAGGATTTGGGTGATCCATCTCCCGTACTAACTGAGCCTCCTCCCTTTTCTACTAGTAATCCACATTTTTACCCGGTGGCCTCCAGAGTGCCAGCAATGGACACTTTTCAGGATGTTATGGAGATGGAGATTAGACGTATCCTAACTTCTACCTCTGGATTTCAAGATAATCTATCCATATCAGAGAGAAAGGCTCTTAAGTCCCTGAAAAATAATGAGTACATTGTGATCCGGAAAGCGGATAAAGGGGGATCAGTAGTTATACTGGACAGTTCACTTTATGAAAGGGAGATAAACTCCATATTAGACGATGCCACTACTTACAGGCGTTTATCTAGTGATCCCTCGACTGCTTTCCTGGGTAAGTTACAGAACATATTGACACATGGTTTTGACCGGGGCATCATAAATAAAAAAACCTATGATTATCTCCTCATTGACAAACCTATATGCCCGGTGTTCCAGGGGCTTCCCAAAATACATAAGGGCATTTTTCCACCTCCTTTGAGACCAATTGTGGCCAGTACGGGTTCCCTAACCAGCAATCTCAGTGACTGGGTGGACAACATCCTCCAACCCCTTATGAAGCGTGCAACTGGCTATATTAGGGACACCAAAAGCTTGCTACAAAATCTGGATAGAATAAATTGGACCACAAATTCATTTTGGATTACTAGTGATGTGATCTCATTATACCCCTGTATTCCACATGATAAAGCCTTACAGGCCCTTTTCTTCCATTTGGAGAAATACAGTTCTTTAGATGACCATTTTAAGGAATACATTCTTATGGTCACTGGGTTCCTTTTGAGACACAACCACTTCCAATTCAATGGTTCTTATTATCTCCAGATTTCAGGGTGCCCAATGGGTGCCAGCTTTTCTTGTGCCCTGGCCAATATTTATATGGCATACTGGGAGGAGCACTATGTTCACATTGATACCAACCCTTTCTTACATCAGGTCTCCTGGTATGCCAGGTATATCGATGACCAGTTATTGATATGTAATACCCGTGACCAAGGCACACCTCATGAGTTTGCAGAAGCCCTCAGTCTGTATTTTAACAACAATAGTCTAAATTTGAAATTTACTATAAATGTTCATTTACAGCAAGCACCTTTTTTAGACATCTGCCTATTTGGCGACTCCATTACTGGTACCATCGGTTCCACTCTCTATAGGAAACCCATTAGTGGCAACACATCCCTTCATGCGGATAGTTGCCACATCCCCCACACTTTACTCAACCTTCCTGTGGGAGAATTTTTTCGGGCAAAGAGACTCTTTTCCTCCGATCAAGCTTATTCTAAAGAAGCTTCCCACATTAAACACAGATTGAGAACCAGAGGCTATTCTAACCAAACAATCAATAGAGCATCGTCCATTGTGGACAATCGGACCCGTTCCAGTTTGTTACTAGATCGCATCAAACCCACCACATATAAAGAGAAGATCACTTTTTCCACTCCATATAGTGTGGATTTTTTCCACATTAGAGATGCGGTTTTGCGGTTTCTTCCCCTTCTCGAGCAGGATGTTACATTGAGGTCTGTTCTTTCTAAGGGAGTTAATATTGTGGCGAAGAGAGCTTGCACAGTCGGTAACATGATAGCACCGACCGCTTACACAGTTCGTAACCCTAAGAAAACATGGCTTAGTGTCTCAGGTTCTTATAAATGTAATTCCAATCGCTGCGGTTTATGTAAATTTATGAATAACACCAAGATCATCACTAATGTTGATAATACAGACTATAGGATCAATTCATTTATTAATTGTGCCACTACTCATGTCGTGTATAAAGCCACATGTTCTATCTGTAGCATGAGTTACATCGGTTGTACATCCAGACCTTTGAGAACCAGGATATCTGAACACACTAGGATAACATCTTGCTTTGAACCGACTAATTCTAATAGTCTTCCGTCACAAAAACGTTCCCTGTCGGGCCTTACCCAACACTTCATGGAACACCATTCAGCGGATTTTTCGTCGCTCACAGTTACTGGCGTTGAGTTTGTTCCCAAGCCATTTCGAGGAGGGGACTGTTTTCAGGCACTTTTGCACACAGAGGCGAAATGGATACTTAAATTAAATACCAGACATCCGCATGGTCTGAATTATCGTTCCGATTTGAGATATATTTTCTGATTATTTATTCTGTCCATTCCCTCCATCATACCCCCTCCCTCTCCCCCCCCCCCTCCCTACCCTGTACAGCACATTATCACATCAGGATTTCTGCATAAATCATCTAGCCCGCATATTTATTTGTGAGATATTGTCATCTTTCAGATTGGCTTTTTTGCCATTGACATTATATGTATTTCACTTATATACATTTTACCTTCACCCCCTTTTTTTTTTTTTTTTTCTTTTGTTTTGTTTCTCCCCCCCCCCTCCTAGATTTGCATTACATCACCACATAGGGATATTAGTATGGATTATTATGCCCGTATTTTTTATGCATAAGGTCTTGCCTTTGTTCAGATTGACATTTAAATTGACATCTTTATCATCAACATCTTATATAATTCATATTTATTTATACGCATATATGTATATATATATATTTTTCTACTTACTAATTATCTTGCCTTTTGTCGGATTTTATCTTACAATCATGTTGTATGGTGTTCATTTTTTTATCAGCTTATATTGATTTTCGTTTATTTGCTGTGGTTAGGGAAGGCTTGCTTTTCTGTTTATAACCCATTTATTCCCATGTGATTTTTTGGCTAAGATTTTTCTACATTTGGATGTCTATTTGTATATGACAATATGGTTGTATATTTATATATCTATCTCATGTATGTTGAGTGTCCTTTTGTCTCTTAATTGAAGTGGGTACAGGTGGTTTGGTTTGTTCCTTCCACCTATGGACTTTTTTCACTTCCGCCCCCTTTTTCCTGGTGTGTATTTCATTTCCTCCCCTATATGAGTTGCTTCCAGCTAAGCATAGGTCACTTATGATTAAGGACTCCGTTGTTTTTACCCCCCCAGTCCGAAACGCGTAAAGTTTGCCTATGCGCCCACTGTAAATATGTTCCCTACTTCGGGTCTCTGATGATCTTTTAAATTTTTGAAATAAAGGATGTTTTTTTACTTTTAACCACGAGGATTTGTGCTGGATCCCTCCTTCCTTCGTTCTATTTTCCCATTACCTTGGCTGGCCTGGACCTTCCAGCGGATCCGTGCACCCAGGAGATCACAGCAGTGGAGTCGGCAGGTGAGCTGAAATACCTTTATTTCACTATCTGTGACTATATGCGTGGTCATAACCATGAATGCCCTGAACATGAGGTAAGTGACATAGAGAATCAGGAGAACTATACTACATTTCTAATTGGAGGTATTTGCTAATATTATACCTATTAAGTATTATGATAGGATCTTGGAGATGGGAATAACCCTTTAAGCGTAATAATCCATATCCATGAAAGGTGAAGTGAAGTCAGACTGATCCATGTGGGTTAGATGTTATGCTCAGTGACCATGGGTGGCAGTAAGCTACGTGTGTCAGATGCCTGCCTCTGTGTCCTTTGACAAAGCTAACATGCTCACACTTTAGGAGGTCCGTATAACTAAAGCCCACACCACACACCAAGTTAGGTCTTTAGTCATTTACCGCCCAAATTTTCTCTTAATTGAAGCTGGATTTTTTCTATTAGGCCTAAGCCACACGGCATGAAAATTGGACCGAGTGGAGTGCGATAAAACATCACATTCCACTCGGACCAAGATTAGCCTGTGTGTCAGCACACGAGCGATTATTTTCTCAGCCATAATCGGACCGAGAAAACAATCACAGCATGCTGCGGGTGCAATGTTTCTCTCGCACCCATTCAAGTCTATGGGGCAAGAGAAAGACCGCACTGCACTCGCGGTACACCAGTACACCGTATGATCGGACCTCAGTTGCAGTGAGGGCTCTTCTCCACTTGCGATTTCTATGTGCGAGTGCGATCAGATAGAAAATCGGACCTCACTCACACCAGTGTTAATCAATGAGGCCGTGTCCTCTTGCTAAATGTTTTACGGCACGTCTCGTGCTTTCGGTGAAATCGCAGCATGCTGCAAGTCATACAGATAGCATACGCATGTCACACGGATCCTTGACACTTGCATACCGCGTCAGACTGGCTACCGGAGGAATCTCCAGTAATACCAGGCCTGGCCGCAGTTCCATGCACTGAACTCGGGAGCTGTCACCTGAGCTGCAGAGTGCAGCACGAACAGCGAGCGCCGAGTGATTGATTCCCCGGCTATTGCTGTTCAGTTCAGCACAGCTGCAGACAGACCAGGCAGATTTCTGGAGCTAAGGTGACAGATCCGGGGTTCAGTGCAGGTAACCGCGGCTAGGCCTGGTATTACTGGAGATTCCTCCGGTGGCCAGTCTGACGCGGTATGCATAAACACTCACATAGCACTCGCATGACGCTCGCATGTCATACTGATGCTATGTGAGGGAAAAAAAACACACACCGTACGCAGACCACACGCAGATCACACACAGGATACTCGACTCACATTTGTAGGTGTGAATATGTAAACGCAAGTGGATAAGAGCCCTAAGGGCTATTCTCCACTGGCGTTTTTTTAATCACAGCGATACTCAGCTCAAAATGTGCGTCGAGTATCCTGCGTGTGATCTGCGTGTGGTCTGCGTACGGTTTGTTTTTTTTTCCTCACATAGCATCCGTATGATATGTGAGCGTCATGCGAGTGCTATGTGAGTGTTAATGCATATCGCGTCAGACTGGCTACGGGAGAGATCTCCTGTAAAACCAGTCCTGGCCACGGTTACCTGCACTGAACTCCGGAGCTGTAATCTGAGCTCCAGCGTTCTGCCTGATCTGTCTGCAGCTGTGCTGAACTGAACCGCAATCGCCGGGGAATCCATCACTCAGCGCTCGCTCTTCAGGCTGCACTCTGGAGCTCAGGTGACAGCTCCGGGATTCAGTGCAGGTAACCGCGGCCAGGACTGGTTTTACTGGAGATTCCTCCTGTAGCCAGTCTGACACGGTATGCAAGTGTCAGGATCCGTGTGACATGCGCATGCCACCCAGATTCTGACTTTTCTCTCGCTCCCGTAGGATTGCATGGGGGTGAGAGAGCTGAGAATTGCTTCAAATCGCAGCATGCTGCGATTTCAAGGAGAGCCCGTGTAGAGTCAGAAAAAAACATGGAAATGGAGACTGCATCATATGAAACCCTTGGACAGATTGCTATCCGATTTTCATTGCGATTGGATTTGGAGAAAAAAAACGCCAGTGGAGAAGAGCCCTAACACTCGGTTCCTGCTGTGCTGCCACCGTGAGCCGAGTGTCATGCGAGGATCGCATTAGTCCCCGTGTGGCCCCGGCCTTATTTGGACTTTCCCGCTGATTTGGAGCATTTGTCCGTGCTCCATGTGCTTTATACCACATCAGGTGAGCTGGCTTTTTCTTCTTTTCGTCTTTTGGGGAATTGTTTTTACATTATATACTGTGGGGTAAAAATGACCTGGTATTGTGTTTCTCCTCATCAGTTTCATTAAGGCCCGCTTCACACGTCCGTGTCTCCGGTATGTGTTTGTTCCGTTTCTTCACATTCCGGAGACACGGGCACAAGTAGACCCATTAAAATCAATGGGTCTGCGCACACATGCGTGTTTTTCCATGGACCGTGTGTCCGTGTGAAGCATATGTGTGCCCCAAGCGTTGACATGTCCATTTTTCTCCGGCATCACGGGTGTCACATGGACCGCACAGAGACCGCACGGATGTGATCAGTGTGACATGCACCGGAGAAAACACACGTGTCTGTGAAATAAAAGGAATTTCTATACTCGCCTTCTCCAGCCCCGCTGTTTCTGCCGTTGCTGTCACTTGCTTCTGACCCCATATGCTCATTGCATATTCACTCCACTGCGGGCCGGAAGCAGCAGCAGCGGGGAGTCAGCAGAACCGGAGACCGAAGATCAGAACCACGGACAGCTAAGCCAGGGACAGGTGAGCAGAAAGTTCCCGTTCTCCGTATGTTATCACAGATAGCACACGGAGAACACACGTGTTCCATAAACACGGCACACGGAGGGCAATACGCACCTTTGACACGTCCGTGAAAATCGTGTGATTTTCACGGACATGTGAAAGAGGCCTAAGGCAGTACCAAACGTGTCCATTTTCTTATATTATTTTAGTGATAAAAAAATTGAAAATTTGAAAAAAAAACATGTATGTGTTTGTGTCACCATCTTCTGAGACCTGTAACATTATCATTTTTCGATCAATGTAGCTGAGTGGGGGCTTGTTTTTTGTGGGATGAGACAGCGTTTTTATTGATACCATTTTGGAATATATAATACATTTTGATTGCTTCTTACAGCATTTTTTTTTTTTTGCGGTGTTAGACCTGTGAAAGAAACCTCAGTTTTGGCATTTTGAATTCTTTCCATTTACGGTGTTTACTGGGTTGGTTAATTTTAATTTTAGATTATTCTAGATTGTACTTTTCTGGACATGGGGAAACCACGTGCATTTTTTAATTTTTTTTTATATCTGTAATTTTAATGGGGCAAAAGGGGATTCAAACTTTTATGTTTTTGTGTTTTTTTCCCTAATCTTTTTTAAGCTTTTTTTTCCCCTACGTTTTACTGTATTTGTTAGTATTTCATCATCTGATTGCTTCTAAATATAGCAATATAACAGTACTGCTGTGTGTAGCAAAAATCACTTTCTCCTTTGAAGTCTGTATTTCAATAGACAGGCATGGCAATCTTCAACAGAACCCAACTGTAATAGCTACCCATCGGCAACCACATCTCAGGGCAGCCAATGGGTGCATAGAATGACACGTGCCCATACCAACACACTTTTAATTCTGCTGTCAGAGATTGACAATGGCATTTAGCAGGTTAACAATTGTGAGGGTTGAAACATGCATTGAGATCTGAGGAGGAGGCTGATGCAGTGGCCTAACCCAGGGGTGGGATTCAGCCGGTTCTGTCCGGTTCGGGAAAACCGGTTGTTAAAATAGCAGCTCCGGCGATCCGGTTGCCTGTATTCATTTGTGTTAGTGTCTTTAAGACTCTAACACAAATTAATCCCCGTACCTCCGGGCCGCACTTCCGGGTTCAGTGGAGCATGTCGGCTCCCTGACCTGGCGTGCAGTGACGCGTTGACGCTGCAGAGAGGTCACGGCAGTGTGGGGAGGTAGCTCCTAATACTGCCGTCTGTCAGCGTCAGTGTGTGCAGAGAGCCGCAGAGGACTGAAGACAGAGGAGAAGCCGCCGGTACTTGGAGCAGGTAAGCGCTCAGTGAGCCGAAGAGGCAGGGAGACCACATAAGATGGCAGCTATATAGGGAAAGGAGACCACATAAGATGGCAGCTATATGCAGAGGGGCCACATAAGATGGGAACTATATGGGGAGAGGGGCCACATAAGATGGGAGCTATATGGGGAAAGGAGACCAAATAAGATGGGAGCTATATGGGGAGAGGGGCCACATAAGATGGGAGCTATATGGGAAAATGAGACCACATAAGATGGGAGCTATATGGGGAGAGTAGGCCACATAAGATGGGAGCTATATGGGGAGAGGAGCCGCATAAGATGGCAGCTATATGGGGAAATAAGACCACATAAGATGGGAGCTATATGGGGAGAGGGGCTACATAAGATGGGAGCTATATGGGAAAGTGAGACCACATAAGATGGGAGCTATATGGGGAAAGGAAACCACATAAGAGGGGAGCTATATGGGGAGAGGAGGCCGCATAAGATGGGAGCTATATGGGACAGGATCTGCAGGGGACAAGGAGCACATGGGATGAGATCTGTATGGGGAAGGTCGTCCGTTCCAATTTTAGCAGGGCTCCTTTAGTAATAATTTTTAAAAATTGTAGAAAAACCGTTTAATACAATATAACTGACAGTGACTGGAACAACTGGTGCTGGACAGGAGAGTGAAGGTATAGGAGGGGAAGAAGGGAAAAGAGATATTGCTTTAAATTAGTTGGATTTTTTGGTTGAGGAAAGTGCGTGAAAATGGGTGTGGCTAACAAAATAAGTGTGGTTACTGCATGGGTGTGGTTTTCAAATGGGCGGGGTTTACAGAGAACCTGTTGTTAAAAATTTGAATCCCACCCCTAGTCTAACCCCATTATGAATGGTCAATATGGTATTTCTTATATATACGAGGAGCTGGTGATAAGTCTTTGGCTTTGTGCTCTTTTTTGTTTCTATGGTAACGAATGTTACATCAAATGAAAGCCTTATGTGTCTAATATATGTTTACAAAATTTTGTGTTTGTTGCTTATGGCAACATTGTTCTACGCATGCGGGAAAACAAAATGGCGAAGTGTAATGTGATATTCACAGCAACTGAGAGCAGAGGAGTGATAAAATTCTTGTTTCTGCAAGGAAAGTCCGCAAAGGATATTCATGGTGATATGTCACAGACATTGGGGGATCAATGCCCTTCATATTCCACAGTTAAGAACTGGATTGCCAAATTTAAAACGGGCCACTTCAGCACCAATGATGAGGAACGTCCAGGATGACCAAGAGTGGTTGTTGTTCTGGAGATCGTCGATGCTGTGCACAACCTCATACTGGCAAATCGATGAATTTCAGCTAAAGCAATAGCAGACATCATGTGTCATTTTCCATGAACATTTGGACATGAGGAAGCTATCTGCAAAGTGAGTCCCCAAATGTTTTACAACAGATCAGAGTAGCATGCGAGTGAAAACTTCCCGGTCCATTTGTCAGCGTTTCCAAACTGATAAGAACTTTTTGGATTGACTGGTCACTATGGATGAGACCTGGGTTTATTTGTATGACCCTGAAAAAAGGAGCAGCCAAAAGAGTGGAGGCACGGTGGTTCTCCTCATACAAAGAAGTTCAGGGTGCAAAAATCAGCCACTAAGGTGATGGTATCTGTGTTCTGGGATAAGGAGGGCGTGCTGCTAGTGGACTACCTTCAAAAGGGTTCCACCATCAATGCAAGGTATTACATTGAACTTTTGGACCAATTGAAGGTAGCTCTAAAGGCCAAAAGGCAGGGGAAGCTGTCCAAAGGAATCTTGTTCTTGCAAGATTACGTCTCCGCTCACACTGCAGAAGCAACTACGGCAAAACTGGCAGAGCTGGGCTTCCAGCTGGTTGACCACCCACCTTATTCACCAGATCTAGCTCCCTCTGACTATCATCTGTTTCCAAACTTGGAGAAACACCTCAAAAGTACCAAATTTCACACCATTTCTGATGTCATAGCTGCTTCGAATGCCGGGTTTGAGGCACAACTGAAATTCTTCTTTTTGCTAGGTTTACAGAACTTGGAATACCGATATAAGAAGTGTGTTGACATCAGCGGAGAGTATGTGGAATAAATGTAAAGTTTCATCATCCTATCTCGTTTCTTTCTGGGTAAAGCCATAGCCAATAACTTGCACTCTGCTGCCTGTCCATTCTTTGACTGTGTATTACATTGCACTGTCCTTTAGGCCTCTTTCACACGTCCATGTCTCTGGTACGTGTTTGGTCCGTTTCCTCACGTACCGGAGACACGGTCACACGTAGACCTATTAAAATCAATGGGTCTGCGCACACGTGCGTGTTTTGCTATGGACCGTGTGTACGTGTGGAGCACACTTGTGCTCCACACGTGGACATGTCCGTTTTCCTCCGGCATCACGGTTGTCACACGGCCCGCAAATGGACCACACGGAGGTGTGAAACACACGTGTCTGTGAAAAAAATAACAAATCTTTACTCACTTTCTCCAGCACTGCAGTCTCTGCCGTTGCTGTCACTTGCTTCCGACCGCCACTCATTATGCTCATTGCATATTCACTTAACTGCGGCCGGAAGCAGCAGCAGCGGGGAGTCGGCAGGACTGGAGACTGAAGATCAACACCACGGACAGCATCGCCAGGGACAGGTGAGCAGAAAGTTCCTGTTCTCCGTGTGTTATCACGGATAACACACGGAAAACACACGTGTGCCATAAACACGGCTCACGGAGGGCAATACGCACCTTTGACACGTCCGTGAAAAACGTGCATGATTTTCACGGACGTGTGAAAGAGGCCTTAGCTATATACCCTTTCTTTATATGTTTTTATGCCTTGTGATACTATATTTACTGTGCCATCTAGTGCTCAATTACAGTAATACACTGTTCATTTACAGTATGTAATCTACATAAATCTCTCTCCTCTTGTGTTTTTAGATGTATGCATTTTTTATCTTATATTTCATATTATTATTATTAATAAACTATATATTTTGTTAATTATTTATAGAGAATAATTTCTATTTAGGATATCTGACTTTAATTAATCCCTAATAGAGCAAGGAGACAAACTCTATACTGCGAACGATCCAACGCAAAGATGCGGCTCCCTGCTGTGACTAACAGGAGCCGGATCCCCAGTGAGAACCACTAAATTCTCTTAACGGCTCTCACTGGGCATAAAATTTGGGTCAGTGAGGGATTGATCTGCCAGTCCTCTGAAACACAGGGACAAAACACAAAAATAATTGACATGCTGAATCTTTCTGGTCACCATAAAGATGCAGCCAAAAGAAACTGCAACATGCACACAGCAAAAATGAAATCTCAGACTTTCCTGGGGAAGGAAATGCATGCAGTTTTGGGACCAAAACTGCACCTGAAAAAAACACGGAAAAAAAAAAACGCAGCGCGCACACAGGGCTTAAGTATTCCTTTTTCTGATTTATTAAAATTGGTCATACGGTTCCAGACATATGGGCCTTTTTATTTATTGATAAATAAGGGGACGATGCTTACAAGGTTCTCTGGGGGTGCGTCTTTAGACTGTTGTGCACGATTACCCAGTGAGACATGCCCACTTATAAATACCACAGAGTATAGATCTTTGGAGCTGTATGACAAATAAAAAAAAACAACAAGGAAACAGTGGAAAAAAATGTGTGCCAGCCTTTATACGGACCCCAGCCTGATTGGTAAGAAAAAATGGCGACCAACACTTGATTTTAAACGACCATCCACCAATCACTTAATGGATCATGCACAGTTACACTTTTGCGTCAAGGATGAAATAAATATACAGCATAGCATGGGCCATTGTTTATGGGCAGAGAACAGAGACTAAACAAGATTTCTGCACTGCATTAGGCTGGGTTAAGATGCATGTGTAGCACCCAGGGGGCAGGGTGTTTACCTTACTCATCACCGGGCCGCTGGTGTTGGTTCCGGGGATGTCACGGTTGGCCCTGCCCGGCTTCGTGCCCTGAGGTGTACACCAATAGAAGGGGATGATGAGGTGTATGTTTTTTTCGTGACGCCACCTGCGGTACGCGGCCAGGGATCAGCCGCCGCTGCTGTCGCTGTCCTCCGGGGCGGATGGTAATAGCAGCAGAAATGATGTCGCTCCCCACAGGTGGAGCGGGCACCGGGGAGGATGATGAAGGGAGTAGTAGTAGTGGCGGTGGCCGTTGGCGCCAAGGTATAGGGCGCCGGTAATAAGGGTAATAAGAGTCCAAGTCGCCTGCTGCAGTTCCAAGTGTCTTTACTCACAGTTCTTTAAGTAACCCAATCGTTGCCGCAGTAGCACTGGTCACCGCTGTGATGGACTCCGTCGACCTTGGATAAGGTGGAGGAAGCCACCAGTGTTTGGAAAAGGTTCTTTGTAAGAGTTGCCCCTCCAGCAATGAGGAACCCGGGCTGAGCATTCCGCTCCAAGCCTAGGCCCCGTGAAAGAAAAAGATGAAGAGAAGATGGGGGTGTTGTGTTACCAGAACTGATGTCCCGGGTAAGGCTACTTTCACACATCCGGTTTGAGCCGTGCGGCTCAATCCGGCTGTTAAGCCTATGCAACGGATGCGGTGAAAACACCGCATCCTTTGCATAAGTTTTTTACATGCGGCCGGTCCGGTTTTTGCCGCTTGCGGCATGCTACTGAGCATGCGCAGTGGCAAAAACCGCATGCGGCGGCCGGATGCGGTTTTTGCCGCATCGCGCCGCATCCGGCATCCATAGGGATGCATTGGGAAAAGCGCCGCATCGGCCGGATACGGCGCGATGCGGTTTTTTTTGCCGGAGCAAAAAACGTGCCAGGGAACGTTCCATCCGGCCACCGCATCGGCTAAATCTGCCGCATGCGGCAAAAACCGGACGGAACGCAAGGCCATGCGGCACAATGCGGCACCAATTAAAGTCTATGCAGGAAAATCGCAACCGGCAGCAAAAAAAACCGGTTGCGATTTTCCTGTAAAGTGCCGGATTGTGCCGCATAGCAAAAACCGGAGGTGTGAAAGTAGCCTAAACTGCCTGAAGATTGTGTGAGTTGTTTCTACTTCTAACCCAAGTGGAACCCGCCCCCCAGGTGGTTGTCCTAGTGGCTGGGAAATTCCCATGCTTCGAGATGGCCAACCCCCTGCCTACCCTAGTCCAGCTCCCCATTGAGAAGACTCCTAAGCTGTATGTAAAGTGTGAATGTGTAACACCGGTGATTAACCCCCTCCTTACCTGAGGTGAATACTGCATCTTAACTCAGGTGCAATATTCTGTGGCGACTGGAGCCACAGGGGCACTACATTCTACCACAGCAAATGGCAGCACTCCCAAGCTGCAACCAAGCAAAATTAGTACACCGCAATTTTTCAATATGCAATTAACAATATAACATTCACATTATATTATTATTTTTTACTATTATTTTATTATTATTATTATTATATATTATTATCACATTATATAGTTTCCAACATTTTCAATGGTTACCGGTCAGCAGTATCATCATGCAATAAAATATCAATATTTTCACAAGTAAAACAAAACAGTTATTCTTTCTTGACTGCTGGTGGTGCCAAGGGGCTGGTCCCAGCCCCCTGGTTCTGGGCACTCAAAGGACATCCACGAGCAAAGTGTCCAACCTTGTCACAGCGCCGGCAGATGGGCTGCCCATCGGCATCGTAACGGTCGGGAACCAGAGGCAGCGGGTTCCTTCCTCGCTGCCGCCAGGGGAGGTCATCAACACTGAAGGCCAGTTCAATGGTCACGGGTTGCTGAGTCCCCTGCTTGGGTTGCATCGTTTTGAGCAGAGTAGCCATACCTCCGGTCAGTTCCAGGACCTGGAGCCACAGTTCATCGATGGAGTCTTTATCCAGAGTCTGTTCACTGGCTGGTTAAGATGCTATTTTTCTGGCTTTCGGCCAAAGGGTGCACATGAAACAAGCGGTACAGCCTGTTTTTATAGTCAGTCAGGGTTTCTGGCAGTGGGGCTCTCCTTTGCTCTCTTTCCGGGCTCCACTCATACTGTCGCGCTCTTTTTGGGTCCCGCCCATGAAGGCATGCCCCTTCCTTTCCCGCGCTACACAAGTAATGGCGACTGTCCTATTAATAAACCCGGGTTTTATTCTGTTTGTGACGCCAAGTTGTAGCACCCAGGGAGCAGGAGGTTTACCTTACTCGTCACTTGGCCGGTGGTGTCGGTTCCGGGGATGTCACGGGTGGCCCTGCCCGGCTTCGTGCCCCGAGGTGTACACCAATAGAAGGGGGATGATGAGGTGGATGGTTGTCATGACGCCACCTGCGGTACGCGGCCAGGGATTAGCCGCCGCTGCTGTTGCTGTCATCCGGGGCGGATAGTAATATCAGCTGAGATGGTGTCACTCCCCACAGGTGGAGTGGGCCCCTGGGAGGATGATCAGGGGAGTAGTAGTAGTGGCAATGGCCGTTGGCGCTGAGGTGCGGGGCGCCGGTAATAAGAGTCCGAGTCGGCCGCTGCGTTTCCAGGTGTCTTTATTCACAGTTCTTTAAGTAACCCGATCGCTGCCACAATAGCACTGGTCACCACTGTGATGGGCCCCGTCGACCTCGGATAAGGTGGAAGAAGCCACCAGTGTTTGGAAAAAGTTCTTTGTAAGAGTTGCCCCTCCAGCCATGAGGAACCCAGGCTGAGCGTTCCACTCCAAGCCTAGGCCCCGTGAAAGAAAAAGATGAAGAGAAGATGGGGGTGTCATGTTACCAGAACTGATGTCCCAGGTAGACTGTCTGAAGATTGTGTGACTTGCTCCTACTTCTACCCAAGTGGAACCCGCCCCCCAGGTGGTTGTCCTAGTGACCGGGAAATTTTAGCTCCCCAGTGAGAAGGCCCCTAAGCTGTATGTAAAATGTGAATGTGGAACACCGGTGATTAACCCCCTCCTTACCCCAGGCGAATAGCGCACCTTAACTGAGGTGCAATACTCTGTGACGACTGGAGCCGCAGGGGCGCCACACATGCATGAAAAATTGTCCAATTTCTATCCAAAAAAACCAAACGATTTTCATCCATATTGTCCTCTGTTTTCCATCTGTTTTATATCCATATGACATCCGTACGGCATCTATCTTCATCTATCTTCTATATATATTAGCAGTAGGTCCTTGACCTGTAAACTGTAAGCCTGACTAGTTCAGGGTCCTTACTCTCTCTGTACCAGTCTGTCCTAAGTCCGTTCATTGTAATTTATTTCTATTTTGTATGTAAACTTTTTTTATAAGTACAGCACTGTCATGCTAGTGGGTGTGAACCCATTGAGTCCGTGCTTAATTTGGAGGGGCTTAATTAAGCTACTACATCATCTTCCCTAGAGCCCCTGATGGTGAGGTTAGGCTTGTGCTAGAAGGTAGCCACCAGGTACCACTTTAGGGCAGTCCCTGACACTGCGGTGGCTGACCTCAGGGGTCAAACGAGGAGGTACGGAGTCTGAGTTACTGATGGCACAACATGACAGCTGGTACTGACTGGACTATGGGAAGTGGCTGGAGGGCTGGTACTGGCGGGATGACTCTTTGATATACTGAGACATGGCTTGGGTCTTCTCCTGATACAAAGGGTAGATTCGACCTGAAGAAAGCAAAGAACTTGGAAGTAGGTCTTATAGGACAGTTGCACGTCCTGTGAACAGGTAATTTCTCGGCTTCCCTGTTATCAAGGACCAATAAACACAAACACTGAAAAAATACATTATTTGAAAAAAATACAAAAAAATACACCCTCTTTCACCCGTTTATTAACCACTCAAACACCCAGATCCGACATAATCCACACGAGGTCCCACAATGATTAAGGCTCTGCTACATCTGAAGTGACAGCATGCGGGCATAGAACATGACCGCCCACTGTGAGCTTCAGACAGATACTGAGCTGAGCGATGACTTGTGAGGTCACTCAGTACAATGAGCTCACCTCAGGTCAGGTTACCTGCGATCGCAGGTGGAGGACTGTGGGAACCTCCATCTGTAGGTGAAAATAATCTGAGTGACGTCACCGCTTATCACTGTGGCTCAGTCTCTGCCTGAAGCTCACCTACATCATTTTTCCCCCAGTTTTTGGGGAAAAAAGTGCGTCTTACAAACCGGAAAATATGGTATATCATTGACAGCACACATTGTAATCCTTTTTACGTATGCCGTCAAAGTAGTCTGAAAAAAGACAGAAGACAAGTATAAAAGTCCTGGTTATTAAATATATATGTGATACCCCTGGACTATCGGGTCATCACAAGGTATTTCACAATCTTCCCTCCCGTGCAGTAGCCACCTCCTTCTTGGTTTAGGGGCCCTAACTATATGGTGTTGCCTATGTGCCGCCCCTGCGACAGCCAACGGGCTGCTCGGACCTGGATCCGCAGTGGCTTGATGGGTCTCCGGATCTGAGGCGGGGTCGCGTGGCTACCTCGGAAATAAAAGGGGGGATTTGTGGTTTTGGGATAATGTTCGTGATGCCACCCACGGTGTGTGGTAACGTGAGGGACCACCGCTGCCGGTTTGGAGGGAGCCCAAGGACGCTGGGGTGTGGCAGCTCGAGTTGTTAACCCCTCCGTGGGCAGGAGGAGTGGTGTCCCGGGGTCCAGTGATGGATGGAGTGGGGAACCCGTCGGGTGCAAAGGGATAACGTGTACTCACATAGTCCAAAGCCACTGATGCTGACACCAGGTAAACCAAACTCTTGAGAGTCCTATTTTTCTTGGGCGAGCACGCTGGGTCCGTGCCCTTTTGGTGTTGCAAGTGGACCTGAAGCCTTGTCCCTTGACACTGTGTGTCCTACGTGTGGATCCCTTACACTTGAAGCATTTCGGGTCTCGCTCACCTTTGTGGCTAGCAGGGTGAGCTTGCTCTCAGGGTTCACGCTTGGGATTTTCTGGACGGTTGTGGTAAGTCCTATCCCCCTCGTTGCGCTAGTACCCCGATTCTGGAGCGGGTGGGGAACGGTTCCTGAAGGGTGAATTACTGGGCTGCGTGAAGCTACTTCCCAGCCTAGGGTCCGCGTACCCTGTCGTGGCCTGGTCCCTGCCTGGTTGTAGCACAAGGCAGCCAGCCTGCTCTCTGTAGCAGCACAGTGCTCCCTACCACTACCCCCTGCGACCAGGGTTCCAGCTCCTTCTGGCCAGGCCAACGTCTGGCACCTGGGACGAGTACAGGAGCCCAGCTCCACAGCGTGACCTGTCCTGTCACCGCTGCTCACTGCTCAACTTCTACTCTCTAACTGAAATCTCTGCCCTCCCTCTTCTATCCCTCCATCTGGGCGGCCCTATTCCCCTCAGGCTGCCCAATGGATCTTTGGTGGGTTTGGTGCAGAGTGTTCCTCAGGATTTGTGTACACCTGTTGGTAGCAACACCAAATTGACAGGACCCATAACCAAGGAGGAGCGGGTACCATGCAGAAGGGCAGATTGCACGGCACCCTTGTGGTGACCTAATAGGCCAGGGTGTCACATTCCCCCTTGGTTAAACGTAGCTCGTCCGCGAGCTACAGAACACCTAGCATTTATTTATTTTTTTTTAAAGAAGAAAAGGGTTAACAAACATTTTTATTTAAACAGAGTTCATCCCACACAGGGGAGGTGCTTTTCTTAAACTGTTGCTAACATTATTAACCTGGAGTTCGTCTGCCACAGGGGACGCCACCGGTTTTGATGGCAGCGGGGACCCAACCTTCCACGTTGCGGTCCCTCCCTGCGACAGTCCAGTCCCAACGTCCCGGATCCCAACAACCCCCCTCCCAAACAACCTGGTTCCCCTGGAAACCTAGATGGGTCCTTGGGTCGGGTTAAGGTCCCGGGGTAGGTCAGATGACTCTGTTGGGCACAACAGGTGCAGTCTTTTTACAAGACACAAGTTTGTGTTGGTCACGCCAGTCCTGTGACCGTGGTCCATTTTTAATCAACTATAAAACGTGAAAGTCTCTGTAAAACCTTACCCAAAAAGTCCTGTACCATAGTACAACTGTTGTAAATTTAGAGAAAATCAAGTTACTTTCCCATGCAATTAGTGTTTCATTGGTTCTCTCATTTTCTAACATTTTCTATGTAGAAAATTACAAACTGTGGAAAATAACAAACGGAAAACACAGATACCTAACATTTTTACGGTACCATATTTTTGCTAATATCAACATTCTTCTCTGTACCTCCGTGGAGGCTGCCCGAAGTTAACACAAGTGGACCTTCTCAACTCTGGACCCTCATCCTCTTCTGATGACACAGCTGCCTCCCCTACAACTTCCTCACTTCCTGCACTGGGTGTTGCAGGCAAGACCCTATGTATGCGTGGCAAGGGGATAGGTGTTACCCTAGGTGTTGAAGTGGGTGCAGTGTCAGTAAGCCCTTCCTGTTCTGTTTCTTCCACGGGTTATGGGAATGTTAACACAGGGACTATTACTGCTCCATTCTGCATAGGTCAGTCTTCCGGAAAGTCACCTAGAATAGTTTGAATCACCTTCTTCCTCCTTTCCACCACCGGAGGTTGGGGTGGAGGCTCCTCTGTTAGCCTGAGTGGTTCTGGGCACTTCTTTAGATGGTCCCGGTACACCGTGGCCGTAGTGCTTCCATGATCCTTGCTGATCAGGCAGGTCTTGTGATTATCAAACTTGGATGGCTGTATCACATACGGCTCTTTCTCCCATTGGTCATCTAACTTGTGCTGCTTCCGTTTTCTTTTTAGCACTATCTCTCCGGGAGCAAAGGGAGCTGCTCTGGCTTGTTTGTTGAAGTTTCTTTCTTGTCGTTCCTGGGAGTGATTCAAGTTCTCTTCAACACACCGCTGAATTTGCTTATACTGGGCCTGATGACTGGTGTCCCAGTCTTTTCCAGATGCACACGTCTCCGGTAGTTCGACCTCCATCTCTAAATCTATCGGGAGTCTTTCGGGCCTAGCCCTCATCAGGTATGCTGGGGTGCACTTCATGCATCCAACTGGAATATGGTTGTACATATCTACCAGGTCCGGTAGCTTCTCAGGCCACAGATTCCATTCTTCCAAGGGAAGGGTTTTCAGCAAGTTGATCACTACGTGATTAATCTTTTCACACATTCCATTTGTTTGAGCGTGGTACGGGGTAGTGCGGATCTTCTTGCACCCATATAGGTTACAGAACTCTTGGAATATTTCGGCTTCGAAAGCGGGGTCCTGATCTGTCAAGACTCGTTCAGGATACCCGTGTGATCTGCAGAAATGGGCCTGGAATGCTTTGGCTGCCGTGCTGGCCGTCAAGTCCTTGACAGGTACCACCACAAGGAACCGTGAGTAGTGGTCAACCATGGTGAGTGCATACGTGTATCCATTGCGACTGGGAGTTAACTTAACATGGTCCAGAGCCACAATCTCCAAGGGCTGCCGGGTGATGATCGGCTGCAGTGGCGCTCGCTGACTGGTGCCATCCTGTCTCCACAAGGCACAGGGGCCGCAATTCATGCACCAGGCCTCAATGGAATCTCTCATCCCGATCCAATAAAAGCGACTCCTTAGTAGCATCTCCAGCTTCTTCCATCCAAAGTGCCCAGTTCCGTCATGGTAGGCCTCCAGCACTACTGGGACATGCGATTTGGGAACCACTATCTGGCAGATCCTCTCGTGAGTCTTGGGATTGGTCAGATTCCGACACAGCTTGCCCTGGTGTAAGTAAAGCTGGCTTCGATCTTGCCACAACTTTCTAGCTTCCTCTGGGGCATTCGGTCCCAGACGGGCATCAGCTCTGGACAGCAACAACTTCACTAGCTTGATTGCAGGATCCTGGTCCTGAACTTCTTGCTAGCCATGGTGAGGCAGGGAGTCGCAAGTCATCTCCTGCTGGTGGACGCTGGTTCGGGATCGCTCTTCCGCAGAGGGTTAGTGAAAAGTGGGTAGCTCGACCTCCTCCAGGTCGTCTTCATCTCCTTCGTCATCCAGCAGGTGGGGCATTCTGGACAGCGCATCCGCATTGGTGTTCTTGCGGCCAGCCCTATATTTAATAATGAAATCATAGTTAGCCAATCGGGCCACCCATCACTGCTCCAGGGCTCCCAGCTTCGCCGTATCGAGGTGGGTCAATGGGTTGTTGTCCGTGTACACAGTGAACTTGGCAGCAGCAAGGTAGTGCTTGAACCTTTCCGTCACAGCCCACACGAGCGCCAGGAACTCCAGCTTGAAGGAGCTATAGTTCTCTGGGTTCCTTTCTGTTGGCCTCAGCTTCCGTCTGGCATAGGCAATCACCTTCTCCTTGCCCTTCTGCATTTGGGATAGGACGGCACCCAGTCCCACATTACTGGCATCAGTGTACAACACGAACGGGAGGCCATAATCGGGGTAGGCCAGGATCTCGTCTCCAGTCAGGACAGACTTCATTTGTTCAAAAGATTTCTCCTGTTCTGGGCCCCATGGGAGTGGCATCCTTGAGGGTCGCCCAGGTGTGTTCTGTCCCACCAGGAGATCTTGCAAGGGGGCTGCCATCTGGGTATAGCCTTTGATGAACCTCCGATAATACCCCATCAGGCCCAGGAATTGTCACACCTCCTTGACAGTGGTAGGTCTCGGCCAGCTCTGGATGGCGGTGATCTTTTCAGGGTCTGGCGCCACACCTTTGGCACTCACCACGTGCCCCAGGTACTGGACCTTAGGTTTGAGGAGATGGCATTTGGATGGCTTGAGCTTCATCCCGTATTTGGATAGGGCATCAAACTCTTCGGCCAGGTGCTCCAGGTGGGCCTCATACGTCTTAGGTGGGCTTTACACGTTGCGACATCGCTAACGCTATATCGTCGGGGTCACGGTTGTTGTGACGCACATCCGGCGCCGGTAGCGACATTGCAATGTGTAAATTCTAGGAGCGACGATGAACAAGCGCAAAACAGTCAAAAATTGCTGATCTGTGTCACGTCGTTCATTTTCATAATGGCGCTCCACCTGCAGATACAATGTTGTTTGTCGTTTCTGCAGCAGCACACATCGCTGTGTGTGAAGCCGCAGGAGCGACAAACATCTCCTTACCTGCGTCCACCGGTAATGCGGAAGGGAGAAGGTGGGTGGGCTGTTATGTCCCGCACATCTCCGCCCCTCCGCTTCTATTGGCCGGCCGCTTAGTGACGTCGCGGTGACGCCAAACGCACCTCCCCCTTGAAGGAGGGATTGTTCAGCGGTCACCGCGATGTCGCCGACAAGGTGTGTGCGTGTGAAGCTGCCGTAGCGATAATGTTCGCTAGGGCAGCAATCACCACATATCGCATGTGCGACGGGGGCGGGTACTATCGCGCTGGACATCGCTAGCCGATGCTAGTGATGTCGCAACATGTAAAGCCCGCCTTAGGCGGGCTTTGCACACTACGACATCGCAGCCCGATGCTGCGATGTCGAGTGCGATAGTGCCCGCCCCCGTCGCAGCAGCGATATGTGGTGATAGCTGGCGTAGCGAAAGTTATCGCTACGCCAGCTTCACACACACACTCACCTGCCGTGCGACGTCCCTGTGGCCGGCGACCCGCCTCCTTGTTAAGGGGGCGGGTCGTGCGGCGTCACTGCGACGTCACACGGCAGGCAGCCAATCAGAGCGGAGGGGCGGAGATGAGCAGGATGTAAACATCCTGCCCACCTCCTTCCTTCCGCATATCCTACGGAAGCCGCAGTGAGGCCGGTAGGAGACGTTCCTCGCTCCTGCGACTTCACACACAGCGATGTGTGATGCCGCAGGAGCGAGGAACAACATCGGACCGTCGCGTCAGCGTAATCATGGATTACGCCGACGCTGCACCGATGATACGATTACGACGCTTTTGCGCTCGTTAATCGTATCATCCAGCCTTTACACACTGCGATGTCGCATGCGATGCCGGAAGTGCGTCATTTTCAATTTGACCCCACCGACATCGCACCTGCGATATCGCAGTGTGCAAAGTGCCCCTTAGAGTAGACAATCACGTCATCCAAATACAACAGGACCGTCTCGAAGTTACAGTGGCCCAAACAGCACACCATCAGCCTCTGGAATGTCCCGGGTGCATTGCACAGCCCAAATGGCATACTGTTGAACTCGCACAATCCCATCGGGGTTGCGAATGCGGTCTTCTCTCTGTCCTCTTCAGCGACCGCCACCTGCCAATACCCGCTGGTGAGATCAAGAGTGGAGAAATAAGTAGCAGACTTCAAAGCAGCTAGCGATTCCTCAATTCGGGGCAAAGGGTAAGCATCCTTATGGGTGATTTTGTTTATCTGCCGATAGTCCACACACATCCGCATTGTCCCATCTTTCTTCTTCACAAGGACCAATGGGGCCGCCCAGGGGCTGCAGCTATCTCTGATCACTCCTGCTTCCTTCATACTTCGGAGCATGTCTTTAGCACATTGGTAATGGGCAGGTGGTATGGGCCTGTACCTCTCCTTAATGGGAGGGTGTGTGCCTGTGGGTATGTGATGTTGCACCCCTTTAATCCGCCCAAAATCCAAGGGATGCTTGCTGAAAACCTGCTTGTACTCCGTGACAACCCTGTAGACCCCTTGTTTGTGATGTGCAGGTGTAGCGTCAGTGCCCACATGTAGTTCCTGAAACCATTCTCCTTCTGGGTCCTTAGAGTTGACCTGTGGGGCCTGATGGGGATTCCCCTGTGATTCAGCTGCATGAATGTCATTTGGGTTCACTGTAAACAGCTTGGCTATGGTGGCATACCGGGGCAATGTGACCTCCTCCTCCCCACAGTTAAGTACTCGCACGGACACCCTCCCCTTTTGGAAGTCGACTACCCCTCTGGCCGTAAACACTGTGGGCCAATGCTCTGAGGGCTGTGGTTCCACCACTACCTGGTAATCTTGCAGGAGAGCTCGAATCTCACGTTGCGGGACTCTGTCGCCCTGCTCCAGCAGTTTCTGACAGCTGTTGAAGCAAAAACAACACTTCTCTCATGCAATTTTCTATAACATTAGTTCCTAAAATAATCTTCGGGTTCCGATCATTAGGGTCATTCTGGACTACAATAAGGCCCTGTCGGGCTAGCTCTACACGGCCCACTTTAATGGTCACCTCCTTGAACCCAATTTGAGTCACGGGCAACCCATTAACAGCATAGATAGTCAGGCTATCATCTGGCGGGGTTAAGTCTTCGTCCAACCAGAACTTCTTGTACAGTACATAATGGATAGTTGTTACCTGAGAACCGGTATTGAGAAGTGCAGAGGTCGGGATCCCATCCAGGGTGATAGAAACGATGGGTCTCCCTACGACATACCGCTTCCTCCAATCAGCTGGGCCTTGGCAATTTATTCCTGGGGATTGGCCCTTGGCCCCAGGGGTTGCTCGTTTTAAGGACAGCTCTTTTCGTAGTAGCCGGTCTTGCTGCACTTGTAGCAGACAGGTGGGCTATACCGGTCGCCGCTCCGTCCTTTGTATGCAGAGGTCCGCTTCTCATCCAAGGAACATCCTCAGGAGCCTGGCAGTTTGACAGTTGAACTTCCTTTGAAGAAGTGACTTTGGTCTTGAGTTGCATAGCGTCCAGGATCCGGGCGACATCTCGGGTCAGCTGTTGCATCTGGGTGGACAGGTGACTGGTCTCAGGCCCGGTTGGTAGGGACGGTGCAGGCAGGGCCAATACAGGTGCCCTCACTTGCAGCGGGGATGCCTCCACTTGTCGCACCGGGAGGGGGGAGTCGGGCGCCTCTGGGGGCTGCAGGGCCTTAATCGCTCTTTTTTTTAATGTACCAAAGTCCAAAGCGGGGTGTTCCAAGGCCCACATCCGCAACTGTTTGTGGTCCTCCACTGACTCCAGGCCCTGCAGAAATTGCTCCACTAACATTCTGTTTCCCTCTGGCTCACCGATGTTGTTAGTCAGCCTTAGGACTCGCAACACTGCTTGCAACTTCAGCGCATAGTCCCTGATGCTATCTTGGGACTGCTGCTTACAGCTGTAGAACCTCATCCGCAGCTCAGCCTCCGTACGGGTCTCAAACGCAGCTCCCAGCCTATGGAAAATGGCGGCTACGGAGATCCGATCCGCTTCCGTCCAGGTCTCCACTTCCAGCTCCGCTGCGCCAGTTAGCTGCCCGAGTACTACCGATGCCCGCTGCCGTGCATTCAGGGCATACATGTCAAGCACATTGCAGATCTTCCGCTTGAATCCTTGCAGCGCGTCCGGCCGGCCATCATACTGGGGAAGCCAGGCCGCACTCGACACATAGGGCAGAGTTATGGGCAGGATCGGTGCTACTGCATCAGGTGCCCGTGCTGCCGCGTCTGCGGCCGGAGCGACACCCGCTGCATCAGCGTTACCCTGATCGGGTGGAGGCAGCGCCACTACACTCCCGTCATCTGGAGCCGACATCTTCGCGCGCCCCCTTGGTTTTCTCCCAGCACTTTTTCACTCGCTGTGGCCCTCTGGGAACTTCCGGTTCCTGTTTCAGGCTGAAGACGAAGGGCGGGGCTTCGGCTTCGCGCCCTTTTTCAAGAAGATGGCATTTTTGTCACAAAAACAGAGGACAAATGGCGGGCCTCGGAGAAAACGGGATTTTGGACTGCAATCTTGACTTCTCAAGGCGCACGTCACCCAGGTTAGTGGGTCCTGCTCGCATCCTGGTCGTGACACCAAGTTTTCCTAAGGTGTGCCGCCCCTGCGACAGCTGACGGGCTGCTCAGACCCGGATCCGCAGTGGCTCGAGGGGTCTCCGGATCCGAGGCGGCGTCGCACGGCTACCTTGGAAATAAAAGGGGGGATTTTTGTTTTTGGGATAATGTTCGTGATGCCACCCATGGTGTGTGGTAACGTGAGGGACCACCGCTGCCGGTTTGGGGGGAGCCCGAGGACATTGGTGTGTGGCAGCTCTCGATGTTAACCCCTCCGTGGACAGGAGGAGTGGTGTCCCAGGGTCCGGTGATGGATGGAGTGGGGAACCCGTCGGGTGCAAAGGGATAACGTGTACTCACACAGTCCAAAGTCACTGACGCTGACACCAGGTAAACCAAACTCTTGAGTGTCCTATTTTTCTTGGGCGAGCACGCTGGGTCCGTGCCCTTTTGGTGTTGCAAGTGGACCTGAAGCCTTGTCCCTTGGCACTGTGTGTCCTACGTGTGGATCCCTTACACTTGAAGTGTTTCGTGTCCCGCTCACTTGCGTGGCTAGCAGGGTGAGCTTGCTCTCAGGGTTCACGCTTGGGATTTTCTGGACGGTTGTGGGAAGTCCTATCCCCCTCGTTGCACTAGTACCCCGATTCTGGAGCGGGTGGGGAACGGTTCCTGAAGGGTGAATTACTGGGCTGCGTGAAGCTACTTCCCAGCCTAGGGTCCGCGTACCCCGTCGTGGCCTGGTCCCTGCCCGGTTGTAGCAGCAGCGTGCTCCCTGCCACTACCCCCTGCGACCGGGGTTCCAGCTCCTTCTGGCCAGGCCAACATCTGGCACCTGGGATGGGTACAGGAGCCCAGCTCCACAGCGTGACCTGTCCTGTCACCGCTGCTCACTGCTCAACTTCTACTCTCTAACTGACATCTCTGCCCTCCCTCTTCCATCCCTCCATCTGGGCGGCCCTATTCCCCTCAGGCTGCCCAATGGGTGTTTGGTGGGTGTGGTGCAGAGTGCTCCTCAGGATTTGTGTACACCTGTTGGTAGCAACACCAAATTGACAGGACCCATAACCAAGGAGGAGTGGGTACAATGCAGAAGAGCAGATTGCATGGCACCCTTGTGACGACCTGATAGGCCAGGGCATCACACCTACATCAGCTAATCAAATCCTAGATACACCCTGCACCACATCCACCAAACACACCGGTGAACGGCTTGAGTGGAATAGAGTCGCCCACCTGGGGGGGTTGGGGAGAGGAGGTCAGGAGTGTCAGAAGGAGAGAGTTGAGCTTGAGAAGTGAAAGGGCTCCTGAGGAGTAATCTAGGTGGCAGACGGTGGTCTGGGCCTAGAGGAGCTGGATCCCCGGTCGCAGGGTATCGTGGCAAGGGGCACGGAACTGTCGAGGAAGACAGCCAGTGGCCTTGCACCATCACCGGGCTGGGACCAAGGCACGACGGGGTACGTACACCCTAGGTCGGGGAGTAACTTCAGGCAACCTGACACTTTACCCGAGGAGAATGGAGCCTTCAAGATCCGTTCCCACCTGCTCCAAAATCGGGGTACTAGTGCAATGAGGGGGATAGGACTTTCCACTCAAAACGGTCCAGAAAATCCCAAGCGTGAACCCTGAGAACAAGCTCCCACACTTAGCCATAGTGGGGAGCGGGACCAGGCAGGTTTCATACTACCGGGACCAACAGAGAAGTAAACTTAGTGCCTCCTAGGTTACGGATCACCAGGCAGCACCGTTGGGGACGGGACCCGAACTAAGCTCCCCTCAGCGCCAGCGGTATCCAGAACTTTGGTTTATCCAGTTGTTGGTGTCAGCTTAATGGAATGAGTGACTATGAAAGTGACTCCTTTGCATCCAACGGCACTCCCCTTCAATCACCGAGCCCCGGGGTATCCCCCCTACCCGTGGTGGGTCACAACACTTGGCTGCCCCATTCCATCATCCCCGGGTACTCCCAACTGCAGCGGTGGTACTCCTAATTACCATATACCACGGGTGGCGTCACAAACTCTAATACATCCCCTGTAAATACCCCCCCCTTCATATGAGTGGCCGCACAACTCCCGGGTCCAGAGACCCTCGAGCCACCGCGGGTCCGGATCCGAGCAGCTCGGCTGCTGGCACAGGGGGCTGCACATATACTGTACATTTCAGATTTTTTAAAACTATATTTTTTCATGATGGTTTTTTATTTCAATGCATGTAGATTGTAAGCATTGCAAAGCTTATCAGGATTGAAGAAATTTTCTAATTTTCTTTTAAAATTCTGTTACTGAGCTATCACGAGGTGATCTGAACTTAAGGTCCTTATTTCCTGGTAGAGAGTTTTCAAAGCACAGAGAGGAGAGATTTCCTGTCTGTGCTTTGAATGGCTCACTCAGCAGCAGCTGCGCAGTGCCCTCTACATGGTAATAGCAGGCATTGAGGGCGGAAGTTTGGGAGCTGTGGGACAGATACAGCGCTGCTTCCTTGGAAATGTAGGATTGCTACAGGATGTAAAAAGGGAGCTAAAAGGGACAACAGTTTATGGACTCAATACAGGGGCAAATTGTTTTTTTATTATTTTTTTAATCTCCATAAAACAAATTAAATAGATTTATGTGAGCAAATGTTATTCCATAAGGAAAATTCTTAAAAATCTTTTATATAATTTCTGCAGACAGTGCTTTCCCTAAGGGCCCTTATTATTACTACCCACAAATCATTCAATACATATCACAGTTCTTGCTCATTCACCCATGTTATAAGGGCTTAGCTGTGCAAGTGTCTACGTATGAGCTGTTTTGATCGAGCTTTGATGTTTTCATCCAAGCGCGCACCACATCTAGTGTTCACAGAGCTGTACATATAAATAAATATTTTACAAGTTAGTGTTGAAAGATTGTTTAAATGTAATATTTAACATATGTTGGCATTCCCTAAAATCAAATGTAAAGATATTTGTATAGTGTACTTTTCTCTGTGCTGAACTCAGAGTTGCATGTTTTATTTCATCATGGGGATCACGGCATTGATATGTGCTTGCTCACAGAGATAAGCTTTGGCATGCACACACGTACAGTTAGTACCCACAGAGTAGAGAACGTAAATATTGCTCCCATCCTGTATACATAACTAATGCTATAATGATAAAAACCAACCGTACACAATTTAATATATGTAATTGCGCCGCCCCGTGCCAGCAGCCTGCCGCTGCTCGGGTCCGGACCTTCCGTTGGGTGGCTCGAGGGTCTACGGACCCAGGGGATCCCGCAGACACTCTGAATGAAAAGGGTCGGGGGGTGGTGGACGTATATGTACGGGCTGGGCCGTACTAGGTTTGTGACGCCACCCATGGTATATGGTGATATTGGACACCACCGCTGCAGTTACGGGGCACCTGGGGGAGATGTTGTGCAGCAAGTTGTCAACGCCTCCGTGGGCAGGGATGGTGGCCCCGGGACCCGTTGGGGTTGGTGGTGCAGGGAGATGGGCGACCGCAGGGTACTGGTGTACTCACTATTAAGAAAACACACGAGTCTCTGGTAAACCAAGGTGATGATGGTCGGTGCCTGCAGCCGGCTGCGTTCTGGTTCCCCCACTCGGCTGGTGGTCTTTGTCTTTCAACTGCACCTTTTTTAGAACAGTGGACTACCTGTGCTTGCAACTTCAGGAGTCCGCTCCCGGCTGGATGTGGCCTAAGGAGCCCTTGCCCGCAGACACTGGTCTATGAGATCTCTGAGCCCTGGCGGTGGCCTGTTATCCCCCTCAGTGGGCTGTTGCCTTCAATCGGGTGGGACAGGACCTCTAGTCCTGGCCGAAATCAGTTAACTAACCAGTTCCAGTCACTTCTGGACCTAGCTTCAGGGTCTAAGTACCCCCCTGTGTGCTCCGGTTTCCGAGACGCTTCCCCGTCCCGGTCCACCTTGGTTCCACCGAGCCGTCTTCCCGGCTCCTGCAGACGGAGACCGCCGTCTGCCTCCCAGCCAAAGGCACCAGGGCTCCTACCCTGGTACCTGTCAGTTTGCCTTCAGGCCTCAGACACAGGCCTGACCTCCACTCTCCTTGAACTCTAAAACTGAACTACTAAACTGAACTGGCTTTTCCCCACCCCGGGCTGTCTAAAACTCCTAGGTGGGTGTCTTCCAACCGCCTGGTTCCGCCCCCTGGTGTGTCTATCAAGCCCTAAGGGGGTGACTAGGGTTTTAAGGTTGTCTGATGTCACTTGTGAGGGACGGGTGTTGTGTGGGGCCCTATTTGTGACTCCCTGGCCCGGCCAGGGCATCACATAATACAACAGAGTACATACTCACACTCCCCCAAGTCAAGCGCCTGATCTCTGCCACTGCTCTGGGTGTTTTGGCAGTGGGCATCGCTGCTCCAGCCAATAATGGCGCAGGCAAACACAAACAGATACAAACACATTATACATGTACACATACAGTTAATAAACATTGCCATTACACTTACAGGTCCCCGTGATGCTTCCTGCATTCTGCCTCCCGCCGCTTTTCCTTCCGATCATCTCTGCGCCCTCCCAGTAACTAGCACTGATGATAGGACCTTCCATGACATCGTCATAGCATGTGACCAGTCACGTGTTTATTATCTCATTGGCTACAGACTGGTCACATGGCTAGACGTCATGCTAGGTCCTGTCAGTGCATCTCTCCGATACGCGGTGCTCGTTTGAGCATCTCCATGTACCGGCGAGATGCTCTGGCACATGGTCGGCTTCCCCGTTCCTGCATGTCGGCGCTCTTTACAGAGTCAGCCCACATGCAGGGACTGGCTGCCACAGCCGGTGAATTGCGGCACCGGAAAGGAATCACGTGATCGGAGCACCGTTGCTATAGTAACCCGCCTGTCAGATTATTTTAGCAACGGTGGGAGCGGTGATGTCACCGCTTACAACCCGCAACCTATGCTCACTCACTGAGTGATTAGACTGCACAGGAGCAGCAGCGTCTTCCTCCCATGCAGTGCTGTCTGATGTAGCAGAGCTGCATGGGTTGAAGGAGAAAGAAGACAGAAGACCAAGATCGTGGAGAGGTGAGAGGGAGTAATAAACATGGAGTCTAAGTGTGTCTGTGTATTTATTTCTATTAAAGTATTTTTTCTTTGTGTGGTGTCTTTTTTTTTTTAACTCTTTATTGGAGATTCTTAATGGCCGGGTCAAACTTGACTGACATTAAGAATCTCTGGCTTAATACTAGCTAGTAAAACAAAGCTAGTATTAACCAATTATTACCCAGCAAGCCACCTGGCTTCAGGGCTGCTGAAAGAGTTGGATATAGTGCCAGATGATGGCGCTTCTATTAAAGCGCCATTTTCTGGGATGGATGCGGACTGCAATTCGCAACAGAGGGGCCCAGAAAGCTCGGGCTAACCTGTGCTGTGGATTCCAATTCCCAGCTGCCTAGTTGTACCTGGCTGGACACAAAAATGGGATGAAGCCCATGTCGTTTTTTTTTTTAAATTATTTCATGAAATTCATGAAATAATTAAAAAAAGGGCTTCCCTATATTTTTAGTTCCCAGCCGGGTACAAATAGGCAGCTGGGGGTTGGGGTCAGCCGTACCTGCCTGCTGTACCTGGCTAGCATACAAAAATATGGCGAAGCCCACGTCATTTTTTTGGTGGGCAAAAACCTCCTGCATACAGTCCTGGATAGAGTATGCTGAGCCTTGTAGTTCTGCAGCTGCTGTCTGCTCTCCTGCATACACTAGTGAATGGAGCATACTGAGCCTTGTAGTTCTGCAGCTGCTGTCTGCTCTCCTCCATACAAACAGATAGCAGACAGCAGCTGCAGAACTACAAAGCTCAGCATACTCCATCCAGGACTGTATGCAAGAGTTTTTTGCCCCCCCAAAAAATTATGTGGACTTCACTATGTTTTTGTATGCTAGCCAGGTACAGCAGGCAGCTACGGGCTGCCCCCAACCCCCAGCTGCCTATTTGTACCCGGCTGGGAACCAAAAATCTAGGGAAGCCCTTTTTTTTTTTAATGATTTCATGAATTTCATGAAATTAAAAGAAAAATGACGTGGGCTTCGCCCAATTTTTGTCTCCAGCCAGGTACAACTAGGCAGCTGGGGATTGGAATCTGCAGCGCAGGGTGCTCAAGCTTTCTGGGCACCCCTGCTGCGAATTGCAGTCCGCAGCCACCCCAGAAAATGGCGCTTTCATAGAAGCGCCATCTTCTGGCGCTGTATCCAACTCTTCCAGCTGCCCTGGTGACAGGTGGCTCGCTGGGTAATATTGGGGTTAGGGCTAGCTGTATATTATCAACTGGCCCTAAGCCCGAAATTCATGGTGTCACGCCAATATTAGACATGGCCACCATGAATTTCTAGTACAGATAAAAAAAACACAACACACAGAAAAATATTTTTATTAGAAATAAAACACAACACAATTAGTGACTCCATCTTTATTGAAATGAAAAACCCACCTCCGCAGTAATCCTGTTCAAGGGTCCTGTGCCATCCAATCAGGATCCAATATCATCTGATCGGTTTGCTGGAAGGCAAAGCGATCAGATGATGTGTCAGGTTCAAGGGCCTGAATCACATGACACAGCAGCTGATTGTATAAATGGCTTTTATACAATCAGCTGATGCATCAGTGCAAAAAAAACTACACACTTCTGTGCAGACTCCTGTTCGACAGCAGCAGCTGCTAGTTTAGCCGGCCGGGCGGTAAAAAGCCGGCCTCACCGCTCGACTTATAGTGTCAGCTGATTCCGTCAGGTGACCACATCAGCTGATCATCGCCAGGTCTGAGAGAGAGAAAAGAGAAAGAAAAGAGAATAGAGAGAAGAGAGAGGAGAGCGAAGAGGAGAGAAAGAGAGAGAAGAGGAGAGAAGAGAGAGAGGAGAGAGTGAGAGAGGAGAGAGAGAAGAGAGAGAGAAGAGAGAGGAGAGAAAGAGGAGAGGGAGAGAGAGAGAGAAGAGAGAGGGAGAAGAGAGAAGAGGAGAGAGAGAAGAGAGAGTGTAGGGAGAGAGAAGAGAGAGAGGAGAGAGGAAGATGGAAGAGAGAGAGAGAAGAGAGAAAGAAGAGAGAGGAGAGAGAGGAGAGAGAGAGGAGAGAGCAATGCAGTCTCATTCCGTGAACTGCTCCGATTTTAGAGGTGTGTCCCGCGGCTCACAGCTGATGTCCGGCTCCTCCCCTCAGTGCATAATTAAATTTAATTATAAATAAATAATAATTATATTTTAAAATTATAAATAAATTAAATTAAATTTTTTACCGGGACGGCCGGGACTCAAACTCGGGAACTAATTCTCCTTAGGCAGTAGCTCTATCCATTGAGTCACTGCCTCTAAGGCCCCCTTCACACGCACGTGTCTCCGGTACGTGCTAGGTCCGTGCCCGCATGTACCGGAGACACGGGCACATATAAACCCATTAAAATCAATGGGTTTATGTGCACGCACGTGTGCAGCCATTGGCCCGTGCCTCCGTGTGGAGCAGACGTGTGTCCGTGTGCTCCACACCGATGCATGTCCGTTTTTCTCCGGCAGCACGGGTGTCACACGGCCCACACCCGTACCACACGGATGTAGTGTGGATGCAGTCCCGTGTGAAACGTGCCGGAGAAACACACGTGTCAGAGAGAGAAAAAAATCTTGACTCACTTTCTCCAGCCCTCCTGTCTCCGCCGCTGCTGTGACTTGCTGCCGACCGCCGCTCATTAAATATTCAGTTCACTGCGGCTGGAAGCAGCAGCAGCGGGGAGTCGGCAGGGCTGGAGACCGAAGATCAGCACCACGGACAGCGATGCCAGGGACAGGTGAGCAGAAAGTTCCGTTCTCCGTGTGTTATCTGTGACACAGCGCACGGAGGGGAAAACGCACCTTTGACACATCCGTGAAACACGTGCGTGATTTTCACGGACGTGTGAAGGGGGTCTAATGAAAAGCATAAGAAGATTTGGTAATCTTGACCTCTATATTGCAGTAGAGAATCCAGAAGCAGATTGTTCAGCTGCAAGGATGGATGGATGGATGGTGAAAGAAGGAAACACTGGCACCATTCAGCGAGCTAACCGCTCAATCTTCCTATTTCAGGTTTATACATGCATTATATGGCTTGTAAATTTCCTTGCATTCTGGCCACGGTGCTCATTCCAATATAACAGTGAAAGGAGGAAACACTGGCACCATTCAGCGAGCTAACCGCTCAATCTTCCTATTTCAGGTTAATACACGCATTATATGGCTTGTAAATTCCTTGCTTTCTGGCCACGGTGCTCATTCCAAAAAACAGTGAAAGGAGGAAACACTGGTACCATTCAGCGAGCTAACCGCTCAATTTTCCTATTTCAGGTTTATGCACGCATTATATGGCTTGTAAATTTCCTTGCATTCTGGCCACGGTGCTCATTCCAATAAACAGTGAAAGGAGGAAACACTGGTACCATTCAGCGAGCTAACCGCTCAATCTTCCTATTTCAGGTTTATGCACGCATTATATGGCTTGTAAATTTCCTTGCATTCTGGCCACGGTGCTCATTCCAATGAAAGGCCACGCCTTTCCCCCTGACCTGATGGTCGACTAAAACAGCTTTTTTTACCGCATATTTGGTGAGTGCCTTCCGTCTCTTTTCACATGGACTGGATGGATGGATGGAGGGATGAATGGATGGAGGGATGAATGGATGGACAGATGGAGGTACGGATGGAGGGAGGGATGGAGGAATGGATGGATGGAGGGATGGAGGGATGGATGGAGGGATGGAGGGATGGATGGAGGGATGGATGGAGGGATGGATGGAGGGATGGATAGAGGGATGGATGGAGGGAGGACTGAAGGGAGGGATGAATGGATGGAGAGATGGAGGGAGGGAGGGATGGATGGATGGATGGATGGATGGAGGGATGGATGGATGGATGGATGGAGGGATGAAGGGAGGGATGGAGGGATGGATGAATGGATAGAGGGATGGATAGAGGGATGGGAGGGCAAACACCGGCACTACCACACTCATCACTGCACACACACAGGCACTACCGCACGTATCATCCTTGCACAAACGCAGGCACTTCAACCCCTATAATCCTCGCAGACACGCAGGCACTACGGCTCTCATCATCCTTGCACACACGCAGGCACTACAACCCTCATCATCCACGCACACACGCAGGCACTACAACCCCCATCATCCTCGCACACATGCAGGCACTACAACCCCCATCATCCTCGCACACACGCAGGCACTACGGCACTCATCCTCGCACACACGCAGGCACTACGGCACTCATCATCCTGGCACACACGCAGGCACTACAACACCCATCATCCTCGCACACACGCAGGCACTACCGCACGCATCATCCTCGCACACACGCAGGCACTACCGCACGCATCATCCTCGCACACATACAGGCACTTACGGCACTCATCATCCTCGCACACACGCAGGCACTACAACCCCCATCATCCTCGCACACACGCAGGCACTACCTCAGTGACGTCCCCGGTGACAGCGCGGCTCACTTCAGCTGCTGCGTGGATCTGACACAGAGCACTCATGATCTACAGCGCTCCTGTCAGCTTCATGTAGCAGAGCTGGATGCGTTGCGGGACCTCTGTGGATTACTTCAGACCTGGAGGGGTATTTGGGGATTTTAATAAAATGGTGAAAGAGGGTGTTTTTTTGTCTTTTATTCCAAATAAAGGATTTTTCGTTGTGTGTTTATTTACTTTCTCTTACAGGTTAATCATGGAAGGTATCTCGGGGAGACGCCTGTCATGATTAACCTAACCTTATTACCCCGATTGCCACCGCACCAGGGCAATTCGGGATGAGCTGGGTAGAGTCCCGGGACTGTCACATCTAATGGATGCGGCAATTCCAGGCGACTGCTGGGTGATATTGTTAGGCTGGAGGGCTCCCCATAACGTGGCGCTCCCCATCCTGATAATACCAGCCTCCAGCCGTGTGGCTTTATGCTGGCTGGTATCAAAATTGGGGGAACCGCAGGTTTTTTTTTTTATAATTTATTTTAGTGCACGATATAGACCCGCCCAACGGCGGCTGTGATTTGTTGCAGTGAGAAACCTGTCACTCATCGTGTGGGCGTGTCTGACTGCAACCAATTATGGGCGTCGGTGGGCATTGAAAGCAGGGAATACCAGATTGAATAATGAAGCGGCAGCCATTTTCAAAAGAAGAAAAGCCGCCAGAGCTTTGTGTCAGCCGTGCAGCGCCGCGTCCATGATCGGTGAGTAGGAAAGAGAGAGGGATTGTGCTGGTGGACGCAGGACGCATGCAGATAGCAACGTGCGCACATAGCCTTACTGTGAAAAGCCACGCTTTTGGTGATCGAACCGTTATCGAACGTAACTCGAACAGCCGAACTTGAAGCAAATCGTTCGAGTTCGTCGAACGACTAGAACATCGCCCAAAATCACTCGAATTTGAAATTGGCGAACCGTTCGAATCGAACATCGCTCAACTCTACTCGCTACCCTGCAGTCACATACAGTGAAGAAAAAAAAAAAAGCTAGCACTGAATGTGCACTACAGCACTGAAAATTCCAACTGTACTTATTATAAATTTGAGATTTTTGGCAAAAAATTGCAATTTCTTGAGCCACCCTGCCACTCCATGGCAAATCTCATTTGGGGCAGTCCTAACACTAAAATATTTTTATAAAATGTGCCAAACGGCCTCACATATGAAATAGTAGAACTGCTCTTAGCAGCACTCACCTGGTCTATTTCAATCCCGTACCCATGACTGAGTCATGGCTGTGGGCGGGACAGGTCCAAGCAAATGCTGCATGAAGTAAATAGCCTGTGGACAGGGCCTGATGACTGAATGTGAACAGTCACCAATCGCCAAAATCTAGACTGGTGGAATACATCCCAAATTGGGGTGCATAGCAAGGTGGGGGTCAGCCACCGACCAATTCAATGAAGAAAAAACAAAAAAGCTAGCACTGAATGTGCACTACAGCACTAAAAATTCCAACTGTACTTATTATAAATTTGAGATTTTTGGCAAAAAATTGCAATTTCTTGAGCCACCCCGCCACGTCACGGCAAATCTCATTTGGGGCAGTCACTCCTGTAACTTGAATTTTGTTTTACTCTGTAATGTTTTAATGTCTGTTCATGTCCCCGTTTTATAGGAAAGTGTTTTGGAATATTTGGCGCTCTATAAACAAATAAATTAATTATTACTGTTAAATTATTAATAATATGCTTGCATTTGGTATATTGCTACAGTCCAGGCAATATACAGATATTGCAATTCAGCTTCATTGATATGAATAAGGGCTAAGTGCTGAACAAAAGCTGAAGGACCTTGAGTTGTGTGTTCATATGTACAGTGGTAGTTTTATGTGCTATTTCCCCTTGATAAAATATTTTTTTTTCTATTGCTAGCGTCTACTTATTCACAATGTACCATACATTTCCACCAGAGGTCGCTTTAATAACATGTTTACATTTTACCACCCATAAATCTTAAAGATCACTCCAAGACAAGTAGAAACAATTAGTTAAGTCAGAACAGCAGCAAAAGTCTGTTAACTATGTTTCTTCAAAAAGACTCATATATTAACATTTTTTCAGTAAGTGGCACCATCCATCAGAATATTGGCTGTCAATCAATGGTTGCTGCACCATAGTTCTGCTGTTTATCTTCCATTCACTTGAATGGTAAATAAATAGCAATGTTTGGCAGTTGTCATTAAATAATATACGGACCTGAGGTGTTAATCTTCGTAAATTTTTACACCTGGCCGGCTAAGTAGATTGGAGGTAGTGCTGTGTGTTAGACTCCAAGCAATCATATATTGATGACCTATCCTATGGATAGGTAATCAATTGTTTACTCCAGACAATTATAAATTTGTGCCCCACTGCTCTGCAGAGCTGGTAATCCCTGTCCCTTGAGAGTTGAGTAGAGTAAAGGGCCATTTACACGCTACGACATCGCTAACGATATATTGTCAGGGTCACGGTGTTTGTGACGCACATCCGGGCGCCGTTAGCGACATCGCAGCGTGTAACACCTATGAGCGACCTTAAACGATCGCAAAAGAGTTAAAAATCGTTGGTCTGTGACACGCCGTTCATTTGCCAAAAATCGTTCTCTGGTCAGTAGCGAGGTTGTTCGTTGTTCCTGCAGCACCACACATCGCTACGTGTGACAACGCAGGAACAACGAACATCTCCTTACCTGCGTCCACCGGCAATGAGAAAGGAAGGAGGTGGGTGGCATGTTCCGGCCGCTCACCTCCTCCCCTCCTCTGCTATTGGGCGGCCGCTTAGTGACGCCGCAGTGACGTCGCCATGATGCCGAACGCCTCTCCACCTTGAAGGAGGGATTGTTTGGCAGTCACAACGACGTCGCTGACAAGGTATGTGCGTGTGACGCTGCCGTAGTGATAATGTTCGCTACGGCAGCGTTTACTAAATGTCGCACGAACGACGGGGGTGGGTGCTATTGCGCACGACATTGCTAGCTATCGCTGGCGATGTCGCAGCATGTAAAGCACCCTTAAGTCTATATGTTTGTGGCACATCTACTCAACTTTTTGAATTATCATACTCAGGTCTGCCATCTGTGTATGCCTAATAAGCTGCCCGTCAGTTTTACATTGACAGGCGTAATAATTGGAGATGATCGAATATCTCAAATATTCGGCTTCGCGAATATTTTCCGAATACCTCACCGCTATTCGACTATTCGATGCGCAATGTAAGTCTATGGAAAGCCCGATTAGTACCAAATAGTTGCTATTCAGGTTTCCCATAGACTTACATTGCGCATTGAATATTCGCGAATAGTCGACTAGCGGCGAGGTATTCAGAAAATATTCGCGAAGCCGAATAATCGAAGTATTCGATCATCCCTAGTAATAATACTTTGCAATACTTGAGTATTTCCATTTACTCCATGAGTGATGCAATTATCAGATGGTCAAGTCCCATATTGGGACTAAAACAATATTAGAAAACAAAATGAAATCTTGAAAAATATTTATGAAATACACATAAATAAAAAAACATTTAAAAATATACATTAATTGGTATGGGACTCTCCCTGAAGGGGCTGTAATACTGATTTAGTTCTGTTTCCTCCTAACTTTTCTCCGCACTGTTCTGCTCCCGTACACCTGCCTTTGAAGGATACTACAGCTGACACTATTCCCTTGAATTGGGCCATCATACAGTTCCCTATATAGCTGTGCCACTGGGCACAGAGTGAAGTACACATAGATTTTCCTTCATTCTCAGGAACAGTGGGGATCCCAAAGATCAAATACCAAAAGCAGGGATGGATGGACGGATGGAATTTTTTATTGATGGAAATACCCATCATTTTACTAAAAGGAATTATTGTATCAGTACAGCCCCTTTTCTAAATGTAGAAGAACACTGAATACAGTGCATCTCAAGCAATGAATTCCACTGAAATGACGTCATATGAGTATGTTATTTGGTTATTACAGTTCATCATTTCTTGCCCTAATCTGGAGTCTGTTTGTTCCAAGCAGGGCTCAGATCTCATTTCTAGGACTGTTGCTTGGCTGTCCAAAAAGGTGCACAATGTAACTGTGTCGCCCTGGGCAAGCCAGGGGACACAGATCACACACCACCACACCCTACATCCCAGTTAGGAACACCAAAGCTAACCAAAAATCCTTGTTGCCTTCCTCCAGAGGCTGATGATTCACACCAGGGGGTGGGCCAGGCGGTTGGCTCCGCCCACCGAGGAGGACACAGCTCTGGAGGCGGGAAGTACCAGGCAATTAGAGCTCAGGGAGAGCTTGAGTAAAGAGCTAAGATAGAGTTTGGAGGAGGAAGTGGAAGGAGTGAAAGTCAGCTCAGGGAAGAGCTTGAGAGGAGTTGAGCCCAGGCAGGGCAAGAGTGAAGTTGAGTCCAGAGAGGGACATGAAGGAGTAAACAGCTAAGAGAAGTTAAGGAAGTGAAAGTAGAAGGAAGTAAAGTGGTAAAGGAGGAAAGCAAGAGTGGTGACAGAGAGAAAGCCTGAAGTAGTCCAGCTGTGTGCAGGACAGGTCAGCAAGGTCAGCAACGGCGGTGACTGTCTGGAGGGGGACCGTTTGGAAGTTCCTGGAAGGACCGCGGACGGGTAGTGGCCCGGCGGTCTGGAGCAGTGTTCCGAAGGACAGTCAGCACCAGGGCAGGGGCCTCTCGGACCCCGGCAAGGCTTGGAGTCGCCGTGATTTGCCAAATCCGTCAGTGAAGGGGACGTAGATCCCCCAACAGCCAAGTCCCGATTGAAGGCAACAGCCCAACCAGTGTAAGAGAGACACCGCCACCGCCAAGGCACCAGTTTCTCAGGGCCAGCGCCTGCGGGCAAAGAGTAGAGCTCCTCCGGTCCAGCTTGAAGCCGGGGAGCGGGTTACCGGTGGGAACCCATCGCTACCAACACAGAAACAAAGGTGCAAGGAAAAGGGACATCACTGTCACCTACTGGGAGAGCAAGTGCAGCCGTCCGTGGGAACCGTCTCTCCAGCCGTGTGGTTTACCGTAAAACTATGTCAACGTCTCAGGCTGAGTGAGTACCACAGTGCCGCAAGGCACAGCGCTGCCCCCGCGTCCCTGCGCCCACCAGGCCCTGCACCTCCCTCACCATCACTGGGCCCCGGGATCACCAACCCCTACCCACGGAGGGGCAACGCAACACCTAGCTGCTCCGCATCACCATCCCCGGGATCCCCATATTGAGCAGCGGTGGTGAAATCACCACAACCGTGGGTGGCGTCACGGACAATAAACAATTCCCACACCCAACAAACCCCTTTCACTCACGAGCGAGGAGTGCCGCTCGAGAAGCCCCCGGGATCCGGCCCACAGCTTGAGCCACCACTGAGCAGCAGCCGCCGGACCCGAGCAGAAGGGGTGAGCGTAGTGTGCTGACACCCTCCTCCCCGCCCGCGACAACTTGGCGTCACGAACAGGATCTTACCGCTCTGCCGTCTGGTAGAGGTGCGCCTTGTTACCGCCGGAGGTATCCGGCAGAAAAATTTCAGAAGCCGCCATCTTTGGCGCGAAAAGTTCCCGCTCGAGCGTCTTCTCGAGTAGTAGAGGCGCGAAGGCCAAAACCCCGCCCCGAGAGAGGGGGGGCCGGAAAGAGCTAAGGGGGACGCGATGGCGGCTGGACGCATGTGAGTGTGGCGGTGCAAGCAAACACACTGGGACCCCCCGGTCCACCAACCCTAACGGGAAATGTCCGCCCCACCTAGTTCTGCAGAGACTGCCGAGCTGGTGTCTGGAACAGCGGCATGGCTGAGGGCCCGGGCGGTGGAGATCTGCCGTCACTATCGGAGTCAGATCGGCGGCCTGATGGAGCAGTGGGCCGCGGAGGTGGAGGCGCTAGTTGCTGTGGCGCGAGTGTATGGAGTGGAGGCCGTGATGGAGGAGCTGGAGAGTGACCCACGCCCCTGTGTCCCCGAGGGACCGGCCGCTGCGGCTGAGGGACCCGGTCTGCCCCTGGCTCCTGTGTTACCTCCGTCCTACTCACTCGCGTGTTGCACCGCACCTGGCCCGTCGGGTGTGCCTCTCTCTGTGACTGCGGCGGGGGCAGAAGATAGCGACTCCGGGCCTGACACTGAGCCTGTGTCAGAAGAAGAAGAGGGGGTCGTTACCCTGCCTGGCATGGAGGCCACCTATGTTCCCCGAACCGGGGGCAACGGGTATCGGGCGGCCCTTCCACGCCGTGCTTGCTACGCACTGGAGGGGCTGGTGGCCGTGTCCTTCCACCCTGAGCCGGGTGAGGAGGACGAAAATACCCAGTAGGGCAGCGGATGCCCGCAGCAGCAGTCCCCGTTGGGACCACCATTTTGTTGTTTAAAAGTTTGAAAGAATGATAAGGAAATGATTACTGAACAGTAACCAGATTATCTTTGTGATTTGCAACCGGCTGGAGCCGGCACCGTTGTCCCCGTGGGGACCGTTTAAAAGTTTTGCATGGAGAACTTTCCATGGACAAGCCCGTGAACTTGCAGGGCAACCACAAACGTTAGTGGCTTGTAAATATGTTGTTTACCGTTACCGTTTTCCGCAATGCCGCCTCCGGAGAGGCAGGTTGGAGGGAGGGCCCTGAGCAGAGCAGGCTGGGGCCCAGCCACCAAAGGAACCGGTGGCTACCCTCTGGAGGGAAGGACAGATCCCGCTCGGGTACCGTGTGCTGGACTGTGGGTCAAGGGGTGCTGCCTGGGCTTTAGGGGCAGCATCGGGGCCAGGTTGCTTGGGTGGGAGAGAGCAGAAACCGTAACCGTAAACCGTTATGCAACGTTTAAGAAATGTGCCTCCCGTTAAGGGAAGATTTATTAAAAATATACATATGTTATTATTTTACCATGTTATCTTTTACAGAAAAATAAATCCGGTGTTGGACGGCAGCCCGCGGACGGTCTGCATTTTGCTAAGGGGGAATGTGTCGCCCTGGGCAAGCCAGGGGACACAGATCACACACCACCACACCCTACATCCCAGTTAGGAACACCAAAGCTAACCAAAAATCCTTGTTGCCTTCCTCCAGAGGCTGATGATTCACACCAGGGGGTGGGCCAGGCGGTTGGCTCCGCCCACCGAGGAGGACACAGCTCTGGAGGCGGGAAGTACCAGGCAGTTAGAGCTCAGGGAGAGCTTGAGTAAAGGGCTAAGATAGAGTTTGGAGGAGGAAGTGGAAGGAGTGAAAGTCAGCTCAGGGAAGAGCTTGAAAGGAGTTGAGCCCAGGCAGGGCAAGAGTGAAGTTGAGTCCAGAGAGGGACATGAAGGATTAAACAGCTAAGAGAAGTTAAGGAAGTGAAAGTAGAAGGAAGTAAAGTGGTAAAGGAGGAAAGCAAGAGTGGTGACAGAGAGAAAGCCTGAAGTAGTCCAGCTGTGTGCAGGACAGGTCAGCAAGGTCAGCAACGGCGGTGACTGTCTGGAGGGGGACCGTTTGGAAGTTCCTGGAAGGACCGCGGATGGGTAGTGGCCCGGCGGTCTGGAGCAGTGTTCCGAAGGACAGTCAGCACCAGGGCAGGGGCCTCTCGGACCCCGGCAAGGCTTGGAGTCGCCGTGATTTGCCAAATCCGTCAGTGAAGGGGACGTAGATCCTCCAACAGCCAAGTCCCGATTGAAGGCAACAGTCCAACCAGTGTAAGAGAGACACCGCCACCGCCAAGGCACCAGTTTCTCAGGGCCAGCGCCTGCGGGCAAAGAGTAGAGCTCCTCCGGTCCAGCTTGAAGCCAGGGAGCGGGTTACCGGTGGGAACCCATTGCTACCAACACAGAAACAAAGGTGCAAGGAAAAGGGACATCACCGTCACCTACTGGGAGAGCAAGTGCAGCCGTCCGTGGGAACCGTCTCTCCAGCCGTGTGGTTTACCGTAAAACTGTGTCAACGTCTCAGGCTGAGTGAGTACCACAGTGCCGCAAGGCACAGCGCTGCCCCCGCGTCCCTGCGCCCACCAGGCCCTGCACCTCCCTCACCATCACTGGGCCCCGGGATCACCAACCCCTACCCACGGAGGGGCAACGCAACACCTAGCTGCTCCGCATCACCATCCCCGGGATCCCCATATTGAGCAGCGGTGGTGAAATCACCACAACCGTGGGTGGCGTCACGGACAATAAACAATTCCCACACCCAACAAACCCCTTTCACTCACGGGCGAGGAGTGCCGCTCGAGAAGCCCCCGGGATCCGGCCCACAGCTCGAGCCACCACTGAGCAGCAGCCGCCGGACCCGAGCAGAAGGGGTGAGCGTAGTGTGCTGACACCCTACTCCCCGCCCGCGACATAACCAACTAATTAAAGGGGATGTTCGGTCTAAAACGACAAATCTGCAGTCACTCTGTGTGACTGCAGATTTGTGAATCCTCACATTGCGTGTACTGTCCACTGTGAGGATTCACCGTTGACCAAGCTGGCAACAGCGGTCACGTGGCTTTGAGTATGCAATATGCATACTCCCATCTAGAATCCGATTAGATGGGCACGGGATCGCTCAATTACTTGCATTAAGCAAGGCCGCACCCATCGAATCAGATTCACACAGAGTGACTGCAGACTTGTGGATTTAGACCAAACAACCCCTTTAATGGCTATGTCCACCTTCACCATTTTATTTTATTGTGTTCCTAAATGCAAAGGTAAGCAACTTTATTCATCTTCATTAGCAATCTTCATTAAGCATCTCCTAGTTTCCGCTGCCTTCTCGCAGTGTCAGTGATAGGAAGGAGGGGAAATAGGTTGTACACAGATCTGCAGTGGAGAGGGGAGGGAGTATTTCAGAGGACACAAAAAACAAGCTATGGAAGGGGAGAAAAATACAGTATACGAGTTGTGATGATATGATACAGGAAAGCAAGTGAGAACAACTGCATTTGATACAGACAGACCCAATATCCAACCTATAATACAGGAAGAAACATTCTAACAAAAAAAATCTGAAACTTGGATCAAATTGCTGGCTACATTGCTTTAAAAAGTATTCATACACCCGTCACTTTTCCACCTTTTTTCACGTTACACCTACAAACTTAAATGTATTTTTGGGGATTTTATGTGATGTATTAAGTACTAATGCAAAGTGACAAGTATTTGTGAAAAGTAAAGAAATTGATACATTGTTTTCTAAATATTTTAAATATAAATCTGAAAATTGTGACATGCATTTGTATTCAGCCCCCCTGAGTCATTACTTTGTAGGACCACTTTTCTCTGCAATTACTGCTGCAAGTCTTTTGTGTTATGCCTCTACCAACTTTGCCCATCTAGAGGCTGAATTTTTTGCTCATTTTTCTCTGCAAAATAGCTCTTGCTCATTGGGATTGGATGGAGAGTGTCTGTGAACAGTAATTTTCATGTCTTGCCAAATATTTTCAGCGTGATATAGGTCTGGACTTTGATTGGGCCATTCAAACACATGAATATAATTAGATCTAAACCATTCCATTGTAGCTTTGGCAGTATGCTTAGGGTCGTTGTCCCGATGGAAGGTGATCTGACGACCCAGTCTAAAGTCTGCTGCAGACGCAAACAGGTTTTCCTCCATGATTACCCTGTATTTAGCTCCATGTATCTTTCTGTGAACTCTGACCAGCTTCCGTGTCCCTGCTAAAGAAAAGCAAACCTAAAGCATGATGCTGCCTCCACCATGTTTGATGGTGGGGATGGTGTTTTCAGGGCGCTGTGCATTGTTAGTTTTCTGCTACATATAGTATTTTAACCTTAGTTCAAAAAGTTCTACTTTAGTCTCATCTGACCAGACCACCTTCTTCCATGTGATAGCTGTGTCCCCTACATGGCTTTTTACAACCTGCAAACAAGACTTCTTATGGCTTGCCTTCAAAAATGGCTTTAGTCGTGCCACTGTTCCATGAAGGCCAGATATGTTGATTATACAACTAATAGTTGTGCTGTGCACAGATTCTCTCACGTGAGCCATGGATCTCTGCAGCTCCTCAAGAGTGATCATGGGCCTCTTGGATGTTTTGCTAATTAGTGCTTTCGTTGCTTGGGATGTTAGTTTAGTTGGACAGCCATGTCTTAGTAAGCTTGCAGTTGCATAGATAGCACCTACACATTAAGTGCGCAAGAAATATATGTGAAAAATTATACAAATTTTTATTGAATCAAATCAATTTAAAATTTATATTATTTTAAAAGGATAAGTCGGAGAGGTTTTACAGATGAAAAAAATTGCTATAGGGTACATGGATAACAATCATAGATGGCCTAGTTGTATTTGTTATGGAACCATATATAGAGACCTCTATAGAAAGATCAACACTCAATAAGTCAGTCTAAAGCCTGCTTTACACGTTGCAATTTCGCATACGATTTCGTATGCGATTTGCAACGCCCCCATCGTATGTGTGGCACGTTCAATTTGTTGAACGTGCCGCACATACGAGTAACCCCCGTCACACGTACTTACCGCTCCATACGACCTCGATGTGGGCGGCGATCATCCACTTCCTGGAGTGGGAGGGACGTTCGGCGTCACATCGACGTCACGCGGCAGCCGGCCAATAGAAGCGGAGGGGCGGAGCTGAGTGGGACGTAAACATTCCGCCCACCTCCTTCCTTCCGCATTGTGGGCCGGGAGCCGCAGGACGCTGGTAAGATCTGTTCATCGTTCCCGGGGTGTCACACACTGCGATGTGTGCTACCCCGGGTAAGATGAAGAATCTAACGTGCAATTCTAGAGACAGGTACGATGTGTATGAGATGAACGTTTTAACGTTCAATCGCAATCGCACGTACCTGTCACACACTGCAATGTACTTACAATACCGGATGTGCGTCACTTACGACGTGACCCTGCCGACACATTGCAAGATACATTGCAGTGTGTAAAGCGGGCTTAAGAATATAAAGTGCTTTAGTGCTTATATTAATTACAGAACAAGAAAGCCTGCGGAGACACCATCACATGTTTCTCAACGCTGGCAGGAAACTAGCCAGGTCTTTCACCGGGAAGGAAAAATCACGGGAAGGGCAGTCTCCAGTCAAGGAGACCACCTATGCCAAACATGGTATCCATCCACAGACAGCTGTTTCGGGGTATTTGCCCCTCATCAGTGTGGAGTAAGAAACTGGCTAGTGGGAGCAATGCCTAGTTGAAGACTACATAAGCAAGGATGGTTGACCTTAGGGAGATCAACATCCAACACCGTGGAGACACCATCACGTGTTTCTCAATGCAATCATTCTAGAGCAATGCTCCCTGGGAAATATTCAAAACAAGAAAGCCTGTGGAGACACCATCACATGTTTCTCAATGCTGGCAGGAAACTAGCCAGGTCTTTCACCGGGAAGGAACAACCACGGGAAGGGCAGTCTGCGGTCAAGGAGACCACCTATGCCAAACATCGTATCCATCCACAGACAGCTGTTTTGGGGTATTTGCCCCTCATCAGTGTGGAGTAGGAAACTGGCTAGTGGGAGCAATGCCTAGTAGAAGACTTGGGAGCGTTGGGAGCGTACCATGATGATATGCTGACACACTACTATATTGTTTATAACTTGTCAGGCATGTTTACATTAATTCTCTAGACCTGTTGTTTTATATGTAATTAAATAGTTATACCACTATAGGCAGTATACATTTAAAGGGAACCTGTCATCAGAAATTTAGCTTGAAACCTAAACGTTTCCCCCTCTGCAGCTCCTGGGCTGCATTCTAGCAATGTTCCTGTTGTTTATGTGCCCCCTTTCTGACCAAAATAAAGACTTTATAAAGTGGTACCTTTTTGTATTGAAATCTTGATAATGGTACACGGGGGCGGGCTCTCTGGTGGCCATTAGTCTGCCTCCTGTCGCTTTAGGCCGTCCCCCATCGCTCCATTTCATATTTCAGGATGCCGCCCACTGCGCCCGAGGTGCTGTGTACGCGAGGACCGCTGGTCACGTGTGCGTAGGCACGAGGTTATGGGCGGCACTGAGATTGAATCGCAAGTGCACGCCCTTCATCTCGTGGCCACGCTCTCCCCTCTGCCACCAGCGTTCTGCGCAAGCGCTGGCCAGATGACCCGACGTCACCTCTTTCCCATTTTACCCTGCAGCAGGAAATAGATGGGAGGAGCAGAGCAGGACACCACCGGTTACGAGAGGTGACGTCGGGTCATCTGGCCAGCGCTTGCGCGGAACGCTGGAGGCAGAGGGGAAAGGGCGGGCACGAGATGATGGGCGGGCACTTACGATGCAATCACAGCGCCGCCCATAATCTCGTGCCTGCTGCAACACACGTGACCAGCGGTCCTCGCATGCGCGGCACCTCGGCTGCAGTGGGTGGCGTCCTGAAGTATGGAATGGAGCGATGGGGGACGGCCTAAAGCGACAGGAGGCAGAATAACGGCCACCAGAGAGCCCGCCCCAGTGTACCATTATCAAGATCTGAATACAAAAAGGTACCACTTTATAATGTCTTTATTTTGGTCAGAAAGGAGGCACATAAACAACAGGAACATTGCTAGAATGCAGCCCAGGAGCTGCAGAGGGGGAAACGTTTAAGTTTCAAGCTAAATTTCTGATGACAGGTTCCCTTTAATGCAAAGAATGCAGTTTCGCCATACTCCTTCCATTTTTGGATGATGCATTGAACAGTTCTCAATGAGATGTTCAAAGCTAGGACTATTTTTTTATAACCTAACCCTGCTTTACGGTTCTCGACCACTTTATCCCTGACCTGTCTGATGTGCTCCTTTGCTGTTTGATCCCTAATGTTCTCAAATAAAGCCATGAGGCCTTCACACAACAGCTGTAGTTATACTGAGAATAAATTACACACAGGTGGACTCAATTTACAAATCAGGTGACTTCTGGTGGCAACTGGTCACTCAGGATTTTATTTAGGGGTATCAGACTACAGGGAGCTGAATACAAATGCATGTCACAGTTTTCTAATTTATATTCTCAAAATATTTAGAAAAGCATGTGTCCTTTCCTTTACACTTCACAAATACTTGCTACTTAGTGTTGCTATATCACATAAAATCTCAATAAAATACATTCCAGTTTGTGGGTGTAATGTGCAAAACTGTGGAAAAGTTCACGGGGTATAAGTACTTTTTTCAAGTTGCTCACTGTACATATCATGGGGTCTTGAAATTAATGAAGAAATGAAGGTTGCAGACTGAAACTTAAGGCCGCTTTACACGCTGCGATATCGTGACCGATATCGCTAGCGTGGGTACCCGCCCCCATCAGTTGTGCGACATAGGCAAATCGTTGCCCATGGCGCACAACATCGCCCAGACCCGTCACACTACTTACCTGCCCTGCGACGTCGCTGTGACCGGCGAACCGCCTCCTTTCTAAGGGGGTGGTTCATTCAGCGTCACAGCGACGTCACAGCTGTGTCACTGAACCACCGCCCAATAGAAGTGGAGGGGCGGAGATGAGCGGGACAAACATCCCGCCCACCTCCTTCCTTCCGCATGGCGGGCGGGAGGCAGGTAAGGAGATGTTTTTCGTTCCTGCGGTGTCACAGGTACCGATGTGTGTTGCCACAGGAACGAGGAACAACTTCGTTACTGCTGCAGCAACGATATTTGAGAATGGACCCCCATGTCACCGATGAGCGATTTTGCACGTTTTTGCAATGATGCAAAATCGCTCAAAGGTGTCACACGCAACGGCATCACTAAAGCGACCGGATGTGCGTCACAAATTCCGTGACCCCAACGAGATCGCTTGAGCGATGTCGCAGCGTGTAAAGCGGCCTTTAGTGCAAGATAACCACAAACGTATGTAAAAATATTGTTTTTCAAGGCAAAGATGTCCATAGCCTTTAAAATAAATGGGCCTGTAGTGTGTAAACACTGAAGGAGAATAGAGATCTCAGTTTGCATGGTAGACGTGACCAGGACAGGAAAATCTTGTGTATTTTAATTTTTTTTATAGAGAATTGTCACCACATAATTATATAAAAAATAGATAAAAAGCAAACAATTATCAGACAGCATAAAGAAAAATCAAAATCTGAAAAATGTGTGAAAGTTAAATGCTTAGAAAGTGTTGTCTAGAAATGACTGTTGCAGAAGTTTGCTTATGCCTGCACCTGGAGAAGATTTTGGCAGGACTACAAGCACATTTTTTGTGTAACGATGAAGACTACTCACAGCCAAAGAATGATATCACTTCTTCACTCCAACTGCACAGAAAATCAAAATACAGTAAAATTCCCCCATTGCTAGATATAAGTAATATCAATTTCTAGGCTGATGTTCAATTAATGTTTTAACATGAAGAAGCATGCTAGCGCTTTGAGGCAAGGCAGAAACGAATTGCAGGTTTGTCACGAGATTTACATGAGTTTCAACAGCAACAATTTAATGTATGGTTATAGTCAGGCTGTATTTACATGAATTTTAAAGGTATGTCAGAAATATTCCCTGACTTACACCTTGATGGAAGCCTCCAAAGTGTGTGCAATGTATGCTATTGACTCCTAGTATAGGAAAGAGTAAGAAAAAAACAGTAGGCTGCATAATACTGGCACGATATATTCCGAAAGGACAATCTTATGTAGCGCCCCTGAAACCATCAGGGTGCTACAAGGTTCTGCATCCCTACCAGGATGCAGGGCCTACCCCCTTAGGGACCCAGAACCCTAGTGCCGGTACCAACAAAAACCCAGGTAATACCAGTTTTCCCCAACAATCCCCCATACAATGGTACCCAGCTAGGGTGGGACTAATGGATGGCCACCTAGAGGTGGAGCCACTCCAGTCCACTAGTTGACCAGGTGGAAGGGGCAGACTGTGGAGAGTAGTCGGGAAGACAGTAGTCAGAACTGCGGTTACTGTGAAGTGTCTGACAGTATGAGTGTGAAGGTAGAAGTGAAGTGACGTCCTGGCTCGGGTTGACGGTGAACTGGTACCCAGGAGAAGTGGTTGCCGGTGGAGTACGTTGGAGTACTCCCGAAACTATGCACCAACGGGGTACAGGCCCCCTAGGACAGGAAAGAGCCTTAAGCCGACTTGTTAACACCTGTACAGGAAAGGGGACCATCAAGGACCTTGCTGACCCTAAAGAATCCGAAAACTCAGTAGCAAAGGGAGAACTGGGGACAGGACCAGAGACTCCAAACCCACAGGGTTCACGCTACCGTCAGGCAGATAGAAGTGGACAAACCACAGAACGGAGACCCCCAGTGTTCAATACCACGGGGACCCACTTACCAGAGACAGGTGCAGGGGAAGAAGGTACCATAGAAGCAAACTGGCACTGGGACGAAGGGGACCTGGAGGCGAAACCAGCCGGCCTCGGGCAACCAGTTAACATCTGCAGAAAGTGAGTAAACCAGTTGCACTAAACACCTGTGTGGACTCCTTCTTCTGATGCCCACTGCACCATACACACTCTGGGGCAAAACCCTACTTGCGGAGGGTTCACCATTCTAGCTGCCAATACCACCAGCCCCAGTAGAGACATCCTGCAGCGGCGGCTCCCTACACTTAGCCGCAACACCGCAAGTGAACATTATCATATTCTCCCCTGTAAATATCCCCATTACAAAAAGGGCCCAGGGCACGGAATCGGGTAACGGCCACCACTGTGACTTCCCTAAAACCTGTACTACCAGGAACCGAGTACCCCATATCCCTGGGTGCTACACTTACAATATACACTAGTTGACCAGCCAAGTGTCAGCATAGGAGGACTAGGGGATTGCTTCTATTTTATGAATATCCACAAGTGCACAATGTGCTACGGATTGACAGGCAATGCACAGTAAAACCCATAACATTATGATTTGAAATCTGATTTTTCCCATAAAATCCAAAGCAAATCCTTTCTCTTTTCACATGTGAAACTGACATGCTGCCTAAAAATTCTCCATTGCTGGTCAGTTTCTGAGCAGAAAATCGGCATAGCATATGGATGAAATGTGTTAAAATCTCATCCATTTATGTACCTGTTCCTATATTCTACTGATTCTTTTCTGTGTAAATTCATATTAAAAAATATACAGATTTTTTAACCCATGTGAATTTAATCTAAAGTCTCATTCACATTGCAATGCACAAAGCTACATACAGGCTTTGTTATACTCCAATATACATACTACTCCCACCATGTTCTTTTCTGCCATTTGTCGCCCCTCTGATATTCTCTGCAGTAGTTGCTAGAGCTTGTGCAGTGTGTGGCAGTCAGATTGTCTGCAAGAAAAAAAGAAAGTCCAGCTCACCACAATGTCCATCCATCCTCAATATGGAGTCCCGGATTTAGCCTCGCCATGGCTTCCAAATGAATAAAGATAATCTGAGAATCCAGCTTAAAACATAGGAGGTTTCTTTATTTCTTGTTTATATAAAGTTCATAATAACAGCAAACATCACATCAACGCATTTCAAGTGCAAGACACACTCTTAGGCTGGTTTCAGACGTCCGTATTTTAGGTACGTGTGACATCCATTTTTAACACAGATGCAACACGTACCCATGTTATTCTATACTGGTACTCACATGGCCGTGTTTTCACACGGACCGTGTGACCTCTCATGACCACACACGGAGACATGTCCGTTTTTTCTCTGGAAGCACGGGTGTCACACGGATCGTACACTGATGTGATCAGTGTGACATCAGTGTGACACGTACCGAGAAAACACAGGTCTTTTTAATAAAAATATTTTCTATATTTTCCTGTATCCAGCGATGCTGTCTCTGGCTCTGCTGCCTTCCGCGCCTGACCCCCGCTTATTATACTCACTGAATATTCAGTGCCCTGTGGAGCTGGAAGCAGGAGCATAGCGGGGGACTTCAGGGCCGGGGACCGCATCGCTGGTTGAGTATACAGTAGAGTGTGTGTGTGTGTGTGTGTGTGTGTGTAGTGAGAACCTGGAAGCCAGATCATCGTGGGGACAGCATCAAGGACTTATCACAGTTCCCAATGAACTCTGATGAACCCGTGAAGCTGTAGCGCGGGTGTCGCGGGGGTGTCATCAGGATGTCAACAGAGTTCATTGGGAACTCCAATGACCTCCTGGATGTCACTGTGCTTGCAGAATACTCACCTGTCCACGTGATGCTGTCCTCGGCGGTGCTGTACCCAGCGCTGTCCCCGCGATGCTCCGGATTCCAGGTCCTGAATGCGGTGAATAATCGATTAATATAATGAGCGTCAGTCAGAAGCGGGAGGCAGCAGAGCCGAAGAAAACAGGTAAATATGGAAAATATTTTTATTTCACAGACCCGTGTTTTCTCCGGTAACTGTCACACGTATGCAAACATGGATGTCACACGTGTGAGACACATGTGGCACACATGTGAGACACGTGTGACACACATGTGACACACACATGACACACGTATGACACATGTATGACCATAACAATGCGTGTGACTTGTACCTGATTAAACACGGATGTCTGAAACTGACCTTACTCAGATTGTCTGGCTGAAGGACTAATCAATGCGCCCAGTAAATGAACCAATCAGAGGAATGGATCGGTAGTCAATTAGTGGTCCCAGCGCCCTATTTAAGCATCCTTTACCCTGTGCCAGTTAGAGTATTGTTGAACTTCAACTGATGCAATAATTCTGGTTTGCTGTTCTGGCTATTGTGAGACTACTGTGAACTAAAGGGTACTTTACATGCTGCGACATCGCTAGCGATCTCATTAGCGATGTGAAATTCTAGATGGCAAGTGCGATCTTTCGAGATCGCACATGCGTAAAAGTGCTACCCCCCCCCCCCGAAAGATCGCACTTGCGATCTAGAATTTCACATCGCTAGCGATGTCGTAGCATGTAAAGTACCCTTTACTCTTAATTCCTGCTCTGATTTTTACCTCTGACTGTTGACCCTTCAATTGGCTTTTTGATCTTCCTCTTTCTCGTGGATTCTGACTGGGCTTTCTGTGACTTAAGGGCCATTTACACGCTGCGACATCGCTAACGATATTTCGTCAGGGTCACGGTGTTTGTGACACACATCCGGCGTCGTTAGCGACATCGCAGCTTGTGACACCTAGGAGTGACCTTAAACAATCGCAAAAGAGTTAAAAATCGTTGATCTGTAACACGTCGTTCATTTACCAAAAATCGTTGTCAGGTCAGTAGCGAGGTTGTTCGTCATTCATGCGGCATCACACATCGCTACGTGTGACATCGCAGGAACGACGAACATCTCCTTACTTGCGTCCACCGGCAATGAGGAAGGAAGGAGGTGGGCGGGATGTTACGTCCCGCTCATCTCCACCCCTCCTCTGCTATTGGGCGGCCGCTTAGTGACGCCACAGTGACGTCGAACGCACCTCCCCTTTGAAGGAGGGATTGTTCGACGTTGCTGAAAACGTATGTGCATGTGATGCTGCCATAGCGATAATGTTCACTATGGCAGCGATCACCAAATGTCGCACAAACGACAGGGATGGGGGCTATCGCGCACGACATCGCTAGCTATCGCACCCTTTACTCTTTAGACATCTATTCTGCCATTGCCTAATTATTCTCTAGTTTTGACCCTGCTTTGTTTACTAACTCTTTTCAGCTCAGGCCATCAGTTTGAAACTACTCTACAGACACAACACGAGAGTCAGTTATCTGTATAATGATTAAAGCAGCACTCCAACATTTTTTTTATTTTACAGCTAGAGTGGTGTTTTAATCTAAGTTCCCTGAACCTACTCTTATACTCATCCTTTGACATCTTCATCTGTTATCAGCATCACCCCTGTTGGTCTCAAGCAGTTTGTGACCTGTCGGCTGCTCCAGTGTTTCATGAAGTGAGCTGGAGGTCATTCTTCAATGCAAGTCTATGAGAGCCTCAATCTGACTCTCATAGACTTGCATTGAGTGCTTGTTAAGTTAAGTTGTGGTCACAAGATGGCGCTGCAGCACTGGAGCGACAACGGATAAAGGTGAAGTCTCCGGAGGGTGAGTATAAGAGATGGGGCAGGGACCTCAGAGTAAAAGCACCATTTCAGTACTGGAAAAAAACAAACAAACACTGGAGTGGTGCTTTAAAGGGTGCAAACTAGCAGGCTCCTTAAAATTCTGTCAAACTGAGTGCCTAGAATAATGATTGTGAAAGACCCATTATTTGCAAGTTTACAAGTAAGCAATGCTTATGAAGAATTATGACACATTTTCTTTTCAGATTTAAAAGGAATCCAACAGGAAAAACTTCTGTGTATCTCTGCTGGAAATATTAGGTGCAGGAAAGATCTCATTCATGCACCTCTATGGCAGCTAATAAGGCCATGTATAAAATGGAATGATAATACGGCCATGTGCATGTGTCTTAACAGTTGGAGAAATGGATTATTGTTCTCACCCCACCCTCTGTTCAATGAGGAGAAGATTTGAAAATCTCATAATTTAAGGCAGTGTTGAAGTCAGGAAATTATGAAATATATCAATATACTAGCTGTACTACCCGGCTTTGCCCGGGTTAATAACTGCTGTTAACAAAATAGAATGTATTAACAAAAATGTATTCTGCACACAAAAAACACAAAACAAATACATAGAAATGTAATTATTAAAAATCATTACCTACAATCAAGATGGCTACCTCATCAAATGTGGGAGCATTAAAACGTCGCTGATGTTCACCTTGTGGTGTTTTGTCAGCTCGAATGACAACCTTGTAATTGTCATTTGGCATGCATTCAAGTGCAGTCTTGAAAAGTTGAACATATGGATTGTTTGAGTGAAGGAACTGCTGCAAAATAGTGACAATATAAATGTGAGTGTTAGGAATTAAAGAGCATCTCCGCTGAACCTCTGCTTCTGCATATCCCATGAAGAAGAGTTGAAGAAATTGAGGTTCTTCTCCTTGTAATGGAAGCAGTGACCCAATTGAGTGGTAAACCTGTCCTTGAACTTGAAATGTCGGCATAAATCCTGTTGTAAACATTTCTTTTGTTGCACCAAATGATGTCATTTGGAAGCAGGAGTTGTACTTCCTAATGTTGTCCAAGAAATGCTTTGATATTGTACTGGTACCTGTCATCAGAGACTTTTGGGGATCTGGTGGTGACAGGAGAGGTGGAAGTTTTATCTTGCCATTTGGACAGCGTAAACCTGGCGGTTCATCTTTCCATTTCAGGGCACTGCAGTACATGCAGACCACATCCATTTTTCCTATCTGAACTTTAGGATGATCCTGATAGTTTATGTCTGACTGGTAACAAAAGGCAGCATGTTTCAAATCTCCAACCATTTCCTGTGCCCTGGTGTAAGAAATAGCAATTTTCTTAGTGGCAAGTCTGCCTTCTCTCTGCTGAGATGACTCATTGGCCCTTGAGGAAGCAGCTCTTCTCTTATCTGCAAGCCTCGCTTCCCTCTCCTCAGAAAGTTCATTGGCTCTTGAGGAAGCAGCTCTTCTTCTCTTATTTGCAAGCCTCGCTTCCCTCTCCTCAGAAAGTTCATTGGCTCTTGAGGAAGCAGTTCTTGTTCTCTTGTCTGCAAGCCTCACTTCCCTCTCCTCAGAAAGTTCATTGGCCCTTGAGGAAGCAGCTCTTGTTTTCATGTCTGCAAGCCTCGCTTCCGTCTCCTCAGAAAGTTCATTGGCCCTTGAGGAAGCAGCTCTTGTTCTCTTGTCTGCAAGCCTCGCTTGACTCTCCTCAGAAAGTACATTGGCTCTTGAGGAAGCAGCTCTTGTGTTCATATCTGCAAGCCTTGCTTCCCTCTCCTCAGAAAGTTCATTGGTCGTTGAGGAAGCAGCTTTTGTTTTCATGTCTGCAAGCCTCGATTCCCTCTCCTTATAAAGTTCATTGGCTCTTGAGGAAGCAGCTACTGTTATCATGTGTGTCAGCCTTGTTTCTCGGTCTTCACATTTTTCATTGGCCGGTAATGCAGCTTTTCTTTTCGCATCAGCTGATATTCGTGCCAAGGAATTCCTTTTCTTATGAGGCATTATTGTGGTAAAAATAGTCTGTAACTGACAGTTTCTATATCCTCTCACATAGAGGTAATGTGATTGACATCAGCCTTTCCACCAACACACCCTAACTGACATCCTATTACCTCACACAAGCTTTGTTATACTGAGAATGTCCTTTGTTGCATATATTAACCAATCAGAGCTCAGATTAATTAACTGTGGCAAAATAGAAGCTGAGCTGTGATTGTTTGCTATTAGCAGCCTGATAAATCCCCAGGCAATAGAAAGCCCTCCCCACGACAGTATATATTACCTCACACATACACATAATAGACAGGTCATGTGACTGACAGCTGCCGTATTTCCTCTATGGTACATTTGTTGTTCTTGTAGTTTGGCTGCTTATTAATCAGATTTTTATTTTTTAAGGATTATTCCAGGCTTGTGTATGTTTTAGGGCGATTATGTGGCGAGGTTGGTGTATGTGTGGTGAAATCTGTGCTGAGGGTGGTATATGTACCAGACTTGTGTGTGTTTTAGTGCGATTATGTGGCGTGGTTGGTGTATGTGTGGTGAAATGTGTGCTGAGGCTGAGGGTGGTATATGTGTTCAAGCACGTGATAGTGTGTGGTGCATTTTGTGTGTGTGTTCATATCCCCGAGTGTGGTGAGTATCCCATGTCGGGGCCCCACCTTAGCAACTGTACGGTATATACTCTTTGGCGCCATTGCTCTCATTCTTTAAGTCCCCCTTGTTCACATCTGGCAGCTGTCAATTTACCTCCAACACTTTTGGCTTCACTTTTTTCCCATTATGTAGATAGGGGCAAAATTGATTGGTAAATTGGAACGCGCGGGGTTAAAATTTCGCCTCACAACATAGCCTATGACACTCTCGGGGTCCAGACGTGTGTGTGTACATAATTTTTTGGCTGTGGCTGCGACGGTCCAATCCCAATCCCGCCAATCCCGGACACACACAGACACACACACACACACACACACACACATTCAGCTTTATATATTAGATAAGTCAAGCATTCTTTTAAGCCTGGGAGTTGCAGGGAGTTGGCTATGTGTCTTTTTTTTTTCCTCCCAATGCCTGCTGTTACAGATAGCCTATTCTGAGATGCTGAAGGCACTTGGCATTTGAATAAGTAGCCTAATTAAAAATTAAGCTATGCGCCCAAGGCTTAATCTTAACAAATATAAACTATGCCTCTCTATTCTTTTCAGAATAAATGATCTAAAGATCTGACTTTTGTGGTAATGGACTGCCTCGGGTGTAGTATTACAGATGGCGCTATCTGCTTTGATTTGGAAGGGATCAATTTGGCCCAAATAATCTGAGTCTGAGTTTATACTCCACATCACAAAAATACAAACTACATTAGCCATGTAGACATCTGATTAATCGTACATCACTGAAAGGAATCTTAAGGATACAATGTGGAATAAAACACAAGCTAATAAATGGACTTTAGACATATTTGCTGTTAAATATTAATTTTCAGATCTCCATATAAAACGCACACTTTGACATTTCCTCTCTTACGTCCTGTAAACATAACAATTATTTTTACATTGTAAATTCAGTAGGATTGGTAATTAGTCCGAAACCATTGATAGAGTTGCAGTTATGACGATTTGGCTAGTCGAATTCGTCCATTCATATAGTACATATTGAGTGCATTTCTCGATATTATTAATCGATTAGTGGCATTTTAAACATTTATCAATTGTAAAAAATGTAGTATTTGTAGAATACATTAGAAAAACTAGACAAATACGTTTCTCAGTTTGTCTGAAGCCCTTGGTTTCTCAATCTGCTCTACAATGAAAAGTTTGTGTTAAACAACCACTCACCGGCAAAATGCTTCTTTACACAGGCTAACTCATCTTTAGATACACAGTGAACAATCAGTAATCGATTGTACAGTACACATAGCATGTCACAGGGCCTGGCACACAAACGCCACCAGCCCACACAAAACAACACACCTCAGTCCTGATCAGGGAATCTTGCATTTGTTGTCATGCCCCCCACCACTCACTTAAAGGAGTTATTTGAAGAGCCATATATGAATGGCACAGCAGTGTTTATGATAGACCCCAGCTCCATTCACATAGTGCTCCTCAAAGCTACCAGGATTGTGGGGGTCTTTCAGATCCACAGTGAATAGAAAGTCATCCCCAATCCAGAAGATAAGTGATAATTTCCAAACTTGGGATAACCCATTTAAACAGGATTTTCAAGATTTATTTTTATTAGCCTATAGAAATATAGAAAAAAATAAACCAATAATGACCCTTTTAAAATCCAATGCAGGCTATCTAACAACAGGACAGGAGAACTGGTACTGTGCAATGTATATATACAGAATAATACAGATACTGAGTGTGCCGCCCCCGTGCCAGCAGCCGCCGCTGCTCAGGTCTGGACCTGCTGTGTGTGTCTGTGGCTCGAGGGATCCTCCGGACCCGGGGGTCTCACGGACATGCCGAATAAAAAGGGGGGACGTAGATGTACGGGCTAGGCCGTATTAAGTTTGTGACGCCACCCATGGTGTGTGGTGAGGTGGGACACCACCGCTGCTGTTGTGCGGCACTCGGGGGAGATGTAGTGACAGCTGGATGTTAACCCCTCCGTGGGTAGGGATGGTTGCCCCGGGGCCCAGTGTCTTTGTGCAGGGTATAGCGACAGCAAGGGCCGGTTAGTTAGTTAGTTAGTATGCTGAGCCTTGTAGGTCTGCAGCTGCTGTCTGCTCTCCTGCATACACTAGTGAATGTAGCATGCTGAGCCTTGTAATTCTGCAGCTGCCGTCTGCTCTCCTCCATACAGACAGACTGCAGACAGCAGCTGCAGAACTACAAGGCTCAGCATACTCCATCCAGGGCTGTATGCAGGAGTTTTTTGCCCCGCCCAAAAAATTACGTGGGCTTCGCCATGTTTTTGTATGCTAGCCAGGTACAGCAGGCAGCTACGGGCTGCCCCCAACCCCCAGCTGCCTATTTGTACCTGGCTGGGAACCAAAAATATAGGAAAGCCCTTTTTTTTTTTAATTATTTCATGAATTTCATGAAATAATTAAAAAAAAAATAATGATGTGGGCTTCGCCCAATTTTTGTGTCCAGCCAGGTACAACTAGGCAGCTGGGGATTGGAATCCGCCGCTCAGGGTGCCCAAGCTTTCTGGGCACCCCTGCTGCGAATTGCAGTCCGCAGCCGCCCCAGAAAATGGCGCTTTCATAGAAGCGCCAGCTTCTGGCGCTGTATCCAACTCCTCCAGCTGCCCTGGTGACAGGTGGCTCACTGGGTAACATTGGGGTTAGGGCTAGCTGTATATTATCAACTGGCCCTAAGCCTGAAATTCATGGTGTCACGCCAATATTAGACATGGTCACCATGAATTTCTAGTACAGATAAAAAAAAAACACAACACACAGAAAAATATTTTTATTAGAAATAAAACACAACACAATTAGTGACTCCATCTTTATTGAAATAAAGAACTCCCCTCCGCAGTAATCCTGGGTCAAGGGTCCAGCGCCGTCCAATCCAGATCCAATATCATCTTTTCGGTTTGCTGGAAAGCAAAGTGATCAGATGATGTGTCAGGTTCAAGGGCCTGAATCACATGACACAGCTGCTGATTGTATAAAAGCCGTCTTATACAATCAGCTGATGCATCAGTGCAAAAAACCCCCCAAAAACTACACACTTCTGTGCAGACTCCTGTCCGACAGCATCAGCTGATAGTTTAGCCGGCTGGGCGGTAAAAAGCCGGCTAAACTAGAGAGAGAAAGAGAGAGACATTTATGCAGCACTGGCAAAACTATTCACCCATGTCCTGAGTGCCGGCTACTTCCCAAAGAGCTGGAATCAAGGTCTCATAACGCCCATCTACAAGAATGGAGACAGATATGTGTTACACCTCGTGGCTCTCCTGTTGCAAGGAATGAGGTGGTCCCCCATTCCTTGTCTGCCGCGAGCTCTCCTGCTCAGCAGCACCAAAGGTCTGGGAGACTGTGCAATCTGCAGGAGTTGCCTCCTTGGAGATGCAGCAGAAGGGTGACACCTGGTGGTTCTACCCTTGCAAGGAATGGAGTGGTCTCCCATCCCTTGTCTGCCACGAGCCCTCCTGCTCAGCATCACAGAGGGTCTGGGAGCTTGCGCAGTGTGCAAGGGATGGATGCTCAGGGAAGCAGCAAGACTTCCCTTATCTCTGCACATTGTGAAACCGAGGATCCCGCCTTTATGACCCAGAGGCAGGAAGATGAGTATGTGCCCCACGTGACGTCTTCTGATTCGCTCACTGATAGCACACGGCCCGATAACGAGGCTGGTGGTGTGGTGAATCCTGACTGGCCGGGCCAAGACGTCACGAATCCTGATTGGGTCACGTCCATCTCGCGCCCGCCCTTGGGTGGAGCTACACCTCCTTAAAAGCTCCCCCTGCCATCATGGCGGCGTGCGACCGTCCTTCTATGTTTGGATGTCTGGCAGCGTGCTGCCACGCCACTGCTGAGGCATTATTGTCTTTTGTGGGCTTGGCCCTTGCTGCTTAGGCAGCACCTGGTTTGCAGGCCGTGTTCCTGCCTTGCTGCCCCGGCAGTATCTCCTTCGGCAGGCCGTGTTCCTGCCTTGCTGCTCCGGCAGTATCTCCTTCGGCAGGCCGTGTTCCTGCCTTGCTGCTCCGGCAGTATCTCCTTCGACAGGCCGTGTCCCTGTCCCAGGTGAGCTCCTCGAGTCTCCACCGGACTCACCTGGTTATTGAAAGCATACGTGCGTGGGCACCTCTGTGCTACCCTCGTGCCATATCTTGTGACTCCCGCTGGCACACGTGCGTAGGCACCTCTGTGCGTCCCCGTGCAACAGGTACACCGATCAAGAAGCCCCGAGCCATACAACCCTCACGGGTTAGGGCGGACCGGTGTACATAGATCGTCTGTGACATTCCAGACGATCACTAGTAGCAACCCGCTCACTCTTTCCTGACCATAGCAGCGGTCCCTTACACCGCACAGTGGACCTTGACCGGCGGAAGCTGTCCATTTCCCATCTTGGCACGCTTCCCCGGGTCCCCCTCGTAACATTACGGTCGCGCTAAAGGTCTGGCTATGGCGGAAGACCAGCAGCAGTTGCTGCGTTATGTGCAGCAGTTGGAGTCACGATTGGCAGCAGTGGAGCGGTCTTTCCCCGATAAGGCTGCTCTAGCAACAGTCGCCACCCAGGCGGCTACTCAGGCTGTGGAATTGTGCGGAAGGTCGCCTCGCCTTGCACTCCCAGAGCGCTTCAGCGGGGACAGCTCTGAGTGCCGTGGTTTCATAAACCAGGTTACCACCTACTTGGAGTTGTCCGCGACTGATTACGCTACTGAGAAGGCGAAGGTAGCCTTCGTCCAGTCCCTGCTCACAGGGAAAGCGCTAAAATGGTCCACGCCGTTGTGGGAGCGTGGAGATCGGGTGGTGAATCACCTTCCAGTTTATCTTGAGGCCATGAGAAAGGTGTTCCTCGGGCCTCAAGTCACCCACGACTCCGCGCTGCGGCTCCTACGCCTTCGGCAAAGGTCCACTTCAGTCGGGGACTTTGCAGTACAATTCAGGACACTCGCCGCAGAGCTGGACTGGCCAGATAAAGTCCTGGTCCCTGTGTTCTGGGAGGGTCTGGCAGGGTTCGTCAAAGACGCACTGGCCACGCGTGACGTGCCGACCACCTTAGAGTCCTTGATTCGGCTTGCCTCTCGCATAGACATCCGCCACGCGGAGCGGAGGCTCGAGGTCTCTTCGGCACCCACGTCTACCTGGTCTATAGAGCCTCTGACTCCCCTTCCCCACCAGACCGGTCTCCCAGCCAGCTCTGTTGATGGCTCTGTGGAGCCAATGGAAGTCTCCAAAGTGGTCTCCTCTACCACAGGTTCTCGGCCGTCGGCCATTTGCTTTGCCTGTGGGCAGGAGGGACATGTAGCTACCCGATGTTTGAAACCTTCGGAAGAAAGTCAGTGTCTTGTTTCACCTTCAATCAGCGTGAGGAGGGTCATTTCCACTTCCCTAGACCAGGTGCCACCTGGTAAGACCCTCACCTCCTCTGACTCACGGAACGGTGTGCTGTCATGGGATCATGCCTCCAAAGTTGGGGCCCACTTCGGGGTCGACAGGACCAGAGACCTAGGGGTCAGGCATTATTGGGGGCCGGCGGTAGCCCAGGATGTACAGAAGAATATGGGTCTTCCACATCCTGTGCCATCTTTCGCACCTGGTGACCTAGTGTGGCTGTCTTCTAAACATATTAACCTTCCGGTACAGACAGCCGAGTTTGCTCCTAGGTACCTTGGCCCGTTTACAGTAATAGAGCAGGTAACCCCGGTAGCATATCGACTCCAGCTCCCTCCGCGCTGGGCTATTTCTAACACGTTTCATGTATCTCTTCTGAAACCCGTACGACCTAAAACCTCGGGGTCCCTGCTGTCCCAGGCCGACTTCTCGTCCGACGACCCAGAAGTAGCGAAGCTAGTAAAAACAAAAATCGTACAGGGCAAGAGGTACTTCCTCGTGGAGTGGGTCGGTCGTGGCCCAAAGCATAGTTCCTGGGAATTGGAGGATCATGTCCACGCCCCAGGTTTGGTGGTGGCCTTCGAGCGCAGGCGGAGGGGGCCATGTTACACCTCGTGGCTCTCCTGTTGCAAGGAATGAGGTGGTCCACCATTCCTTGTCTGCTGCGAGCTCTCCTGCTCAGCAGCACCAAAGGTCTGGGAGACTGCGCAATCTGCAGGAGTTGCCTCCTTGGAGATGCAGCAGAAGGGTGACACCTGGTGGTTCTACCCTTGCAAGGAATGGAGTGGTCTCCCATCCCTTGTCTGCCACGAGCCCTCCTGCTCAGCATCACAGAGGGTCTGGGAGGTTGCGCAGTGTGCAAGGGATGGATGCTCAGGGAAGCAGCAAGACTTCCCTTATCTCTGCACATTGTGAAACCGAGGATCCCGCCTTTATGACCCAGAGGCAGGAAGATGAGTATGTGCCCCACGTGACGTCTTCTGATTCGCTCACTGATAGCACACGGCCCGATAACGAGGCTGGTGGTGTGCTGAATCCTGACTGGCCGGGCCAAGACGTCACGAATCCTGATTGGGTCACGTCCATCTCGCGCCCGCCCTTGGGTGGAGCTACACCTCCTTAAAAGCTCCCCCTGCCATCATGGCGGCGTGCGACCGTCCTTCTATGTTTGGATGTCTGGCAGCGTGCTGCCACGCCACTGCTGAGGCATTATTGTCTTTTGTGGGCTTGGCCCTTGCTGCTTAGGCAGCACCTGGTTTGCAGGCCGTGTTCCTGCCTTGCTGCCCCGGCAGTATCTCCTTCGACAGGCCGTGTTCCTGTCCCAGGTGAGCTCCTCGAGTCTCCACCGGACTCACCTGGTTATTGAAAGCACACGTGCGTGGGCACCTCTGTGCTACCCTCGTGCCATATCTTGTGACTCCCGCTGGCACACGTGCGTCCCCGTGCAACAGGTACACCGATCAAGAAGCCCCGAGCCATACAACCCTCACGGGTTAGGGCGGACCGGTGTACATAGATCGTCTGTGACATTCCAGACGATCACTAGTAGCAACCCGCTCACTCTTTCCTGACCATAGCAGCGGTCCCTTACACCGCACAGTGGACCTTGACCGGCGGAAGCTGTCCATTTCCCATCTTGGCACGCTTCCCCGGGTCCCCCTCGTAACAGATATGATCCAGCAAACTAGAGGGATCTGTGTCAACAGCATTCTGGGAAAACTGTTTAACAGCATCATTAATAAAAGGATCATCACCTTCCTCACCCAGGGTGACATCCTCAGCAGAAGCCAAGCTGGGTTCATGCCAAACCACCGCACCACTGATCACATCTACACCTTGCACAGCCTCATCAAGACCCACGTCCACAGCAAAAAACAGGGGAAAATATTTGCATGTTTCGTGGACTTCAAAAAGGCAATTGACCTCAGTGTGGCACCCTGGCCTGTTCCTGAAACTTCTGGAGAGTGGAATAGGTGGCAGAACCTATGATGTGATCAAGAGCTCATACACTGAGAACTGGTGCAGCGTGAAGGTGAACGGGAAGAGGACGGCCTTCTTCCAACAGGGCCGTGGGGTCAGACAGGGCTACAGCCTGAGCCCAACTCTATTCAACATCTATATAAATGGACTAGCAGCAGCTCTAGAGTCCTCCCCCAGTCCAGGCCTCAGTCTGCATGACCGAGAGGTGAAGTTCCTGCTGTACGCAGATGACCTCCTGCTACTCTCCCCATCCGAGAAAGGCCTCCAAGATAGCCTGGCTGTGCTAGAAACATTCAGCACCACATGGGCGCTTCCCATCAACCAAAAGAAGACCAAAGTCATGGTGTTTCAGAAGAGGAACCAGAATAAAATACCCATTCCCTCCTTCACATTAAATGGCTCCACACTGGAGAAGACCAGCAGCTATACCTACCTTGGTCTGGAGCTAAGCAATAACGGGAGCCTCAAGCAAGCAGCAGAAGCCCTGAAAGGAAAAGCGTGCAGAACCTTTTACTCCATCAGAAGACAACTGTACCACCTCAAACCTCCTGTGAGAGTCTAGCTCCACATATTTGACAGTGTCATCACCCCTATACTGCTGTATGGCAGCGAGGTATGGGGCCCAGTGACCTACCCAGACCACACAAAGTTGGATTCCAGCCCAACTGAAGTCTTCCACATGGAGTTCTGTAAATATCTCCTCCAAGTACATCACAGCACCTCAAACATAGCCTGTCGGGGAGAGCTGGGCTGATTCCCCTTATGGCTCAGTATACACAAGAGGGTGCTATCGCACCAGGCGCACATACAGAACAGCAACAATCAAAAATTTCAAGGTGACAGATGGGGTATACAATAAAAATGAAATACGGCCACTCCATAAAGGCATCAATAGAAGAAAGAGAGGAAGGAGTGTTAAATGGCCAACCATATAATCAGAAAAAATCATCAAGACCATTGTCATTATAGTATAAAAACTAAAAAAGTTTATTAAGTACAAATTCAGACAATGGTAAAATCACAATAATAGAAAAAGACATAGTAGGTAGGAGAACAGTCCCAGACAAATAATCCCAAAAACAGAAGGACATCAACCCAATAAGGTAAAGGCATATACAAAGAATGGGCAAGCAGCACCCTGAAGATGTAGTAAAGGAAATTCCTCTAACTACAAGTACAATGAAATGTCTATAGAACAAAGCTGCTTACCCATTAAAAAGTTGCAAAGTGCTAAATTAGTGCCAGGGCAGAAGTCCAAGTATCAGTGGGAGAAGCCCCAACGCGTTTCGCTTTGCGTTGCTTCTTCGGGGGGCAGTGCACTGCCCCCCGAAGAAGCAACGCAAAGCGAAACGCGTTGGGGCTTCTCCCACTGATACTTGGACTTCTGCCCTGGCACTAATTTAGCACTTTGCAACTTTTTAATGGGTAAGCAGCTTTGTTCTATAGACATTTCATTGTACTTGTAGTTAGAGGAATTTCCTTTACTACATCTTCAGGGTGCTGCTTGCCCATTCTTTGTATATGCCTTTACCTTATTGGGTTGATGTCCTTCTGTTTTTGGGATTATTTGTCTGGGACTGTTCTCCTACCTACTATGTCTTTTTCTATTATTGTGATTTTACCATTGTCTGAATTTGTACTTAATAAACTTTTTTAGTTTTTATACTATAATGACAATGGTCTTGATGATTTTTTCTGATTATATGGTTGGCCATTTAACACTCCTTCCTCTCTTTCTTCTATTGATACAGAACAGCAACCCTAGCTCCTACCATCATAAAGCCCTGCTGAGCCAGAGCCCAGAGCAAGCCAGGAACCCCGGCAGCCAGTACAGCCAAAGTCAGCAACACACCCTGACAAAAGCCCGAATAAAAGATCTCAGAGAGCTGCAAGATGCAATACATAGAGGACTGGAAGAGTGAATTAGAGAACTCCCAGAAACTCACCATCTACCGGTCACTGCGGAGGGACTACACTCTGGCCCCATATCTGGAAAGGTTACACCACCCCAAAGACAGGCAGACCCTGAGTCTGTACAGACTGAGTGCCCACAGCCTAGAGGTGGAAACAGGGTGGCACCAACAGACATACAAGCCGCGAGAGAACAGACTGTGCCAGCACTGCCAGCAGGGGGCTCTGGAGGATGAGGTGCATTTCCTGCTGCACTGTAACAAATACTCAGCAGTGAGGGCCTCCCACTTCCAGAAACTTACCACTCATACCCCGGACTTTCCATCCATGGATGAGGAGATGAAACTCCGCATCCTACTGGGGGATGAGGAATCAATGGTGGAGATCGCCGCCCAATATGTCACCACAAGTCATAAGCTGAGGGGAACATAAATCCCCTAAATGGACTTTCAGAGCCCAAATTGTACCCCCAACTCCCCATAACCCTGATCCCCCTCCCACCACACTTACTGTATTTCTCTTGCTTTGGCAACACTAATTGTATTTTGGTCCTGCCAATAAAGCGAATTTGAATTTGAATTTCAGAAGAGAGAGAAGGAAGACAGAGAGAATAGAGAGAGAAAGAGAAAAAGAGACTGAGAAAAAGAGAGAGAGAAGAGAGGGAGAGAGAGAGAAGAGAGGGAGAGAGAGAGAAGAGAGGGAGAGAGAGAGAAGAGAGGGGGAGAGAGAGAGAGAAGAGAGAGAGAAGAGAGAGAGAAAAGAGAGAGAAAGAGAGACAGAAAAGAGAGAGAAAGAGAGACAGAAAAAAGAGAGAGAGAAAGAGAGACAGAGAAAGAGAGAGAGAGAGAGAAAGAGAGAGAGAGAGAAAAGAGAGAAAGAGAGAGAGAGAAAAGAGAGACAGAGAAAGAGAGAGAGAGAGAAGAGAGAGAGAGAGAAAAGAGAGAAAGAGAGAGATAGAAGAGAGACAGAGAAAGAGAGAGAGAGAGAAGAGTGAGAGAGAGAAGGGAGAAGGGAGAGAGAGAGAGAAAAAAAGAAAAAGACTGAGAAAAAAAGAGAGAGAAGGGAGAGAGAGAAGGGAGAGAGAAAAGAGAGAGAGAAAAGAGAGAGAGAAAAGAGAGAGAGAGGGAGAGAGAAGAGAGGAGAGAAGAGAGAGAAGGGAGAGAGAGAGAAGAGAGACTGAGAAAAAGAGAGAGAGAGAACAGAGAGAGAACAGAGAGAGAAGAGAGAGAGAAGAGAGAGAGAAGAGAGAGAGAAAAAGAGAGATTGAGAAAAAGAGAGAAAGAGAAAGAGAAAGAAGAGAAAGAGAGAGAAGAGAGAGACGAGAGAGAGAGTAAAAGCGAAAAAGAGAGACTGAGAAAAAGAGAGCGTAAAAGAGAAAAAGAGAGACTGAGAAAGAGAGAGAAAGAGAGAGAGAGAAAAACAGAGAGAAAGAGAGAGAAAGAGAGAGAGAGGAGAGAGAGAGGAGAGAGAGAGAGAGGAGGGAGAGACATAGAGAGAGAAAGAGAGAGAGAAAGAGAAAGAGAGAGAGGAGAGAGCAATGCAGCCTCATTCCGTGAACTGCTCCGATTTTAGAGGTGTGTCCCACGGCTCACAGCTTATGTCCGGCTCCTCCCCTCAGTGCATAATTAAATTAAATTATAATTATAAATAAATAATAATTCTAATTTAAAATTAAAAATAAATTAAATTTTTTACCGGGGCGGCCGGGACTTGAACTCGTGAACTAATACTTCTTAGGCGAGAGTTCTATCCATTGAGCCACTGGCTCTAATGAGAAACATAGGCAGATTTGGTAATCTTGACATCTGCATTGCAGAGTGAAGTCTGGTCACGTCAGGTGCTGACGTGAAGCATTTTTTTAGACAGTCAAATGCATATAAAGCATTCTCAGACCAGTTAATAAAGTCAGTACCTTTTTTCTTCATGTCAGTCAGAGTTCTTGCTATGGCAGAATTTTTTTTAATAAACTTCCTGTAATAACTAGCCAGCTCGTAAAAACATTGCAACACTTTAAGGTTCTCAGGACAGTCCCATTTTAATATGATTTGGAAGTATCCATCCTAAAACCAGAGACAGAAATTGTATAATCCAAAAATGGAAGTTCCTGAATTTCGAATTTAGCATATAACTTGTTCCCTCTGAGAATTTGCAAAACCAGTTTAGTTTGTTTCAAATGTGACTCAAATTCCTGTGAATAAATGTGAATGTCATCCAAGTAAATAAAACATTTCTCCAACAGGTAAGCAAACACATCATTAACAAAGTGTTGAAAAACCGCAGTTCATGTTGTTCAGGCCAGACGGCATCACCAGATTTTGGATAGTGACCTTCTAGCGTGTTGAATGCAGTCTTCCACTCATCCCCCTGAATCAGATTATAGGCCCTCTGAGATTGAATGTGGAGAACCATTTGGCACTGGTAATCTGACTGAATGGGTCCGGAATGAGTGGCATAAGATATGGGTCCCTTACAGTAATCTGGTTAAGCTCCCGGAAATCCAGGTACGGATGCAGTCCGCCATCCTTCTTTTTGACAAAGAAGCAACCCGCAGCCACACGGGACAAAGATGGCCTAATGTAACTGTAGCGCCCCACAGGGCCTCAGGGGTTAATTGTCACCGGGCCAGTGGTTTCGTGGGGTTTCTGTGACTGGCCTGACCCGGCTCCATGGCTCTGTCGGCTACATGTAAAGAACAGACGAACGGGTGTCCGGTGTAAAGGGGGATGGAAGGAGGGCGAAGGGTCCCTAGAAGGCGTCACTGGTTCCAGTGTGACTGGGGTCTCGGCCGACAACCCCTCCTGTGACTTTTCCTCTCCCAGGGGTGGTGTTGGATGGGAATGGGGGATGCTTTGCAGCACCACCCGTGCTGTGCGGCCAGGAATTAGCCACTGCTGCGAGATGTTGCTCTCCTCCGGAGCTGTTAACGCAGCACAGATAGTCCAGCTCTCCACAGGTGGAGCGAGCCCCAGGGAGGATGAGGACGATGGGGACGGCTGATGACACCGAAGTGTGGGGCGGCAGCGCCGGCAATGATAATGACGACACTGGGGGCTTTGGTTCAAGGTTTTGTTTACTCACAGTTCTTAAAGTTCCCCGGAGGGGCCGCCTTCTGCCGCCGTGGATGGACTCCAGCTGGTCCCGGCTGAATTGAAGGCAATCACCGATGTCTGTGGAACTGTGTTAGACCTTCCACCTTGCGCTTACTCGTGGCTCCCCATGGCCTGAAGCAACTTGGCGACTCCGCTGTCTGTGTTAAGTGTCCCGTCCCGTATGCAGGTGACGCGGATCCTCGCCGTGGGGCCTGGCTGTAAATCCGACCCCGTATCCTATATGTCACTGTGTTTCAGGAAAGTGGGTGGTGGGCGATGGGACATGAAATCCCCAATCCCTGCAGATTTGTTAGAGTCCATGGAGGTTTCCCCAACCGAGGGTTCTGCACCTCGACTGCGCTGCCACTGTGGAAGCGGTTAATCCCCCCCCCAGATGCCATGTCTCCTGTGTCTCACCATCTCCACCGGTCGCCTCTGTCTCTCACCCTCTTCCTGTCTGGCCAGTCATAGCTATAGAAGTTCTGTGAAGCATTCTCTTTAGTAACCGTGGTACTACAAATCCCATGATGTTCTGGCACTCTCTCCTCCTTCCTGAGATAGCTCCTAGGCATGCATCCTGGCCTGAGGGGACCTGGGTGTAAAGCTCCCCCGAGGGGACCTGTCCTCTCTTCACTGTCTCAGACTGTTCTCACCCTAAAGTGAAACTGTTTGTCTCTTTTTATTCACTCACTGAGAGCAGCCCCCACCCTCTGGAATGATTTAGTAGTGCTGGGGAATTACCCATTGTCATGGTGCCCACCTGCAGTCTGGCTTCCTGTATGTGGTGACTCATGCTACATGTTCTGTGTAAGTGGTAGAAACCAGTGGTTAACCTCTTCTCACCCTGGAGAGAATTACAACTAAAACCAGATGCAACTCCCTTTGGCGATTCAGCCTCAGGGGCGCCACATAACCATTAGCCAAACTCTCTGCTATGTATTCCTTGAGAGCTAGTTTCTCAGGACTGGACAGATTATACATTCTGCACTTGGGCTACTTGGCTCCTGGCTTCAACCTTATGGTGCAGTCATAAGGTCTGTGCAGCATCAGCCCCAGACAACCCTACTCAGAAAATACAATCACCAAACTCCGAGAAAGGATCCAGAATACTGGTGGTTATTGTTGAGATACAGGTCCATAGAAAGTGTTCTTCACAGTTAGAGCTCCATTTAATTATGTCCTGGGACTTCCAGCCAACAACAGGGTTGTGTAATGTAACCCAAGGGAAGCTTAACACAATTTGTGCAGGGAGGTCTTTGAGCACATAGCATGAAATGCACCTTGAATGGAGTACCCCAAAGAAAAGTTCCAAGCCCTGTACACACTCCATAAGGACCCCTTGGGACAGAGGTGACAAGTCAATGGCAAAAATCCAGACCGGACTAAATAACTCGTTCACCCTCAACCCAGAGGAGCGAGCAAACTGTTCACCAATTATGTTTGCCCCAGAACCATTATCTAGAAATACCTTAATAGGGACATCCTGGCCCCTTATTTTGACTCTGGCAGGTATAAGACACTTGGACACCGTGGTGGAGGAAATACTTATACCCAGAGTGGAATGCCCCAGCCCACCAGGGTCTAAAGGTTTTTCCGACTGCTGTTTTTTCTTAGACACCGTGGGACAGATGCTAATAGTGTCCCTTTTTACCACAATAAAAAGACTCCTCCCTTTTAGTAGTAGGGGATTTTTTTCCCACCTAGGATGTCCCTCCAAGCTGCATGGGTTCACCTCTGTTGGAAACGGCAATTAATACGGATTACAAGAGTCATGGCACACTCAAGAGAAGATGGAGTTTCATACATCACCAATACTTCCTTTACCCTTTCGGCCACTCCCTGAAAATTTTTTTTTTGAGTGCTGGGTCATTCCATCGCTTGTCCACAAACCAGCGTCGGAATTCAGTGCAATAATCCTCTGCCACCCGATTCCCCAGGTTCAGTGAACGGATTTTACGCTCAGCTAAAGATACCCTATAGGGGTTATCATAGATAAGACCGAGTGCAGAGAAAGATCCGTCCAACGACACAAACACAGGTGACTCAGGGGGCAAGGAAAAAACCCAAGCTTGTGGATCCCCACTCAGGAACAAGACCACAATTCCCACCCACTGGGGGCTCACTAGCAGAGGAGTGGGGATGAAGACAGAATTATCATTTGCTTGCTTCTTTGAAGGAAACAAACCGATTGCACGCCACAGAAAATCTTTCCGGGAGGTACATGTTGAGATCGTGTGCAGTGATGCCTAAATATCTGAGCAGCAACGGTTAGGAGAAGGAGATTACTGTCTCAAGAGGTGGTTGAGGATGAGACACAGTTGCCAACAAGTCATATTAGGTCTAAAAGTCAGGAGGAGGATCAGAGTCCAGAAGTGGAAGACGAAGTGGTAGACAATAGAGTCACTGACCCAATCTGGCAAGGTGGCATGCAATGCAATGATAGCAGCTCAGAGGGGAAGGGATCTTTAGCACTGCAACAGGCAGCAAGAGGAGGTGGGGGAGTTAGAGGGAGAAGACAAACAACTGTTTCAAAAACCACCCACACATGGCAAAATCCCAGGCCAAGGGTTTGATGTTCTCCAGTTTGGCGCTTTTTTACAAAAAGTGCAAAAGAGAAGAAAACTGTCATTTGCAACCTTTGCCATACCAAGCTAAGTAGAGGGCAGACCACTACCAGCCTAACCACCACCAGCATGCATAGACACATGTCGCCCAAATACCCGACTATGTGAGCCAAACGCCTGGGTTATTGTCTGGGTGTGACCCCACTGCCTTTTCCCCTGTGCTACATGCTGATCATTCCCCTTTCCAGGATGCAGGGTCAGATGCCTCCCACCCGGAACATGTCTTTGCACATTCCCAAACACCATCAGCAACCACGTCCACTTTCTTGTCCCAGTACAAAATCCAGTTGTCTCTATCCCAGGACTTGAAATGCAAGCGGAAATAGCAACCACCCACCTACAGGCCCAAACACTAAACAACCACATTTCCACACTGCTTGCCCTGACAATGTTGGCATTTAAGCTTGTGGACGCTGCGGCTTTCCATAAACTTATGGCAGCAATCCCTCAGTACTCGGTCCCCACCTTACACATGCACGTGTCCTATATCAGCACCCAAGCCCTCACCAACACAGTTACTGGGAAGGTCCACTTAACTAACTTAACTACAGACACGTTGACAAGTGCTTGTGGCCAAGGACACTACATTTCTCTGATGTCACATTGGGTGAACCTCGTGGAGGCAGGAATCGTGTTGGAGCCTGCAACGGCACACGTGCTACCGACACCTACAATTGTGGGCCATAGTTCCATTTGGGTTTTCTCCACCTCCTACGCCAGTTCCTGCACCCCCTCCTCCTCCTCCTCCATCTCCGAATTGTCATCCAGGACTACCTCAGTGAAGCGGTAACAGTCTGTTACTTGCTATTTTGCCATTCCTCATGCCCATTTTGGCTAAGCCTTGCACTGTCTGCAGATCCTTTACCACTTTGAGATTCATGAATTAAGAGTACAGTGAAACCTTGCATTACGAGCATAATTCGTTCCGGTAGTGTGCTCTTAAACCAAGTTACTCTTATATCAAATCAAATTTTGAAATAGGAAATAATTGAAACACAGACAATTTGTTCCAAACCCAAATATATTTACTGTATTTTTATCCAAACTTATTACAGTAATACATATAGAATTATTACAGTACACTAATAGAAAATACTGTACAGTGCAGTAAACATATAAAACAAATTAAACTGCATGTTAGCTTACAATGGAATTGTTGGTGTGCAAGAGGTACACTATAGAGAGAAAAAATGATGTATAAATATGACAACCTTTATTCTACTACATTACACATAAAAACACCCCCCAAATCTATTCTCCCCAAAATAAGGGCAGAACTAAGCCAAATGTGAGTATTGCACAGGCAATTAGATTACAGTACAAGCAATGTGATGTACTGGTTAACAGAATGAAAGTACAGTACTGTATGCACAAATACAAATTGATAGACATGCTAAATAGTATATACTGTACTGTACAATGGTATACTGTATACAGTACATATGTACAGAATGTTACCTCCAGTAGGTTTACACAGAGCACGCCAAAGCACGGTGAAAAGACAGAACCAGAAGTGGGCAGGGTGAGTGTTTTGCTCTTATTGCAAATCATTGCTCTTAAACCAAGTTACACATTTTTAAAAAGCTTTGCTTGTCTTCCAAAACGCTCTTAAGCTAAGTTACTCTTAATCCAAGGTTCACCTGTATTTTTAAAATTGTTTCAAAACTGGAATCAGAATGTCTGCAGTATGTCTGTTGCTGGCTGTCTTGCCATTCCTCCTGCCAGGCCCGGACTGACCATAGGGCAATTCTGGAAAATGCCAGATGGGCCGGTGCCTGTAGTGCGCCGCTTCCTGTAGTGGGCCGCTCTATCTGCAGTCACCGCCACTCTGCTCAGCAGTGTGCAGGCCGGGCAGCATTATCTGCCATGCGCACACTAGCTGCAGCAGAAGCAGGAGGCAGCACGCTGTGCTGTGGTGGCCCTTCTGTGTGATAGTATGCTCGGCATGCACACACTGCTGAGGAGCGCGGCGGTGGCGGTGCCAGTGACCGCAGCTTCCTCCTTCCTATTCAAATGTATTTGCATCTTTCAGACGTAAATACATTTGAACAGTGTAACGCCGGGACTTGGTCCCGCCCCCGGCGTGCAGCAACGTGAGGACATCAGCACCTTGCTGACGTCATCACAGTGCTGCGGGCGCCACACAGGATACATCAGACAGCGGTAAGCGCTCCATGGAGGAGCCGAAGATGAAATGTTTAATTAATGGGGATGAGTGGGGAGGGGCTGAGGACACATAATGGGGAACATTTGTGACAGGCAGGGGTGGTTATTGTATTCCGAGGGAGAGGGGGAGGCAGGAGTGTATGGGATGGGGTAGTATATTTTGCACGTGTGTGTAGGGGGCGATGGGGGGTGCATTGTATTGTGTGTGTGGGGGGAGGGGTAAATGAGGCTTCATTGTATTGTGTGTGTGTGGGGGGGAGGGGTAATGGAGGCTGCATTGTATTGTGTGTTTGTGGGGGGGAGGGGTAATGGAGGCTGCATTGTATTGTGTGTGTATGTGGGGGGGAGGTGTAATGGAGGCTGCATTGTATTGTGTGTGTGTGTGGGAAAGGGGTAATGGAGGCTGCATTGTATTCTGTGTGTGTGTGGGGGGGAGGGGTAATGGAGGCTGCATTGTGTATGTGTGGGGGCAGGGGTAATGGAGGGTGCATTGTATTGTGTGTGTGTGGGGGGGGTGGGAGGCGTAATGGAGGGTGCATTATATTGTGTGTGTGTGTGGGGATTACAAAAGAGCAGTTTATAAATATTATTACTAATAATATTAATAATAATAATAAAAATAATAAAAAGGGGCAATATAGGGGGGATATTATGGAGAGAGGCAGTGTGGGGGTATATTATAAAGAGAGCAGTGTGGAGGGGACATTATGGAGAGAAGCTGTGTATGGGGACATTATGGAAAGAGGCAGCGTGGGGGTATATTAAGGAGAGGCAGTGTGAGAGGTATTTTGGATAAGGGCAGTGTGGGGAGATATTTTTGAAGGAAGCACAGCAATTATTTATTCAGGGGTACAGCATGGGAGATATTTATATTTATGGGGCAGTATAATGATACTTTTATTTTTAAAGGTGCTGTGTGGGGAAGTGCTGCTGAAGAATAAAGAGGGAGGGCTTCAGAGACGAGCTTTGGGCATGAAACCTCATCATGATGTCTATACTGCGTGGAGTCAAAAAGGATGGGAACGACTCAGAAGATGTCACCTATAAAGGTACCTGGATGTAAATGATTATTTGTGATATTGCCTGCATCTTATCAGTATTGTGGTTCTTGTATGGTCCGGAGTCTGATAACAACAACCCTCAGCATCTCCTTACCATTGTTAAGGACAAGCTGGGAGTTGTAGATTCTGGCATCTTCCGAGCCTTCCCATCGATCTGCATTGTAAAATGTATGTATCCAAAATTATCACCAGTGAAAACGACAGCTTCCTGATAACCTATCTGTAGAATAGGTCATCAATATTAATTCAAGGGATCTGATTTTGTATCCCTGTCCATCAGCTATATGACCGCAGTATTATGTGGAGAGCTGCATCCTCTTCATTATCTGCGAGTCCCAGCTCTGTAGGGAAAATAGCGGCTTCACCAAGTCCTGTAACTAAGAGCAATAAATAGGACAGCTGTAATATTGGATGGAGCCATGACTGCTAGGGCTGAGCGGGCCCGGGCTGTAAATGTCCAGATCCGCGCGGTTTCAGCACTATTCCCGGGCCCGATCCGGGCCCGGGATTCCGGCTGCACGATCCGGAACCGGCAATTAATAAAAAATGAAAAAATAACAATAAATAAATGTGCGTTTCATACTTACCGAGCTCTGTCATGGCGGCACACTGCTTCCGGGTCGCACTTTCACTTCCTGTGCTGTCACACAGCTTTCCGTGTTTTCCCCGCCCACCGGCCGTCCTCTCAGCTGTGATTGGTTCCTGGCTGATGCGCCCCCAGCCTGTGACAGTCTCTGCCGCGGTCATCGCTTATCGCGGTCAGTACTACGCTGCACTCAGAGCAGGCAGCCGTGCTCTATAGCTGCTCACTCTGACATGTAGCAGAGCTGGATGTGTAATCGCTGGATCTCGTGTGGATTACGCCGGAGGGCTGTGTTGGGGTTAAATTATTTTAAATAAAGGATTTTCTGTGTCTTGATTATTTACTGTAATTTACAGGTTTGTGATGCAGGTGTCTGATAGACGCCCGTGCGATCACAAACCTGGGGTTTAATAGCAGCCATGCGCTGTTATTAACCCCTGCTATTACCTTAATTGCCACCGCACCAGGGCAATCGAGATGAGCCGATATCGCACCGGAATGGTCACATCTTACAGATGTGGCTATACCGGGCGGCTGCGGTCTGAGGATATACCAGCCCCCGGCCGGCGTTATCATGGCTGGGAATGAAAATTGGGGGGGACCGCACGTCGTTTTTTTTTTTTATTATTTATTTAAATTAAAAAAAAAACGCATGCGGTTTATCTTAGGTAGCCGTCACACTTGCGAGGGACTCCCACAAGTCTGACATCGCAGCACAGCCGCACACACATCTGACAGGAGCGTGCATGTGTTTCTGGGTACATGCACGCTCATGTTCAGACAGCAGCAGGCTGTGCCGTGTGATGTCATGTCAGACCTGCACGAGTCTGACAGCACAGCACAGCCGCACACACATCTGACAGGAGCGTGCATGTGTTTCTAGGTACATGCACGCTCATGTTCAGACAGCAGCAGGCTGTGCCGTGTGATGTCATGTCAGACCCGCACGAGTCTGACAGCACAGCACAGCCGCACACACATCTGACAGGAGTGTGCATGTGTTTCTAGGTACATGCACGCTCATGTTCAGACAGCAGCAGGCTGTGCCGTGTGATGTCTTGTCAGACCCAGACGAGTCTGACAGCGCATCACCCGCACACACATCTGACAGGAGCGTGCATGTGTTTCTAGGTACATGCATGCTCATGTTCAGACAGTGGCCGGCTGTGCCGTCTGATGTCATGTCAGACCCGCACGAGTCTGACATTGCATCACCCGCACACTTCTGACAGGAGCGTGCATGTGTTTCTAGGTACATGCACGCTCATGGTCAGACAGTGGCCGGCTGTGCCGTCTGATGTCATGTCAGACCCGCACGAGTCTGACATTGCATCACCCGCATACTTCTGACAGGAGCGTGCATGTTTGTGCAATTTAATCCCACATCTGCATCTCCTGGCAAAAAACAGCCAAAAACCAGCAGTATGAAAACCATTTTATTACCGTTTTCTGCCAGGAGATGCAAATTTGTTGGTGAAGTAATACACCAAAATCCTGCACCAAATTTGCACCTCCTGGCACAAGACTGCACAAAAACAGCGTCTAAATGTTTGTTTCTTTTTCATTTTTGGACCAAGGGATGTAAATTGTTTGATTATTACAATTTTACACCATATTCCGGCACCCAATCTACACCTCCTGGCAAAAAACCGCTGCAAAAAAAATTGCGTCAAAACACCGCGTTTTTTTGCCAGGAAGTCTAGATTGGATGCAGGAATATGGTGTAAAAATCTCAGCATCAAATTTGCATCCCTTGGCCCCCAAAAATAAAAAAATGAAAAAATTTTTTGCTACAGGTGGAAATTTGGTGCTGAAAGCTGCTGCAGACGATTTCAGCACCAAATGTGCACCTCCTGGCAAAAAACTGCGGCAAAAACCGCGGAAAAATAACCGCGGCAAAAACCGGGGCAAAAACCGCGGCAAAAAATTGCATCAAAACACCGTGGTTTTTTTGGCAGGAGGTGTAGATTAGATGCAGGAATTTGGTATAAAGATTTCAGAACAAAATCTGCATCTCTTGGCCAAAAAAACTGCGATTTTTTTTTTGCTAGGAGATGCAGGTCTGTGAATTCAGTGACCTCTATCTGAGGTCAGGTTACCTGCGATCACAGATGAAGGACCGTGGGAACTTCCAGCTGTGACCGCAAATGACCTGAGTGACGTCACCGCTCAATGCGCAGCTCATTCATTCTCTGGAGCTCACAGAGAGCGGTCGGTCGTGCCGCTCTCTATGATATTCAGATGTAGCAGAGCTGAAGCGGCGTGGGACGTCGTGTGGATTACGTCAGAGCTGCAGGGTTTTGGGGTTAATAAAGAGGAGAAGCAGGGGTGTTTTGTATTTTATTCCAAATAAAGGATTTTTCTCTGTGTCTGTGTTTATTTACTGTCATTTACAGGATTGTGTGATGCAGGTATCTGATAGACGCCTGTACCATCACACAAACCTAGGGTTTAGCAGCAGCTATGTGCCCCTGCTAACCCCTGCTATTACCCCGACTGGCACCGCATCACGCCAGCGGGAAGAGCCAGTAGCGCACACCGGTATGGTCGCATCTAACAGATGCGGCATTACCGGACGGCTGCGGGCTGGAATACCAGCCCCCGGCCGGTGTTATCTTGGCTGGGGATGAAATAGGGGGAACCGCACGTGTTTTTTTTTTTTTACTTTCACCGGAATCACACATGCGAGGGGTTCACGCGGGTCTGCCATGGCAGCAGCCAGCAAAGCCTCGCACGTGTGACTCAGGGCACTGTATACACAGCACAGATACAACGTGACAGCTGGGGCTGCAGCCGAGCGCTATACCTGTGCTGCCGAGTGTTTACTACCGTGAACTCAACTGGCTGACAGTGCACTGCTTTCCCCGCCCACCGGCCGTCCCGGCGCCTGTGATTGGTTGCAGTTAGCTGACACGCTGCTACTCAGGGTGGGGGCGTGTCTAGCTGCAATCAACATGAGCCGGTGGGCGGGGAAAACAATGAATATTGAATTGTCGGCGCCGGAAGGTTACAGCGTGACCCGGAAGGAGTGTGCTGCTATGACAGTGCCTCGGTGAGTATGCCGCGCTCGCTCCCAGCCCCCTAGCCCCTCCACAAACGTTTTTAACCTCCGGATTCCGGTCCCCATTGACTTATATGGGCACCGGATTCCGGAGCGGATCGGACTTATTTTTAAGTCTGTTAACGACCCGCTGGCCCCGGATTATTGCCATCCCGCTCAACTCTAGTGACTGCATGTTATATGGTCGTGTTACACAATCTACAAGTGCACAAAGATATTACACATTCACCATGCAAAAAGTGGGCCTGTGCACCTCCACATGCCAGGGCTGAATTTTAGTCCCAGTCCGGCCCTGCCTCCTGCCTATTTTGGCTATGCCTCGCACTGTCTGCATATCCTTTCCCACTTTGATAGTTATGAATTAAGAATTTTTTCAACATTGAACCTAAACTAGAATCAGTGTGTCCTGTACCTCTGTTGCTGGCTGAATTGCCATTCCTCCTGCCCATTTTGGCTAGGCCTTGAACTGTCTGCAGATTCTTTACAAGTTTGAGAGTCATGAATTAAGAGTGTTTTCAGCACTGATCCAAAACTGGAATCAAAGTGACTACTGTTCATCTGTTGCTGGCTGTATTCCCATGCCTCCTTGCCATTTTGGCTAGGCATCACACTGGCTGCATATCCTTTCCCACTTTGACAGTTATGAATTAAGAGTGTTTTCAAAATTGATCCAAAACTAGAATCAGAGTGTACGTCTATTGCTGGCTGTATTTGTACCGCCCCCGTGCCAGCAGCCGGGCCGCTGCTCGGATCCGGATCCGCGGTGGCTCGAGGGGTCTCCAGACCCGGGGGTCGCGCGGCCACTCGATTAAAAAGGGGAGAATATGTACAGGGGGGTTTTTGGAAAGTTCGTGACGCCCCTACGGTACGTGGTAATGTGAGGGACCACCGCTACCGTTGGGGAGCCTGGTGACGATGGTGCGGCAGCCTGATGTTTAACCCCTCCGTGGGTAGGGGGTTTGTGTCCTGGGGCCCTTGATGATAGGATGGTATTTGGGTGCCGTTGGGGATAGGAACAGGGGTTTTCAATGTACTCACTCAGTCCTGGAATAACTACACCGACAGCTTGTAAACCAGAATTCTAAGCGCCACTGTAGCCTATAGGGAGCACGCCTGGATCCATGCCCTTGGTGTTGCTGTTAGCCTGTGGCCCTGTCCTTGGCACCTTCGTCTCTGTTGGACCTGTGGGTATAAAACTCTTCAGGGCCCACTCACCCGTATGGCTAACGGAGTGAGCTTGCTCTCAGTGTTCACGCGTAGGATTTCTTTGGACTGTAGTGGGAAAGTCCTATCCCATCGGTGCGCTAGTACCCCAATTTTGGAGCAGGTTGGGGATGACACTTGAAGTCTTCACCCCCGTTGGGTAAATTACCGGAACGTGTGAAGCTATTTTCCGGCCTAGGGTCCACGTACCCCGTCGTGCCCTGGCCCCTGCTCGGTGATAGCTCAAGGCCGCCGGCTGCCCTCCTCGGCAGTCTGTGCCCCTTGACACTGTCCCCTGCGACCGGGATTCCAGCTCTTACCAGGCCCAGTCACCTCTCCTCCTCTCAACTCCACTGTCTCAACTCAACTGTCACTTTCCTCACTTTCCCCTCACCAACCCCCCATGTGGGCGGCCCTATTCCCTTTAGGCTCTCCAATGGTGTGTTTGGTAGGTTAAAGTGGGCAGTGTTCCTAGGATTTTGATTGACTAAGCTGTTAGCAACACCAAAGGACCAGGATCCGTAACCAAGGAGGGTGGATACTGTGCAGAAGGGCAGATTGCACAATACCCTGTGTTGACCTGATAGGCCAGGGTGTCACATATTGCCATGCCTCCTGATTGACTAGGTGGGTCTAACATCTTGCGCCACAATCATTAACTGCGAGTGACCCTACTGCCTCTTTCCCTGTGCTATGGGCTGGTCAAATCCCTGTCCAGGGCGCATACATGGATGCCTCCCGCATTGAAACTGTCTATTCACATTCACAAACACAATCAAGAACCTCAAACTCTTTCTTGTTCCAGTGCAGCGCCCAGTTGTTTGTACCTTAGGCTTTGGAATTGAAGCGGTAATACGTGCTCACCCACCCATAGACCAAAACACTAAACGGCCACATTTCCAGACTGCTTCTCTGCAAATGTTGGTGTGCCGCCTCGGCGCAGACCGAGCTGCTTGGGTCCGGGGTGGTCGTGGCTCGAGGGGTTCGGACCCGGGCTCGGCAGACACTCCAATCCTTGAAAGGGGATTATTTACAGGGGAGAAGTTTGTGACCCCATCTGCGGGTTGCGGTAATAGGAGTACCGCCGCTGCTGGAAGGATTACCGGGGCAGATGGTGTGGAGCAGCAAGGTGTCAGTCGCTCCACAGGTAGGGAAGGCCCCGGCCTCTCGGGTATTGGTGGGATATTTGGGAGCACAGGGTGTAGGAGAACCAGAGTACTCACTGTGGGTAGTCATGGTGCTGGATGAGGATTATAAAGCAGGCACTCACACTGAAGATAAACCAAAGTCTCTATGCATCACAGTCACTACGGGGGAGCCCGTCCAGGTGTTCTTTCCCACCGGTGTCACTTGGTAATCCGGAGCCGCGTCCGTGCACAAGTTAGTTCTCTGTTGTGTCCCCTTGGCTTGAAGCTGTTGGGTCCCCGCTCACTATATTTTTAGTGTAGCTGTGCTCTTGATGGCTGGCACTTGGGATTTTAGTGGGCCACTTTACTAGAAAGCCCTATCCCCCGCGGTGTGCTGTCTCCTTCAATCTCTGAGCTCCTAGGGAAATTCATAAAGAGACTCTCCCTCCCAGGTTAATTATCAGTAGGTTGAACCGGCTCCTGACCTAGGGTACTGTACCCTGTCGTGCTTGGTACTGGTCAGTTATTTTGGATGTCTGATGCCGACATTCCTCCTAGACTATGTCCGTCGCAACCTTCCAATGTCTCTGTCACCGGTCCCCGACACCTCTGGTCCCAGACCACCGTCTGCGTCCCAACCTCGGTCTAGCTCCCCAGAAGCTACTACTCCATAGCTCCTCACTGTTTGAGAGCTCTCACTCGACTCTCTTACTTCCCTCCCAGCAGTCTGCCTGACCCCTAGGTGGGTGTCCCTATTCCAGCTTAACCAACCCACTGGTGTGTCTGACAGGTCATGATGTGAGGTGTGATTGGGATTTGTGCTGATAGTAGTGACACCGATTTCTGGGAACCTGGAACCATGGGAGATAGGCTCTGCACCCTGGATAAGGATTGCAGTACCCTGTGGCACCCTGATATACTCAGGGGCGCCACATTAGTGTTTAGGCTTGTGAACAATCAGGCTTTCCGCAATCTTATGGCGGCAGACATCCCTCGGTACTCATATGCCCTCCCCGCCTTACACAAGCAAGCATGTGTCCCAAAACATCACCCGTGCCCCATAGTCATATTATCTAGGCCTCACAGTGTTTGCGGATCAGTTACCATTTTGAGAGTCATGAATTAAGAGTGTTTTCAAGGTTGATCCAAAACTCAAATTTGTGTGTCTAGTGTACATCTGTTGCTGGGTGTATTGCCATGCCTCCTACCCATTTTGGCTAGGCCGCAAACTGTCTGTGGATCCTTTCCCACTTTGAGAGTCATGAATTAAGAGTGTTTTCAAAATTGATTGAAAACCGGAATCAGAGTGTCTCCTGTATGTCTGTTGCTGGCTGTATTGCCATGCTTCCTGGTCGACTAGGTGGGTTTAACGTCTGGGACCACAATCATTGTCTGTGGGTGACCCTACAGTCTCTTCCCTTCAATCCTCTGTCAAGGACGCAGGCGCGGATGTCTCCAGCCCTGAAACTGTCTTTGCACATTCGCAAACGCCATCAAGAACCATGTTTACTTCCTTGTCCCAGCGCAGCTACCCACCCACAAGCCAAACCACTAAACAGTCACATTTCCAGGCTGCTTTCCCTACAAATGTTGGCATTTGGGCGTGTGTACAATCAGGCTTTCTGCAATCTCATGGCAGTGGACAGTACACAATACTCGGTCCCCAGCCCTCAATATTTCACACGATGCGCCAGCCCCGCCTTACACAAGCAAGCACGTGTCTCATAACATCACCCATGCTTCATAAAAAAAGTTTGTTTAAAAGAACTGAGAGTCCTCAGTAGTTGATACCTTTTAATGGCTAACTGAAAAGATGGTAATAATAGCAAGCTTTCGAGACTACTCAGGTCTCTTCATCAGGCATGGTATAACACAAAATCTGAAGAGTCACATAGTTATACACAACAGGACATAGAATAGTGCACTGAAAAAAAAAACAACAAAAACAAGTCCTGTGAAGCAGAACTATCACTATGGCAAGGGGGGAAACTGTTGTGGCCATAAATATTGTTGTGGTTCATAGATAAGCAGTGTGAAAGTTTTATTGTCCTCTGATTGGAGTCTGGTCTGGGCTGTGATGCCTCCGGATTCTCTGAAGAGCACATTTCTTAATTGATGTAAAAAGACATAAATCCATGAGACACATTCATTCCTGCTCTGAATGTGTCAAAGGTCATTATGACCTTTAAAGACAAAAACACCCCAAAATGCGGTAAAAACGCATGCGTTTTTTGATGCACTTTTTGCCACGGATGCGTTTTTGTTTGTTTTTAGTGGCCAGAAACGCAGCGTTTTTGATTCCACAAAAAATGGTTAGGTGCGCACATACCCTAAAGACTACTTTACACGCTAAGATATCGGTCCCGATATCGCTAGCGTGGGTACCCGCCCCCATATGTTGTGCGACACGGGCAAATCGCTGCCCGTGCCGCACAACATCGCGCAGACCCGTCACACATACTTACCTGCCCGGCGACGTCGCTGTGACCGGCGAACCGCCTCCTTTCTAAGGGGGCGGTCAGTGCGGCGTCACAGCGACGTCACTGAGCGGCCGCCCAATAGAAGCGGAGGGGCGGAGATGAGTGGCCGATACATCACGCCCACCTCCTTCCTTCCTCATAGCGGCCAGGAGGCAGGTAAGGAGAGGTTCCTCGTTCCTGCGGCGTTACACATAGCGATGTGTGCTGCCGCAGGAGCGACGAACTACATCGTTACTGCTGCAGTAACGATAATCGAGAATGGACCCCCATGTCACCGATGAGCGATTTTGCACGTTTTTGCAACGATGCAAAATCGCTTATCGGTGGCACACGCAGCAACATCGCTAATGCGGCCGGATGTGCGTCACAAATTCCGTGACCCCAACGACTCCGCATTAGCGATGTCGCAACGTGTAAAGCCCCCTTAAGGCTATGTGCACACGCTGCGTATTTTCTGTGGATTTTGCAGTGGATTTGGCGCGGATTTGCTGCAGAAAATGTGTCTAACATAGCTGCAGTCATTCCCTAGCAAATCCTATGGGTTTTAAAAAATGCTGTGCGCACACTGCGTTTTTTTATACCCACAAATTTACCCGCGGATTTTCCGCTGCGGAATAAATGAGCATGTCACTTCTTTTCCGCAGGTACCTGCGGTTTTTGTCATAGATAACTTAGACCAACTTGCGGAAAATCCGCGGTAAATCCGTCTCAAATACGCACAAAATCTGCAGCAAACCGCAACAAACCGCGGTAAAACCGCATGCGGATTTAGTTGCGGTTTTGGTGCGTTTTTTATCGCGTGTGCGGGATTCTTTAAGAGGGTCCGGATTTTCCTTACGAAAAATTCAATTCACTTTTTAGTGCGCAAATGGCCTAAGGCAGTGTCTTTAATGCGTTTGATGCAAATTAAAAGCTGATTCTACTGTCCCAATGTGACGCCCTTACAAAACTAGGTAGTCACAGAAGTAGTCCACCCTACCACCAAAAACCCACACCTAGGTAAAACACACAGCCGTTAAAGCCTAGCCACCCCCTCATGATTATAAGGACACACCAGTGGGCGGGATCAGGCGAATGAGAACGCCCACCTAGGGGTCCTGAGGTGTCAGGGGCGGGAATACAGTAGTTAGGAGTTGAAGCTTGAGTAGTGAGGAGTGGAAGCTGACAGTTGTAGTGGAGTGAAAGTGAAGTGCTGACAGAGTAGCGGAGTCAGGGGTAGGGGCCCCTGGACGACCTGGTTAGGTGGCAGACAGTGAACAGCGCCACAAGCGACGGAGATCTGGTCGCGGGAGACCTTAAGTGGACCGGAGCAAGGTTGTAGCCTGCCGGTGCTGACAGTGGGAATCCGGTCCGGAGGCCGTGCACAGACGGGGTGCCTGGACCCTAGGACGAGGAAGGTGGCATGCCCCTTGTTAATCAACCAGCAGAGGACAAGGTTTCAGGCATTGTTCTCCAGAAGCCCAGAGAGCGAAACGGAAGCCCAATGCGGGGGATAGGGTGTTCGTCAGAACCCACTGAGATCCCAAGGGTCAGATTTCGCGGGCCACAGCTCCCAACACATACACAGTACTGGGAGTGGACTTCGTTCCATACAGAGTCGTCCCTGAGAAGACAAACACAGAGTGCAGGAGGAAGGGACTCCAGTTCACTACCCCGGGTGTAGGACCCGAATACACCCACCAAGGGCGACCGGTCACTGGCAACTTGGTTTACTACTGGACTTGTGTGAGATTCTTGAAGAGTGAGTACACCGTCGATCCCCGGTCCGACCCGGCGCGCCACCTCCAGTAGCCATTATTCCCGTGTACCAAAGAGGGCCCCGGGACTATACCTCCCCTACCCGTAGAGGGGATCCCATCTTGCTGCCGCGTTCCATCAGCCCCGGGCGTCCTGTCACCAGGCAGCGGCGGTGTCACCATCTCTCACCGCAATCCACGGGTGGCGTCACCGACACATCAATCCCCTGTAAATATCTCCTTCCGACGGTTGTGAGGACGGACGGCCGTGCAAGCCTGGGTCCGGTCACCACTCGAGACGCAGCAGCGTACCCGGATCCGAGCGACCCCAGAAGCGGCAGTGGCCCCTGCCCGCAACAACCCGAAATTGGCGTCACGAACAGGATTCCTACCCGTCTACAAACCTGGATGAAGTGCGCCTTCTTTTGAACTGTAGACCGTGAACCGGTACAAAATTTTTGGACTGCCGCCATCTTGCCCGCCATATTTGGCGCCATAAACAACAGCATCGTCATCTTCTTCCCCGAAAAAGGTGCGAAGTTGGGACCCCCGCCCCCTAAGAACGCGGGCGGAACCCAGTGCCTCCCAAAGCAGGAAGTTACAAAGGACAGTGGGTCCCGCGAGATGACTGACTGTCGAAAAACCAAGGGGGGACGGCAGGAAGGAGCGGCATTTGATCCGAGAGGATAAAGGTCAGGGACACCAGGACTCTGCAGAAACCCATTCCTGTACACCAAAGCAGCAAGATGTCTTAACGGTCCGGCAACCAGCATGTGGAGGGTCCCGTTCCCGGAACCGCCGACTGGATTGAGGAGCAGACGGAGAAAATGTGCCGAAAAATCCAGGCCCAAGTCCACTTCATCTTGACAAGGTGGACGACCGAGATGAAGGGCCTGGCTGCAGCTGTCCGGGCGCGCAAGATGGAGATGGCCTCGGAGGAGCGGGTAAGCAGTGACCCACGCCCCTATGTTCCCCAGGAACCGGCCGTCACGGCAGAGGGGTCCACCCTGCCCCTGTCCGCCACGTTGCTTCCATCGTCGCCTGTGTCCGCGGCCAGTCCCCCGATTGCCTCGCTGCTCCAACCTGCAGCAGCGGAACCCGTCTCGTCTGAGGAAGAGGACCCAACAGCAGGGACCTCGGGCCTCATGTGTCCCAGCGACTCGGCACCCGTCCCGGCCCAGAGCCAGGCCACAACCCTGATGACATCCCATCCGGCCCCGAGCCAGGCTGCAACCCCGAGGGCATCTTCTCCGGCTCCGGCAGTCTGCCCGGCCGCAACGGTGATGACATCGGCTCCGGCAGTCCGCCCGGCCGCAACGGTGAGGATGTCGGCTCTGGCAGTCCGCCCGGCCCCAACGGGGATGACGTTGGCTCCGGCAGTCCGCCCGGCCGCAACGGTGATGACGTCGGCTTCGGCAGTCCGCCCGGCAGCAACAAAGGCGGCACCCGACCAGCAGTCTAACCCAGCTGCGGCGTTAGCCACTCCCAAATACCCCGTCCCGGCTGTGGAGCAGCCGAGATGTACCTGCAGAGAGGCGAAGCAGGCCACCGATCGATGGGGCCCATGGCAAAGTGAGAGGCCGGTTGTTGCCGGCGCCGAGGGCATCCGTGTGGGCCTGGCTCCTGAGCAAGAGGCGGAGCACAGAACCCGTGCCCCGTACTGGGAGTGGCAGCAACGACAGCTGCACAGGGAGATTGCTGCCAGGGAGAAACGCAAGGCTGATGTGCTTGCCCGCACCTACAAAGAGAAGGATCACCTACCACAGGCCACCTTCCGGGGCCCGACATATAGAGGACAGGTCTGATACTTTGACCCCCAGAAAGGATGGGGTTTCATTTACGAGCCGGGATTGGAGTCCGAAATTTTTGTATCCCGGAGGGATGTGGACCCTCACTTGCCAACCGGCCACCCAGACCGTAATCTGGAACCCGGGGATATGGTGAGCTAGACCCGGCATTGTGGGGAGCGAGGGTGGTTTGCCCTTGATGTCAAGATGTGGGTCGTGGTGAATGAAACACCATGTCTCGCCTCCCACCATCAGTTATATGAAGTAGATAAGGAGTAGGTAGCGGATCCCGGCTACCCTTCTTAGTTAACCTGTTTCCCACGTTTAAAGTTAAAAATGGACCATGGCTTTAGGACTGGCAAAGCCACCCCAAAACCTTTCTTGGGCCCTGTAAATAACCCCCATCTACCTTCTTGTTACCCCACCATCAGGACTGCAACACCTCTGGAGAGGTTGGTTGGAGGAAGGGCCTGCGGTAGAGTCGACCGAGGCCCAGTCACTAGCAAAACCGGTGGCTAACCTACAGGCCAAGGGTTCCGGACCATGGAACTCTTGGGGCGGACTGGCGGGTAAGGGACTTTTACCCGGACATTCTGGACACCCACAGGAACTCGGAACGGTGTGATACTTGTAACTAGCGGTAGCACAGAGGGTGGGTTCAGGTGTTTTGGGTGGCGGGTGAAAGGGAAGAAGGAGATGATGTTTCTATATTTCTTGCAATGTTTAAGAAAATGTGCTACCCTGTAAGGGAAGACATGTTTTACTGTTTATGTATTTTACCTTTTTATCGTTTATAGATGCAGAAAAATAAAAGTCAGTGGCCGGACAGCCTGAGGACGGGCTGTATTCAACCAAGGGGGAGTGTGACGCCATGGCAAAACCAGGTAGTCACAGAAGTAGTCCACCCTCCTTGTTACCACAAAAAACCCACACCTAGGTACAACACACAGCCGTTAAAGCCTAGCCACCCCCTCATGATAATAAGGACACACCAGTGGGCGGGATCAGGCGGATGAGAACGCCCACCTAAGGGTCCTGAGGTGTCAGGGGCGGGAACACAGTAGTTAGGAGTTGAAGCTTGAGTAGTGAGGAGTGGAAGCTGACAGTTGTAGTGGAGTGGAAGTGAAGTGCTGACAGAGTAGCGAAGTCAGGGGTAGGGGCCCCTGGACGACCTGGTTAGGTGGCAGACAGTGAACAGGGCCACAGGCGACGGAGATCCGGTCGCGGGAGACCTTAAGTGGACCAGGGCAGGGTTGTAGCCCGCCGGTGCTGACAGCGGGAATCCGATCAGGAGACCATGCTCAGACGGGGTGCCTGGACCCTAGGACGAGGAAGGTTGCATGCCCCTTGTTAATCAACCAGCAGAGGACAAGGTTTCAGGCATTGTTCTCCAGAAGCCCAGAGAGCGAAACGGAAGCCCAACGTGGGGGATAGGGTGTCCGTCAGAACCCACTGAGATCCCAAGGGTCAGATTTCGCGGGCCACAGCTCCCAACACATACACAGTACCGGGAGTGGACTTCTCCGTTCCATACAGAGTCGTCCCTGAGAAGACAAACACAGAGTGCAGGAGGAAGGGACCCCAGTTCACTACCCCGGGTGTAGGACCCGAATACACCCACCAAGGGCGACCGGTCACTGGCAACTTGGTTTACTACTGGACTTGTGTGAGATTCTTGAAGAGTGAGTACACCGTCGATCCCCGGTTCGACCCGGCGCGCAACCTCCAGTAGCCATTATTCCCGTGTACCAAAGAGGGCCCCGGGACTATACACCTCCCCTACCCGTAGAGGGGATCCCATCTTGCTGCCCCGTTTCATCAGCCCAGGGCGTCCCGTCACCAGGGAGCGGCGGAGTCACCATCTCTCACCGCAACCCACGGGTGGCGTCACCGACACATCAATCCCCTGTAAATATCCCCTTCCGACGGTTGTGAGGACAGATGGCTGTGCAAGCCCGGGTCCGGTCACCACTCGAGCCGCAGCAGCGTACCCGGATCTGAGCGGCCCAGAAGCGGCAGCGGCCCCCGCCCGCAACACCAACAAAAGCTATGAGATTTCATAAAGCTAATGTACCGCCCCTACTAGCCAAGGTACCAGGGCTCCGACCCTGGCACCTGTCAGACTCCTCTCACTACTCAACACTTAGACTGTTTGTGTTTCCTGCCTCAGGCCCTCTGAACTCCTCGGTGGGCGTCGCCAACTGCCTGGCTCCGCCCCCTGGTGTGTCCATCAAGCACTGAGAGAGGTGACTACAGGGCTGTATTTTGCCTTCGTGCTGCCCTAGGCACTTTAAGTGGCAGCGCCCCTTAGTGACAACGTTACACTGAGTTTTCGCACACGACATCTGTTTAAGGCAGATCTACTCTGTAAAACACTTGAAAAAGTATCAATGAGAAACGAAGGGCACTAACCCCCCCCCCAATGGGGATCACCACGGGCACATCAAAACATAGCATGAGTATAAAATATTCCCACCACACCGTCCCCACTTATATACTGTGACTGTCACACTGCCCCTAATAAACTACACATTGCCCTCCCTTATAAATTATACCCACCACACCTTCCTCAATTATGAAATATGATCTGCACATTGACCTCGCATCATGCTGCCCTCTCCTCAGAATGTCCCATGCATGCTGCCCCCTCCTCACAATGTCCCATGCATGCTGCCCCCTCCTCACAATGTCCCATGCTTGCTGCCCCCTCCTCTCAATGTCCCATGCATGCTGCCCCCTCCTCACAATGTCCCATGCATGCTGCCCCCTCCTCACAATGCCCCATGCATGCTGCCCCCTCCTCCCAATCTCCCAATGTCCCATGCATGCTGCCCCCTTCTCACAGTGTCCCATGCATGCTGCTCCCTCCTCACAATGTCCCATGCATGCTGTCCCCCCTCACAATGTCCCATGCATGTTGCCCCTCCTCCCAATGTCCCATGCATGCTGCTCCCTCCTCACAGTTTCCCATACATGCTGCCCCCTCCTCACAATGTCCCATGCGTGCTGCCCCCTCCTCACAATGTCCCATGCATGCTGCCCCCTCCTCACAATGTCCCATGCATGCTTCCCCTTCCTCACAAAGTTCCATGCATGCTTCCTCGTCCTCACAATGTCCCATGCATGCTGCTCCCTCCTCACAGTTTCCCATGCATGCTGTTCCCTCCTCACAATGTCCCATGCATGCTGCCCCTCTCCATGAGCTCCTAATTCTGCCTTCCTCTTTTTCATAATGACACCTCCATGCTGCCTCATTCATCATACTAAGACCACCACACTAACGCTTATGCTGAGACACCCCTCCCACACACACACACACACACACACACACTACCCCACTCTTGATATTGACTCCCCTACATTGCTCCACTCCATACTGAGCCCACACATGCTGCCCCATCTCCATAATGAGCTCCCAATGCTGCCCCCCTCTCATTATGAGTCCTTACACTCCCCCGCCATCGATTTTGTCATTGCACTATCCCTCAACCCTTGTCCTCTGTCTCTAGGATTGGCCCCTCTCTCCCATTCCCCCAGCAGCAGCCACTCTCCCCCGCCTTCACCAGCAGCCTCTCCCCCAGCATCAGCCTCTCTCCCCCCAGCCCCCCCCAGCATCAACCTCTCTCCCCCCCAGTGTCCCCCAGCTTCAGCCTCTCTCCCCCCAGCCTCCCCCAGCTTCAGCCTCTCTCCCCCAGCTTCCCCCAGCATCAGCCTCTCTCCCCCAGCTTCCCCCAGCATCAGCCTCTCTGCCCCCAGCTTCCCCCAGCATCAGCCTCTCTCCCCCAGCTTCCCCCAGCATCAGCCTCTCTGCCCCCAGCATCAGCCTCACTCCTCCCAGCCTCCCCCAGCATCAGCCCCCCCCAGCATCAGCCTCTCTCCTCCCAAACTCTCCCAGCATCAGCCTCCCCCAGCATCAGCCTCTCTCCTCCCAGCCTCCCCCTCTCTCCTCCCAGCATCAGCCTCCCTCAGCATCAGCCTCTCTCCTCCCAGCCTCCCCCAGCATCAGCCTCCCTCAGCATCAGCCTCCCTCCTCCCAGCCTCCCCCAGCATCAGCCTCCCCCAGCATCAGCCTCTCTCCTCCCAGCCTCCCCCAGCATCAGCCTCCCTCAGCATCAGCCTCCCTCCTCCCAGCCTCCCCCAGCGTCAGCCTCCCCCCATCCCAGCCTTCCGCAACATCAGCCTCCCCCCTCCCAGCCTCCCCCATCATCATACTCTCTCCTCCCAGCCTCCCCCAGTATCAGCTTCTCTTCCCCCAAGTCTCCCCCAGTATCAGCCTCTCTCCTCCCACCCCCATACGCAGATCTCCAGTCTGTATTAGAGACACCCCCACGCTCCTTATGAATCTTCAGCTCTGCGAGCACTTACCTGCTCCAGGGCCCGCCATCATCTTCCTGGCTCACGTGAGTATCCTCTTCTGACACCGGCTTCCATCGCGGCGTCCTCATTGGCGTCCTGCTGTGAGCTCTGCATGTGAAATCCACACAGCATTGGACGCAGCACAGAGGAAGGAGCTGATTGGCGCGCCTGTGACCCCGGAAGTGCAGGCGCCGGCAGTTCCGGGGTCAATCAGCTCTCTGTGCCCGGCCGCCGCAGTTTGTCTGCATTCGCGTCTTAATTGACGTGGATACAAATAAATAAAGGTGCGCCTCTCCCCCCTCCGAAAATACAGCGGATTTAATGAATGTGTAAAAAAAAAAAATTTTTTTTTTTTACTGCTAGAAGGTGCCGCCCCCTGCATCCTGCCGCCCTAGGCACGGGACCACGGGTGCCTAATGGTAAATACGGCCCTGTGTGACTAGGTTTTACTGGTTGGCTGATGTTACCTTATTGGGGGACAGGTGTAATGCGGGGTCTACCTGTGACAACCTGGCTAGTTCAGGGCGTCACACTAATGCACACGATTGTTTATATTTCCTGACTGAAATGGAAAACTGCTACATTTTTTGAAGAATGCTAAGTGTGAATATAGCCAAAGGGGTCATGGAGGTTTTTTTTTCTCTGTAGTTAAATTTGTCTTAGAAACATGCCATTATACAGGAAAGAATGTTTCCTAACATTTTGTGGTTTAAAATCAATTTTATCGTTGGTTTTGTATGTTTTATTGTCAGCCAATAAAAGTGGCATAATAGTCTGTCAACAATGCTTTCAGCAGCGACCTGCAAGAAAAATGCTTGAGATTCCCATTGACTTCCATTATGCTCATTATTCAAGACAAGCACTCGAGCATTAGGCTACTTTCACACATCAGTTTTCTGTATTCAGGTACAGTCCTTTTTTTTTCCGTATCCAACGTTTCCGGTTTTGTTGTGCAAACCGGACCCACCGGATCCGGTTTTAAGCGGATCCGTTGGGGACGGATCCGGAATAAAACGGATCCGGTTGGTCCGGTTTGCATCCGTTTTGCATCCGTTGTGTCCGTTTTTTTACGGATCCGTTTTTTTAAACACTAAACAAACAATTAACGCGTTCCGTATTCTGATTGGCTATTGGGAAAATATAGTATATATACAGTATTTTGAAGCATATATTACAGAATGAAGACAGAGACAAGCAGAAACCATGGATGTTATTCTTGCAAATATCACAAAGATCACTGCTGATTTTATATTTGAGGCAAATCGCTTGGCTATCATCGTCAGAGAAAAGGAGCGACAGCGACTGAGGCGTCAGCGACATCGACGCTTTTGGATCCATCCCCTGACTGCCCAGAGACTGACACGTGGGGTGTTTTCAACCCTATACCTGGAGCTCCGTGGAAACGATGAAAAATTCACAAGCTATGTCCGGATGGCAGTGAATAATTTTGACGTCCTCCTTGGCCTTGTTGCGGACAACATACGTAAAACGGACACCTACAGCCGGTTCTCTATAACACCCGAGGAGCGTTTGCTGGTTACGCTTAGGTAAGTTTTTTTTTTTAATTGTATCCTCCTGTTAAATTGACTTTTAACTGTAATGTGTTTGCTATTATTTTTTTATAATTATTGTCTTTCCTTTACAGATTCCTTGCAACTGGAGAGTCGCTTTCGTCCCTTCACTACCAGTTTCGACTAGGAATTTCCACCATCTCGGGAATCATTAGAGACACTTGCCAAGCCTTGTGGGATTGCCTCCATGAGGATTTCATCCCCCAGCCCACCAGGGACAGATGGCTTGCAATTGCCGAACAATACTACAACATTTGTCAGTTTCCAAATTGCCTTGGCGCAGTGGACGGCAAACATATAAGAATTGTGAAACCTGCTGCTTCGGGGTCAGAATACTACAATTATAAAAAGTATTTCTCAATTGTCCTAATGGCAATAACGGATGCGGACTACAAATTTATCTCAGTGGACATTGGCGCATATGGGAGATCCAATGACTCTCAGGTCTTTAAAATGTCCCCAATGGGGCGGCGAATCTATGGGAATACTTTTGATTTCCCTCCTGCAAGACCTCTTCCTGGCACATGTGAGCCCCCAATGCCCTTTGTTTTTGTGGCCGACGAAGCCTTTCAACTCTCCCAACATCTATTAAAGCCATATGCAAGCCGTGGATTGACGCAAACACAAAAAATATATAATTACCGATTATCCAGAGCCAGAAGAATGGTGGAATGCTCCTTTGGGATACTAAGCAGCAAATGGCGAGTGTTGTTAACAGCGATTAATTTAAACATTGAAACTGTTGATGAAATAGTGAAAGCATGTGTGGTACTGCACAATTTTGTTTTAACAAAGGAACCTTTGTCCTTGGATGACCAGAGTTTGGAATCCACCTCTTTGACTGACTACACCAGTCCTGGATTTAGGGCTGCTTCTCACTTGCGAGTTTCTCGCAGTAGAGCAATGCGAGAAAAACTCGCATTGGAATCGGACACATGTTAGTGAATGATTCAGCTCTCATCTGCGATTTTTTTTCTCAGTCCAAATCGGACCGAGAAAAAAAATCGCAGCATGCTGCTTTTTTGCGAGTTTCTACTGCGAGTTTCTCCAATGCACGTCTATGGGAGCGTGTAAAAAATCGGATGTCACGGGACGGCACTCACACCATCCTAGTGACATCCGATTTTCTAAATACATTTCTCGCATATTTCCTAAAACACTGGAAACGAGCGATGTCTCCCAATGTCTGTCAATCACTATTCTCTGTCAGTCGGTCTCTCCCTCTCGGTCTCTATTCTCTCTCTGTCGGTCCGTCACTATCTCTGTCCCTCTCTCACAGTCTGTCGGTCATTTTCCCCTCCTCTCTCATACTCACCGTTCCCCGATCCCCGGCGCGGCGCTGCACGGCTTTCTCACTGCTCCGGCGGCTTTTACTATTTTGAAAAAGCCGGCCGCTCATTAAACAATCTCGTATTCCCTGCTTTCCCCGCCCACAGGCGCCTATGATTGGTTGCAGTGAGACACGCCCCCACGCTGAGTGACAGGTGTCTCACTGCAACCAATCACAGCAGCCGGTGGGCGGGGTCTATACTGTGCAGTGAAATAAATAAATAAATAATTAAAAAAAATGGCGTGCGGTCCCCCCCAATTTTAATACCAGCCAGATAAAGCCATACGGCTGAAAGCTGGTATTCTCAGGATGGGGAGCTCCACGTTATGGGGAGCCCCCCACCCTAACAATATCAGCCAACAGCCGCCCAGAATTGCCGCATACATTATATGCGACAGTTCTGGGACTGTACCCGGCTCTTCCCGATTTACCCTGGTGCGTTGGCAAATCGGGGTAATAAGGAGTTATTGGCAGCCCATAGCTGCCAATAAGTCCTAGATTAATCATGTCAGGCGTCTATGAGACACCCAACCATGATTAATCTGTAAGTTACAGTAAATAAACACACACACATGAAAAAAATCCTTTATTGGAAATAAAAAACACAAACACATTCCCTCATTACCAATTTATTAACCCCGACAAACCCTCCATGTCCGGCGTAATCCACGGACTCCAGCGTCGCTTCCAGCATGCAGGTGACAGGAGCTGCAGAAGACACCGCCGCTCCGGTCACCTCCAAGCAGCAACTGAGGTGAGTAGCGCGATCTGCTGAGGTGTCACTGAGGTTACCCGCTGTCACTGGATCCAGCGGTGACAGCGGGTAACCTCAGTGACACCTCAGCAGATCGCGCTACTCACCTCAGTTGCTGCTTGGAGGTGACCGGAGCGGCGGTGTCTTCTGCAGCTCCTGTCACCTGCATGCTGGAAGCGACGCTGGAGTCCGTGGATTACGCCGGACATGGAGGGTTTGTCGGGGTTAATAAATTGGTAATGAGGGAATGTGCTTGTGTTTTTTATTTCTAATAAAGGATTTTTTCGGGCGTGTGTGTTTATTTACTGTAACTTACAGATTAATCATGGAGGGTGTCTCATAGACGCCTGACATGATTAATCTAGGATTTAGTGGCAGCTATGGGCTGCCAATAACTCCTTATTACCCCGATTTGCCAACGCACCAGGGTAAATCGGGAAGAGCCGGGTACAGTCCCAGAACTGTCGCATATAATGTATGCGGCAATTCTGGGCGGCTGTTGGCTGATATTGTTAGGGTGGGGGGCTCCCCATAACGTGGAGCTCCCCATCCTGAGAATACCAGCCTTCAGCCGTATGGCTTTATCTGGCTGGTATTAAAATTGGGGGGGACCGCACGCCGTTTTTTTTTAATTATTTATTTATTTATTTCACTGCACAGTATAGACCCGCCCACCGGCTGCTGTGATTGGGTGCAGTGTGACACCTGTCACTCAGAGTGGGGGCGTGTCTCACTGTAACCAATCATAGGCGCTGGTGGGCGGGGAAAGCAGGGAATACGAAATTGTTTAATGGGCGGCCGGCTTTTTCAAAACAGTAAAAGCCGCCGGAGCAGTGAGAATGCGTGCAGCGCCGGGGATCGGGGATTGGTGAGTATGAGAGAGGGCTGCTAACTTCAGTTACTCAGGAGATTAGCGGTCACCGGTGAGTCTTCACAGGTGACCGCTAATCAGGGCGCGACACAGACAGAGCCGCAGCATGACAATGAAGTCGGGTGAAGTTCACCCGAGTTCATTCTGACAGTGCGGCTCTGTCTGTGTCTGCTGTCATCTGCCATTCACCGCTGCTACATGGCTGTCTGTGTCTGCTGTCAGCGGCCATGTAGCAGCGCTGAATGGCAGATGACATAGTAAAAAAAATACGCATTACACACGCATTACACACGCATTACACACGCATTACACACGCTAGTAAAATCTCAGAAATAGCATCGCACTTGCGTTGCACTCGCACCTAACGTGAACTAAAATCAGCCGAGTTTTTTTCAGCCCAGTCGGACCGATTTTACTCGCATAGATGTGTTTCCACCCTTAGGAGTAGTGTTGCCTGTTCAACAATACGTGACAAATATGCTGACTATTTTGTGTCCCCAGAAGGTAGAGTAGATTGGCAAGATCAAATGGTATAAGATTTTTCTTTAGTTTTATAACAAATAAAAATAGTTAAAAATAAATTAAAAAATATCTTGTTAACCTTGTTAATTTTAATCTTTGAATCTCTTTAAAAATTTGTAATTTTTACACCGTCAAATTACAACATGTTATGTTTTTGTATTACCTTATTATTAACTTAACTTGCAAAATAATATTCCCCCCCAAAAAAAACAAGAACAAATAAATACTTTTCAACAAAAAACTTTTATTTTTTATTACATACATAGATAAATAAATTATAAATTTGTATATCTTGGGCTTGGGGTGGAGATAGTACTGGAGGGGCTGACAGATGGGAACACACGCACAGTTGGAGTATTGAGGGTGGAAAGTGGTGTTGGTGGTGGTGGTGGGGAAGTAACAGAAGGTGAAGGTGTGGTTGAGAAACCAAGAGGGAAACCAGGAGATGGGATGGGATTTGTTAAGGATTGAGGGGTGGAGTGGAGGGATTGGGAGACAGAAGAGGTGGCGGGTGAATTAGTGGCTTGAGTTGGGGTCATGATGGGTGTGGAAGGCGAGATGTGGTAGTGGGTAGGAAGTGTAGGGGCAGATGTGGTTGGGAGCTGGTACTGGGCAGCAGGCTGGTACTGGGCAGCAGGCTGGTACTGGGCAGCAGGGGGAGTAGGGACAATGGCTGGAGGGGGGGCAGGTGCTGGAGGAGGGGTGGGTGGAGGTGGTTGGGAGGAAACCTGCGCCAGAGCCTGCCGTGTGGCTTGCATTACATGCATCTGCTGGTCAGGAGATAGCTTTTCCATGCGCTCTAGTACGGCTTGAAAAAAACAATGATTGGGTGATTTACTTGCATCTAAATGCAGCCTGTCCAGACGCGTGCACAATTCATGTGTATTTTTATCCATATTGGCCTTTATGAAGCTAAAACCAGAACTATTTTGTTCTGCTAATAATTTAATGGCGTTCTGGAAGGCTGCATTTAGATGCAAGAACTCGGGCGCATAGTTCTTTTCCTGACCCCTATGACGCTGACGCCCAGAACCCAAAGGTGTTCTACTGAGGGCAGCAGTGTCAGAGGGGTGGGGTAGGGGAAAAGCTATCTCGTCACCAGCAGCTTCAGGTAATGAAGTCTCACGGGAAGCTCCAGCGCAGGTGGATGGGACAGATGTAGATGGAAGGGAAGGTTCAGATGGGTGGGGTCTGTGCCTGTGTTCCCCAGTGGCGGACTGTTCAGGGATCGCTCCTGTCGGGTTCGATGCAGGCTCCTGAGTGCTGCAGACAGTGCTGTTAAAAAGAGGAAAAACAAAACAATAATTAATTTAATTGCTATACATTGGCACTGACTAAAAAAAAAGGCAAAAAAAATCAGACATAAAATATTATACTTTGTACATATTGTGGGGAATATTTACCTTCTGCACACCATAGTTGTCCGGAGGAACGACAAGGCTCTAAAGTAACGGTACTTCGATCTGCGTCCTCCGGATCCACTCGGGGCCTGCATCTCTTGATTCAACTCCTTTTTGAAGCGATCCCTGATAGACCGCCACCGCTTCAGAAGTTTGTCACCTGAAAGTGGAAAGCACAAAGTGGTTAGTATACAACACATTACATCCTGCAGCATAACCTACTGAACTGTGAATACTTACGCGCTTTCTTCTGGCCACGAGAATTGAGCTCCCCCCAACCTTCTATCGCTGCGTGGCATACCTCGTCCCAGAGTCGACGGGTTACGATAGAATCAGCGTGGCGGCGGTCAGCCATGTTCCACAGCGGCTCCCTCTCTCTAACTTCATCGATGAGGAGGTCGATGTTGATAAATCCGGCCTCCTCACCGTCAGAATCGGGAGCACGCTGTGATGCCTGTTCAAAGAAAGAAAAAAGAAATTAAAAAAAAAAAAAAATTAGACAGAAATTCACACAGACATGAAAAAAAAAAAAAAAATAAAAAAAAAATCTTACACTATGACCACCGCCACCTCGACGACGACCCTGGGACGGTCTTGGGGGAGCTCTATCGTGAGCCCTAGAAGTTGAAGCCTTTAGTGAAGAAAAAAAAAACAATTATTTACTTATGTGTTTGTTGTGCTGTGGTAAACAATTCCTGTATGAAACTTACACTATGACCGCCCGCTCCGTGTATTTCTCCACCCCTTCCGTCCTCTTCTGGCAGCATCTCCTGTGATGTTTCGGCCACCTGTGTAAATGTCGTTTATTTAAAAACGTTTTTTTTTTTTTTTTTAAAAAAACACCAAAAAAAAAAATATATACCTCAGTTTGTGAACCGGAGGGCGGGCTACCAGAAGACGACATATCTTTTTTTATTACAGGCCTCGCACAGCAACTGGCTGGACCAAACTCTGACCGCAACACTGCACCTGTAAAAAAAGAAAAAACAATGTCTAAGTACATGTACGCAGCTCACAACAGTGATCTGTGGACAGTACTGTGGACATTACCTCAGGAACACTCTCCTCCACAAGAATTGCACACTGGCACAGAACCGAACTCGCACAGCAACTGGCTGGACCAAACTCTGACCGCAACACTGCACCTGTAAAAAAAGAAAAAACAATGTCTAAGTACATGTACGCAGCTCACAACAGTGATCTGTGGACAGTACTGTGGACATTACCTCAGGAACACTCTCCTCCACAAGAATTGCACACTGGCACAGAACCGAACTCGCACAGCAACTGGCTGGCCCAAACTCTGACCGCAACACTGCACCTGTAAAAAAAGAAAAAACAATGTCTAAGTACATGTACGCAGCTCACAACAGTGATCTGTGGACAGTACTGTGGACATTACCTCAGGAACACTCTCCTCCACAAGAATTGCACACTGGCACAGAACCGAACTCGCACAGCAACTGGCTGGACCAAACTCTGACCGCAACACTGCACCTGTAAAAAAAGAAAAAACAATGTCTAAGTACATGTACGCAGCTCACAACAGTGATCTGTGGACAGTACTGTGGACATTACCTCAGGAACACTCTCCTCCACAAGAATTGCACACTGGCACAGAACCGAACTCGCACAGCAACTGGCTGGACCAAACTCTGACCGCAACACTGCACCTGTAAAAAAAGAAAAAACAATGTCTAAGTACATGTACGCAGCTCACAACAGTGATCTGTGGACAGTACTGTGGACATTACCTCAGGAACACTCTCCTCCACAAGAATTGCACACTGGCACAGAACCGAACTCGCACAGCAACTGGCTGGACCAAACTCTGACCGCAACACTGCACCTGTAAAAAAAGAAAAAACAATGTCTAAGTACATGTACGCAGCTCACAACAGTGATCTGTGGACAGTACTGTGGACATTACCTCAGGAACACTCTCCTCCACAAGAATTGCACACTGGCACAGAACCGAACTCGCACAGCAACTGGCTGGACCAAACTCTGACCGCAACACTGCACCTGTAAAAAAAGAAAAAACAATGTCTAAGTACATGTACGCAGCTCACAACAGTGATCTGTGGACATTACCTCAGGAACACTCTCCTCCACAAGAATTGCACACTGGCACAGAACCGAACTCGCACAGCAACTGGCTGGACCAAACTCTGACCGCAACACTGCACCTGTAAAAAAAGAAAAAACAATGTCTAAGTACATGTACGCAGCTCACAACAGTGATCTGTGGACAGTACTGTGGACATTACCTCAGGAACACTCTCCTCCACAAGAATTGCACACTGGCACAGAACCGAACTCGCACAGCAACTGGCTGGACCAAACTCTGACCGCAACACTGCACCTGTAAAAAAAGAAAAAACAATGTCTAAGTACATGTACGCAGCTCACAACAGTGATCTGTGGACAGTACTGTGGACATTACCTCAGGAACACTCTCCTCCACAAGAATTGCACACTGGCACAGAACCGAACTCGCACAGCAACTGGCTGGACCAAACTCTGACCGCAACACTGCACCTGTAAAAAAAGAAAAAACAATGTCTAAGTACATGTACGCAGCTCACAAAAGTGATCTGTGGACAGTACTGTGGACATTACCTCAGGAACACTCTCCTCCACAAGAATTGCACACTGGCACAGAACCGAACTCGCACAGCAACTGGCTGGACCAAACTCTGACCGCAACACTGCACCTGTAAAAAAAGAAAAAACAATGTCTAAGTACATGTACGCAGCTCACAACAGTGATCTGTGGACAGTACTGTGGACATTACCTCAGGAACACTCTCCTCCACAAGAATTGCACACTGGCACAGAACCGAACGAACACAGCAACTGGCTGGACCAAACTCTGACCGCAACACTGCACCTGTAAAAAAAGAAAAAACAATGTCTAAGTACATGTACGCAGCTCACAACAGTTATCTGTGGACAGTACTGTGGACATTACCTCTTCCCTGGAGCACTGGACTGGAGGACAGCAGAACTTGAAGTCAGGAACGAACGGCAGGAGGTGTGTAGAATGTGCTGGATCCTTTTATAAGTTTTGTGATGATGAAAAAAAAAAATTTGCGCATGCTCTGTTTACCAAACCGGATGCGGTCACCGCATCCGGTTTAAACCGCATTGCGCCGGATCCGGCATGCATAGACAACCATTGTATACAATGCCGCATTGTACCGGATCCGGCAGAATGCGGTTTTTTTAAGGGGCAAAAAAACGTTACATGATACGTTCTATCCGGCCGCCGCATTTAATTATTTTGCCGCATCCGGAAAAAACCGGATGCACCGCAAAGCAATCAGGTACAATCCGGTTACAATGCAAGTCTATGGGGATAAACCGGATGCGATACCGGATCCGTTTTATCCTTTTTTTTCCGGATTGTACCTGATGGCAAAAAACTGATGTGTGAAAGTAGCCTTAGAAATTGCTTGACTCAAGTAACAAACACCCAATCATTTAAGTGCTTGCCCATCAATGCTCATGTCTATGTGGCAAAGGGGCCTCTATAGCATTATGGCCAGTAAGGGCGGCTTTGCACGTTGCGACATCGCAGGCCGATGCTGCGATGTCGCACGCGATAGTGCCCGCCCCCGTCGCAGGTATGATATCGTGTGATAGCTGGCGTAGCGAAAATTATCGCTACGCCAGCTTCACACGCACTCACCTGCCCTGCGACCGTCGCTCTGGCCGGCGACCCGCCTCCTTCCTAAGGGGGCGGGTCGTGCGGCGTCATAGCGACGTCACACGGCAGGCGGCCAATAGCGGCGGAGGGGCGGAGATGAGCAGGATGTAAACATCCCGCCCACCTCCTTCCTTCCGCATATCCTACTGAAGCCGCAGTGACGCCGGTAGGAGATGTTCCTCGCTCCTGCGGCTTCACACACAGCGATGTGTGCTGCCGCAGGAACGAGGAACAACATCGGACCGTCGCGTCAGCGTAATTATGGATTACGCCGACGCTGCACCGATGATACGATTACGACGCTTTTGCGCTCGTTAATCGTATCATCTAGGCTTTACACACTACGATGTCGCATGCGATGCCGGATGTGCGTCACTTTCAATTTGACCCCACCGACATCGCACCTGCGATGACGTAGTGTGCAAAGCCCGCCTAAGTGGTTCTGCACTGCTTAATGTTACACCCTTGCCTTGCCTGATAGGATATAATGGGTAACTATAGGGAGGTACCCCAAACAATGCCCCCTGCAGGCAGGGAGGGATTCTATGCATTTACAGCACCCCAGGAAGGTTGCAGGAGACATTCCGCTCCCACTTATTCCCTCGTGTGCTGCCATGTATGCCTCGCTTGTGGGATTGTTTGCATCAAGCATTTTCAGAGTACACGTTTTAATGACTAATGGCTCCAAGAATGTCCCTGTCATGGTGAATGCATGACTGATTCATTCACTAACTGTGTCATGAGGGCATGCTGCCAGGCATAAGAAGCCAGTAATATACTGAGGCACGGGCGGCTGTGGAGGAGGACCAAGCTGACTGGTGTCAGTAGTACCCGTCCCTCAGAAAACAGTCCATTACAGAGACAGTGCATGAGAGGAATGTGTGAGGTGCAAGAGGCAGCTGAGGTAGAGGGCGGGAACGGGTCGGCGGAGGGCGGGAAAAAGGCGGGCTGAGGGCGGTAATGGACTGCTGAGGGCGGGAACCAGGCGGGCTCCATGTACTCCACTTACTTTCACCAGCTCCAAACATCCCACACTGTTATCAGGGAGGGCAGACATAATATCTGAGACGAGCTGCAGCCCGGACTTGTCGTGTGTACAAGGAAGCGCCTGGAAGGAGGGAGCTGTAGGTCAGGTGCTGAGGCAGAACATGGCTTGTCTCCTTCCTCAGGAGTGTGAATCCCACTGGTGTCCTCTGTCTCCAGAGCTGATAGCACGTCTTCCATGATGGCACCTGTATGTCTTCATTAGACAATACTGAGAGAAGTCGTCCAGCTCCGGGCATAGCCTGTGCTCCTATGTATCACTGACCATGGAGGCTCTGCTCTCACTGCTCACACTCTTCGCAGCTTCTGCACTGGCTACAGGTTGGTCTCATACTTCATATCCATTTCTATAATGATATCCTAGCAATATTGTAAAAGTCATCTCACCTGTGACAGCCCTGACAGAAAAGACATACAAATTATGCTGTAAATTCGTAGTAAGCATGGAAGATGGCAAAAGCTTAGGCTTCCTAAATTATCCAGGTGACCTGTGAGAAATGGCCAGTTACTCCAATGTTTTCCATTAGTCGCGCTCCTAATACGTTTGCCAATAATATAAACCATTTTCTCTAAAGCATAAAGAGCTGAGGCTATGATAGCAGTAAAGCATCAGGTATGGGCTGCCTATCTATAGGATCATACCAGCAGAAGTGTTTGCTTATAATAGATGGACCTGTGGTTTTTCTTGAGACTGATGGTTTTTTTCATGGTTATGGTATGTTTGGCATCAGGAATAGCTATGTAAACGTCAATATTCTTGTCTTTATATAATACTGGTACCAGTGATGGAGAGGGAAGCACAGCAGTGTGATGAGCACTGCTGTGTGATGAGCACTGCTGGATCTTACATGTCTGAGCAGCGGTGGTACAGGAGTGATGGTACTGGTAAGAAGCCTGTATATATAATATACTCCGCCACTTCACCACAAATCCTCGGGTGTAGGAGTCATTCAGTGAAATGATCCATAACTGTATCTGACATGTCTGAGCAGCAGAGGTACAGAAGTGAGGGATGGTCCAGCAGCCAGTATATAGTATATAATATACTTAACCACAAATCCTCAGGTGTAGGAGTCATTCAGTGAAATGATCCAGAGCTGTATCTGAGCAACGGTGGTATAGAAGTGATGGTATGGACCAGCAGCCAGTATATACTGTGTTCTGCCACTTCACCACAAAGTCCCTGGTGTAGGAGTCGTTCAGTGAAACAATCCAGAACTGTATCTAACATGTCTGATCAACAGTGGTACCAGAGTGATGGTATGGACCAGCAGCCAGTGTATGGTGTATAATACTCTGCCACTTCACCACAAATTCCCGTGTGTTGCATTCATTCAGTGAAATGATCCAGAGCTGTATCCGAGCAGCAGTTGTACAGACGTGATGGTATGGACCAGCAGCCAGTATAAAGTATATAGTGTATTCTGTCACTTTACCACATATCCCCGAGTGTAGGAGTCGTTCAGTGAATCAGTCCAGAACTGTTTCTGACATGAGCGAACAGCGGTGGTACAGGAGTGATAGTACGCATCAGTAGCCAGTATATGGTATATAATATACATTGCCACTTCACCACAAATCCCCGGGTGTAGGAGTCATTCAGTGAAACGATCCAGAACTGTATCTTGTAGTTGCCCCAGAAGAGACTCCGGCATCTTTCAGATATCAGTGATTTTCTCACATAAGAAAATCGGTCCTAGTTTCATCAGTGATTTGCACCATTGTTTTACCAGTCTCATCAGTTTTCACTAAAAAAATCAAAAAAGTTTCTCCACCTCCTCCTATCAGTCTGTACAAAATAAACTGCACACAGATCTCATTGGAGCACTCTATTCACAAAGAATATTACAGACCTGTAAACAGCTCTATTCATTATTGTATGTACGAGGGCGAGTCCATGAAAAACATGGATGGCAGTCATACATGAAAAACAGGTGTGATTGAGCCTTAAGGCTACATTCACACAAAAATGCCTGTTTTTGCATCCACTGACCATTCTTCCCTAATGTGTCATCCTTTTTGTTTCTGTTTTGCTTTTGTTTTGTTTTTTTTTTGTTCAACTTTTTATTTTGAAAAAGGTTTTTTAAAACATATTGTACAACAAACAAGAAAAGAGCTGAAGTAGGGAAATTTTCTGAACTTCTTTTTGTCTACTGACTGTTAGCAATGGTCAGTAAAAATAAACAGATGGAACACTGAAATAAGAAGGCTGTCTTCTGGGTTTCATCTGTGTTTAACATATAATCTAGGGTGGATAAGAATTGGACTGCTCTGAGTTCTACAAATCATTTCTTAAAGAGGTTGTCCACTACTTTAATATTGATGGCCTATCGTTAGGATAGGTCATAAATGTGTCGCGGGTGGAGGAGGGGATGCTGCTCTCTCCCACTGCTCGGGACCGGCCGCTGCTGCTGCAGCTGCTGCTGCTCGGTGGTGGCTCGAGCGGTGGGCCGGATCCCGGGGACTCGAGCGGCGTTCCTCGCCCGTGAGTGAAAAGGGAGATTGATTGGATTGTGGGGATTTGGATATTGTCCGTGACGCCACCCACGGTTGTGGTGATATTGGTGACACCACCGCTGCTCTGGACGGGGATCCCGGGAGCGATGACAGGGAGCAGCCTGGATGTTATTTCTCCCCTCCGTGGGTAGGGGGTTGGTTGTCCCGGGGCCCGGTGATGGGGTAGGGATGGATGACAGGCGGGTTACAGGGCCTGGTGAGGTGCAGGGTTGCGGGGGCAGCGCTGTGCCGCACGGCACGGTGGTACTCACTCAGCCAATGATGAGGACACAGTTCTCGATAAAACACACGGCTGGATGGACGGGTCCCACAGACGGCTGCGGTGTTGTTTCTCCCGGCAGGTTGATGTTGACTGCCTTTCCCTGCACCTATGTACTGTAAACGGTTCCAATGGGTTCCCACCGGTAACCCGCTCCCCAGCTTGGATATGGGCTGGAGGAACCCCTTTTGCCTGCAGGCTCTGGCCCTGGGAACTTTAGCCTTGGCGGTGACTGTGTTTCCGTCTCTCGGTTGGACTGTTGCCTTCTGTCGAGACTTGGCTGCTGGGAAACCCAGGAGGTTCTCTTCGCTAACGAATTTGGCAAATTCACGGCGACTCCTAGCCTTGCCGGGGTCCGTAAGCCCCTGCCAGTTGGTGCTGGCTTCTCTTTGCGTACCGGTCCGGTACCGCTGGGCCACCGCCCGTCCACGGTCCTTACGGTAAACTCCGATAGGCCACTCCTGCAGACGGTCACCACCGTCTGCCAACCTTGCTGATCCGTCCGGGCCACACACCCGGACCAACTTTAGTCTGCTCAGCTGCCACTTTCCTTCCTTCCACTTTCACTTCCCTAGCTGATCTCCCTACCTTTTCCCGCCTCCAGGACTGTGAACTCCTCGGTAGGCGGGGCCAATCGCCTGGCCCACCCCCTGGTGTGAACATCAGCCCCTGGAGGAAGGCAACAAGGGTTTGCGTCTGACTTCGGTGTGCCTGACCGGGAGTTTGGGGTGTGTTGGTGTTGTTCTCTGTGGGCCCCTGGCTTGTCCAGGGCGCCACATTCCCCCTTAGTAAAATGCAGACCGTCCGCGAGCTGCCCGTCCATCACCGGTTTTATTTTCACAACTGCAAAAGATAAAACGGTAAAACCAGAATACATTTATAATAGCATCTTCCCACATCGGGAGGTACTCTTACTTAAAATGTTGCGTAACGGTTACGGCTTCCGCTCTCTCCCACCCAAGGAACCTGGGCCTGATGCTGCCCCTAAGCAAACAGGCAGCACCCCTTGACCCCAGTCCAGCACAAGTTGCCCGAGCGGGTTCTATCCTTTTCAGGGGACCCACGTCCATGAGGAACCCCCGCCTCCAGGACTGTGAACTCGGTAGGCGGGGCCAACTGCCTGGCCCACCCCCTGGTGTGAACATCAGCCCCTGGAGGAAGGCAACAAGGGTTTGCGTCTGACTTCGGTGTGCCTGACCGGGAGTGTGGGGTGTGTTGGTGTTGTTCTCTGTGGGCCCCTGGCTTGTCCAGGGCGCCACATTCCCCCTTAGTAAAATGCAGACCGTCCGCGGGCTGCCCGTCCATCACCGGTTTTATTTTCACAACTGCAAAAGATAAAACGGTAAAACCAGAATACATTTATAATAGCATCTTCCCACATCGGGAGGTACTCTTACTTAAAACGTTGCGTAACGGTTACGGCTTCCGCTCTCTCCCACCCAAGGAACCTGGCCCTGATGCTGCCCCTAAGCAAACAGGCAGCACCCCTTGACCCCAGTCCAGCACAAGTTGCCCGAGCGGGTTCTATCCTTTTCAGGGGACCCACGTCCATGAGGAACCCCCGCCTCCAGGACTGTGAACTCGGTAGGCGGGGCCAACTGCCTGGCCCACCCCCTGGTGTGAACATCAGCCCCTGGAGGAAGGCAACAAGGGTTTGCGTCTGACTTCGGTGTGCCTGACCGGGAGTGTGGGGTGTGTTGGTGTTCTCTGTGGCCCCTGGCTTGTCCAGGGCGCCACAAATGTCATCAGCCGGGGACCTAAACCCTCGCCAATCAGATGTTCCAGATGCTGGCAGCGGTAGCAGGCAGCCAGAAATGCTCTGTTCTGGAGCTGCCCCATCTTCTGATAGAGGCCGTGTACTGCTCATACGCCTCCTACTCAAATCAATAGGAGGCGGATGTGTAATTCCCGCCCGCGGCCTCTAGGAGAAGATGGCGCAGCTTCAGAACTGAGCACTTTTGGTTGCCAGCTGCTACCATCGGTACCGAGAACCGCTAATCGGCTGTGGTGCGGGGTGTCAGACGATCAGACATTGATGACCTATTCTAAGGGGCCCTTTGCAAACTACGACATCGCAAGCCGATGCTGCGATGCCGAGTGCGATAGTCTCCGCCCCCGTCGCAGCTGCGATATCATGGTGATAGCTGCCGTAGCGAACATTATCGCTACGGCAGCTTCACATGCACTCACCTGCCCTGCGACGTCGCTCTGGCCGGCGAACCACCTCCTTCCTAAGTGGGTGGGTCGTGCGGCGTCATAGCGACGTCACACGGCAGGCGACCAATAGAAGCGGAGGGGCGGAGATGAGCGGGACGTAAACATGCCGCCCACCTCCTTCCTTCCGCATAGCCGGCCGGGACGCAGGTAGATGTTCTTCGCTCCTGCGGCTTCACACACAGCAATGTGTGCTGCCGCAGGAACGAGGAACAACATCGTAACATCGGTATTTGCCAAATCATGGGAATGTCCGACGCTACACCGATGATACGATTACGACGCTTTTGTGCTCGTTAATCGTATCAAAAATGCTTTACACACTACGATGTCGACAGCAATGCCGGATGTGCGTCACTTTCGATTTGACCCCACCGACATCGCACCTGCGATGTCGTAGTGTGTAAAGTGCCCCTAAGGATAGGCCATCAATGCTAAAGTACTTGCTAACCTCTCTAAAGCTACTGTTTATATCGGTCAATAAATGTGTTCTGTTTGTTTAAAAACGGACACCACAGTAGATGCATGAATGCAGCCTAAAGCTGGGTTCTCATAGTCAGCATTCATGGTCCGATTTATGGACCGCTATGTCTGCACTGTCCATGGCTGTAAAGTTTGGGTAAGGAGCCTGCGGCCTAACAGAATGGACCACTGTGGGTTTGGAAACTGCTCATTAGTGTCTTTAAAGTACCTCATTTCAACCTGCCTCAAGCACCATGTGTCTCAAGTTTTAAAACCAACCTAGTTAGCGCCATTAAAGGCACTGTGACATAATTAGACAATGTCTTACCTGGGTTTTTATAGCTTAGCCTTCTGTAGGACAGATATTTGTCGGTGCTCAATAAGTGTAAGTTTAGATAAAAGCTTTTTTTTTTTTTTTTCAGTAGCGCATTTTTATAGTGTATGACTAATACTTAAGCCATTGTATTTGTTCATGTGCGCTGTTCATGTGCGGATGCTGCTTGTTCAGCCAGGACACACATTACATAATGTTACATAGCTGAACGTGTTCCCAGTTTGCAATTGTTACTCATATGATTTGCTAGTTTAACACTTTCTCAACTATAATATTTGATACATGGCTTTTTCAAAAGGGAAATGTTATCACAGTGGGCCTTTTCATAACTATAAATTCCTTCTAGCATCATGAAAGTGACTGTGATATGTCTCTACAGCTAAGAATTTGACGGAAGGGAGAGGATGCTCTCTGCCAGGTCATGTGCTGGAGGATCGTTGCATGTCAGCCAAGCTTCACCCAATTAGTTTGATGACAGTTTCCATTTGTAGTAATTTAATGGAGATTGAAAAGTATATAAGTAATTTTATAGTCAATACTACATGAATAAAATAGTAACCATTATGCCATTATGGGGCCCCATGGCAGCTGCAAAGTTTCGATACTTGCAGAAATTTACCAAATGAATGCTGAGTCCTTGTGACTTAGAACTTGGTTAAGTGAGTAACAAATTCAGACAGTACCTAAATCTTATTATTATTGCTATTGTAATGCTTGCAGTCGGTGTAGGGGCAGCGAGCGGGATTAGTGGATCCACTCGGCCACAGGGGAGCCCCGGGCTTACCCTTTGGTGGGAGGGGCTTACGGTAAGTAAGCACCTACCATGGGGCATACGCCAGGCTCCACTTCCAGGGCAGTGACCGGGACCATGGCAGCTGATTCCAAGGACAGGAGACGGACTCTGGTATAGGCACAAGTTAGGCAGGATAGCTAGGGCGGGCAGACAGACAGGTGTGTATGGTCAGGTATGGTGAGCACGGAAGGGACAGATAGGTATGGGAAGGCAGGTACAGGTGGTGACAGGCATAGCAGTACCTGACTAGTAGCTAGCAGACTGGTAGCCAAACTAAGGATGTTGCCCAGTCATCTCCCCTAATGGAAGGGTGCCTTAAATACATAGTGCCTCTGAGTCATAACCTGACAGGCATTTCTTGGAAATGGCGAACCGGCCCTTTTAAAAGGAGTGCCGGTGCGCCGTGTGCGTGCCTTAGGGCTCTTTTCCACCTGCGATTTTCATGTGAAAGTGCAATCTGATAAAAAAAAAAATTGGTCGGATGACCCTCGGCTGACACCCGCAGCAGAGGGTCATTAGCATCGGAAGTGGTATGCAAGTGGAAAAGAGCCTTTAAGCACACTCCCAGGAGACCTGGGCTGCGTGCACAGACCCCGAGAGGAGGAAGCAGGAGCACACATGGATGGCCGCAGGGCAGTGGGAGAAGAAGCAAGCAGAGACACCGGCGCTACAGATGTGTTTATTTACCTTTTGCCGTCTCCTCCCTTGTTACTCTTTCCTGTGTCTAAGCAATAGTTTTTTTGTTTGCATTGTTGCCTGTTTTTTTGCAGTCATTCTGGTTTAACTATTCCTAATTTTTGATCAAATTTGCTTTCTGCATTGACACTGTAATCTGTCTGCCTTGAGTTTGCCTCAACTGCAACTATACTTCACTGTCATTTTCATAGAATTATAGAATGATAGAGTTGGAAGGGACTAGTGATGGGAGAACTTGAACTGTAAAGTTTGGGGTCCATACCAGATACCTAGTATCCATGCACGGACCCCGAACAAGGAAAAAAAAGATACAGAAGAAATAAAGCAGGTTTGTTATTCTTACCGACCTCCCCGCAGCTGTAACACTACTTCCGGGTCAGCTCATTACCTCTCATACATATTCACTGCTTTCACCTTCCCCATCAGTTTCGGCATTTGGGATTGGTTGTAGTCACTCTGCGCCCCCACCCTGTGTAATAGCATCTGTGTTTTGTTTGAATCACACACGCTGTCTGCGTCCCTATAGTGGTGTAAAAATAAATTAATTGATAATTAAATTATGATATACAGTGCAGATAAAGCATATGGCTACAGGCTGCAATCCCCAGACGTGTGTTATCTTGGCTGTGTATCAAAATAAGAGGGACTCTATGCAGCTTTTTTTTTTTTTTTTTTAATGATTTAAATACATTTTTTTTCCCAAAAAATGGCATGCGGTCCCCCGAAATTTTGATACTTTACTCTGCTCATCCCGATTGCCCTTGAGCTGTGGCAATCGGGGTAATATAAGGGGTTAGTGAAAGCTCACAGATGCCACTAAGCCATAGATTAATAATGGATAGGGGTCTATGAGAGCCCCCCCTTACTAATTCTGTAAGTGAAATAAAATACACACAAACATCAAAAAAATCCTTTTTGTGAAATAAAATACAAAAAGACCCACCCTCTTTCTCCAATATATTAACCCCACAAACACCCAGGCCCAACGTAATCCATATGAGATCCCACAACAATCCCAGCTCTGCTACATACTGAAGTCACAGCACTGGGGCACATTACAGAACATTACCACCCACTATGGCTTCAGGGAGACAATGAGGCCCCTTTCAGACGTCCGTGTTTCAGGTACGTGTGACATCTGATTTTTATTACACGGATGCCACACATACTCATGTTTTCTGGAGTTTCTAACACGGCCGTGTTTTCACACTGACCGTGTGCCCCCGCACGCACACATGGAGACATGTCCGCTTTTTCTCCGACAGCACGGGTGTCATACGGATCGGACACTGATTTGATCCGTGAGACATCAGTGTGACACGTACCAGAGAAAACGTGGGTCTTTGAAATAAAAAGATTTTCTATATTTACCTGTATCCAGTGCTGTTTTCTTCAGCTCTGCTGTCTCCTGCTTCTGACCCCCGCTCATTATATTCACTGATTATTCACTGCACTGAGGACCTGGAAGCATTGCGAGGACCGCGCCGGGGACAGGACCAGGGATAGCATCGCCGGTGAAAGGTGAGTATTCAGCAAGCAGTGGGTGTGTGCAGTGACGTCCAGGAGGTCATTGGAGTTCCCAATGAACTCTAATGAACCCGTGAAGTCACCGTGGGGACACCCGCTGTAGAGGGGGTGTCATCAGGATGTCATCAGAGTTCATTGGGAACTCCAATGACCTCCTGAACGTCACTGCACACACACTGCTTGCTGGATACTCGCCTGTCACCGGCGATTCTGCAACCGCAATGCTGCGACTTACAGGTCTTCAATGCAGTGAATAATCAATGGATATAATGAGCAGGGTTCAGAAGCAGGCGGCAACAGAGCCGAAGAAAACAGCACTGGATACAGGTGAATATAGAAAATCGTTTTATTTCAAAGACCCGTGTTTTCTACAATACATCTCACACTGATGTCACATGTATGCAAACACGCGTGACCAACGGATGACCATACGATGCATGTGGCTTATACCTGATAAAACACGGACGTCTGAAAGGGGCCTTACTGAAATGCAGCTGTGACCGCTAATGTCATTGAGTTTATCTGTGGTCACTGCTTGAGGTTCCTGTGACCGCAGGTAAACTCACGTCAGGTGAACTTATTGAACTCTGTGACCTCAGCACCAGAGCTCAATGAGATTTAGTGCTGAAATTTATACACCAAATTCCTGCATTAAATCTGAATCTTCTGGCAAAAAAAGCATCAAAACGCAATGTGGTTTTGAAGCGGTTTTCTTTTGTTGTTTGGTTTGTTTGTTTTTTTTGCCAGGAGATTCAGATTTGGTGTATAAATTCCATCACCAAATCTCTTGGCAAAAAAGGTTTTGATACCATTTTGGTGCGGTTTTCTGCCAGGAGATACAGAAATCTGCTGCAGACATTTCAGCAGTCAATCTGCATTTATTGGCAAAAAACACTTTTTTTTTTTTTTTCATTTTGCCAATAAAACTAATTTACAGTAGTGGGCTGAATAATTTTGATTGAAAGTGTACTTGATGACTGCTGAATTTAAATTATTAATACACCGTGCCCCTGAGTATAATTTGTTAATGGGAACAACAAAATAAATAAATAAAATAGAAATACACATGAAAATTAATACATGCTGCCCACTGAAAATGTTTCATTTATTTTATAGACCATGTTTCATGAAATTAAATAATTCAGATATGGTGTCCCCTGAAAGTAATTTATACATGGTATCTCCACCACTCCCAAATATTACTAATGTATGTATAATGCCAATAGCTTCTTTGAAGCCCTCAATAAGGACCAGAATATTCATTTGTATAGTGCTAATTATATAATTTTAATAATTAGAATTTTTATTTAATTTACTCAACAAATATCAAACTCCTGATGTGACGTGTTGCGAATAATATGATTTTCACTCGAATACCCAAAAATATTAGCATACATGTTATGTAGAAACAAAGGATGAACTAGAAGGTGAATGTGAGAGGAAACGGAACATGTAATGAAACAGACCTTTATAAAACAGCAGAATGAGCTTAGAGAGTAAATCTTTAGTTAGCTAACATATAAGCAGAACAGCAGAATCAGCTTATCTGCTAATGTCCACCTAAAAAAGTTGCTTTAATTGGCTTGCGATAAAAATAAATGCCACATGCTAATAGTCTTCCATTAAGCAAGCTGCCCAGATGTCTCACTGTCAGATCTGGAAACAGTCCCTGAACCTCTGCTTTCTAATTGATATTGAAACATGAGAGTGCTGTGCTTCTTCTCTGCTCACTGTTTTTGCAACCTGTTTACAGAGATCTGGGTGTCAGAACCAGTGCAACAGGAATGCCCACTCACTCTTCGATCACAACTGATGTGGCGACATAGAAATGTAGCTTTTGTATTGAGCCTGACAGTTGACCACTACAAGCCTGTCATGACAGTCTGTCCGCAAAATAGCACAAACGTGAATAGCACCATAGACTATGACGGCTATGTGTTTTGTCCTCAAAGTGGGTGGAGCCTACAACCTGCCGTAACCCCAAGTCTGATGCAGCGCCGCACAATCAGCTCTACCCTCACCTACTGTATCCTCACCTATACCTTGTAGACTGTGAGCCCTCGCGAGCAGGGACCTCTATCCTCCTGTACCTGTCTGTGTCTTGTATTGTTTATGATTATTGTACTTGCCCTATTATGTATACCCCTTTCACATGTAAAGTGCCATGGAATTGATGGCGCTATAATAATAATTGAACACATACCTGAAAAAAACAGATATCTGAATGAGGCTTAAAGGCTGCTTTACACGCAGCGACATCGCTAGCGATGTTGCTGGTGAAAGCACCCACCCCCTTTGGTTGTGTGTTTCGGGCAAATCACTACCCGTGGCACACAACATCGCTAGGCCCCGTCACACAATGTTACCTGCCTAGCGACGTCGCTGTGGCCGGCGAACCGCCTCCTTTCTAAGAGGGCGGTTTGTGTGGCGTCGCAGCGACGTCACACGGCAGGTGTCCAATCGTAGCAGAGGGGCAGAGAGCAGCTGAAAGAAAGTGACGCCCACCTCGTTGCCGGAGGACGCAGGTATGGTGTAGTTCCTCGTTCCTGTGGTGTCACACGTAGCGATGTGTGCTGCCTCAGGAACGATGAACAACCTGCGTCCTGCAATAGCAACAATATTTGGGATTAGAACAACGTGTCAACAATCAACGATTAGGTGAGTAATTTTGATCATTAGTGGTGGTTCGTACGTTTCACACGCAACAACGTCGCTAACGAGGCCAGTTGTGCGTCACGAATTCCGTGACTCCAACGACATCTCGTTAGCGATATATTCATATTCCATAATATTACAACACAGGGATGGGTAGGAAAGAGTTATTAGGCCACACAAATCACTGCTTTTAGCTCAGAATGCATATGGAACTTGACAGGTTCCCTTTAATGAAATGTATTTAAAGGGAACCTGTCAGATCCAATATGCACCCAGAACCACGAGCAGTTCTGGGTGCATATTGCTAATCCCTGCCTAACCGTCCCTGTATACTCTAGCATAGATAAAGAGATCTTTAGAAAAAGCATTTCTAAAGATCTTTTATTGTATGCTAATGAGCGCAGGGACTAGTCCCCTGGGCATTCGTTCCCCTGGCTAGTCAGCTCCATTAGCATGTTAGTACGCTCCTGTGGGAGTACGAACATGCTAATGAATGGTCAGTGTCAGAGGGTGATCTCACCTCTTCGCCGCCAACACCGTCTGACGGATTTCGGCTCAGTGTGCATCACCCCGGAGTTTGGGTCATGCACGCTACTTCAGTTTGAAGCCAGGATGCGGACCTCTGGCTTCATAGTCCGCATGACCGAAACTCCGGGGTTATGCGCACTGAGTCGAAATCCAGTGTCGGACACGATGGCAGCAGAGAAGTGAGTGAGATCATCCTGCATTCATTATCATGTTAGCACGCTCATAGGGGTGTACTAACATGCTAATGGAGCTGACTAGCCAGGGTAACTAACAACGCCTGTGTCCGCGGCCAGTCTCCCGATTGCCTCGCTGCTCCAACCTGCGGCAGCGAAACCCGTCTCGTCTGAGGAAGAGGACCCAATAGCAGGGACCTCGGACCTCGGGCCTCGTGTACCAGCGACTCGGCACCCGTCCCGGCCCAGAGCCAGGCCGCAACCCTGATGACATCCCGTCCGGCCCCGAGCCAGGCCGCAACCCCGAGGGCATCTTCTCCGGCTCCGTCAGTCTGCCCGGCCGCAACGGTGATAACATCGGCTCTGGCAGTACGCTCGGCCGCAACGGTGAGGATGTCTGCTCTGGCAGTCCGCCCGGCCGCAACGGGGATGACGTCGGCTCCAGCAGTCCGCCCGGCCGCAACGGTGATGACGTCGGCTTCAGCAGTCCACCCGGCCGCAACGAAGGCGGCACACGACCAGCATTCTAACCCAGCTAGCCACTCCCAAATACCCCGTCCCGGCTGTGGAGCAGCCGAGATGTACCTGCAGAGAGGCGGAGCAGGCCACGATCGATGGGGCCCACGGCAAAGTGAGAGGCCGGTTGTTGCCGGCGCCGAGGGCATCCGTGTGGGCCTGGCTCCTGAGCAAGAGGCGGAGCACGGAACCCGTGCCCCATACTGGGAGTGGCAGCAACGACAGCTGCACAGGGAGATCGCTGCCAGGGAGAAACGCAAGGCTGAGGTGCTTGCCCGCACCTACAAAGAGAAGGATCACCTACCACAGGCCACCTTCCGGGTCCAGGGGACTAGTCCCCGTGTTTATTAGTATATGATAAAAGATCTTTAGAAATACCTAAGTAGGGATTAACAATATGCACAGCTCGTGGTTCTGGGTGCATATTGGACATAACAGGTTCCCTTTTAAGGGCTCGTGTGCACACTGCATCCTGACCAGTGCAGAAAAAAGTGCACCCTCTGGCAGACTTGACACTGCGTTTTGACAAAAAGAATGCATCCAAAACGCATGTATTTTGGATGCATTTTTCATGCGTTTTGGATGCATTTTTGTCAGTGTGGTCTCCCGGCAATTCAGCTCTGCTACATGCCCGCTGACAGCAGACACAGACAGATCTGGGCGATGACAATGAACTCTGATGAACTTCACCCGACTTCATTGTCATCCCATGGCTCTATCTCTGTGTGCTGTCATGAACTCAGATGAATCTCCGAGGTCAGTGCCAGGACACAGGAGTCTGTAGCAGTGACGTCAGAGCTTCACTCGATTTCACTGACATCGCGCGGCGCTCTCTCGCTCTGTGTTGCATCCTGATTTGAAGGACTCAACTGTGACCGCAAATCCCCTGAGTGACTGAAGTGAGCCACGCGATCAGTGGTGCCGTCACTCAGGTGACCCGCGGCCAGTTGGAGTCCTCCATCTCAGAGCACACAACAGTACTTTGATCACCCCTCAGCTGAGCAGATCAAGGTGCGCATGCGCAAGAGGGCAATGGAGGCCTGTGTATGAATGACGCAAGACGCGTCATGCACAAAGGGCTGTGCGGGAGGACAGTGATCGCATAAGACGAAGGAGGCGCCGGACCGAGAGCAGCGACAACCATCGTACCGGACCACCTCCTAGGTGAGTATTATAAAGGTGTTTTTTACTTCAGCGCAGCCTGGGCACTTATACACAGTGTTGTGGAATGCGGTATAGAAGAGCTCACTGGTGGTGGCCCCGCAGCTCATAAGGGAAAAACCCGGTGACAGGTTTCCTTTAACAATAAGTCCTTAGATGATGGGGAATAAAAAAAAAAGAAAATGGACTGCATCGGGAAGGGGTTAATTCCTGATTTATTTACCATTGCAGTTTTAACAAAATCCCCAAGATTATGTGCTTTTTTATGTAATAAAATATGCTTGGAGTGTACAGGCAAAGGGTAACATTATAATACAGTGGAACCTTGGTTTAAGAGTAACTTGGTTGAGAGCGTTTTAAAAGATAAGCAAAGCTTTTTACAAATTTGTAACTTTGTTTAAGAGCAGTGCTTTGCAAGAAGAGCAAATATTCACCGTGCACACTCCCGGTTCCGTACTTTCACCGCGTTCTGACCAGCTCTGGAGGTAACTTTCTGTACATATGTACTGTATACTATATACAGTATACCATTGTACAGTACAGTATATACTATATAGCATTTCTATCAATTTGCATTTATGGATACAGTATTGTACTTTTTTTTTTTTTTTTTGGCTAAACAGTGCAGCACATTGCTTATATTGTACCTCGCACACACCAACAATTCTATTGTAAGCTAATGTGCAGTTTAATTTGTTTTTGTTTTTTTACTGTACAGTATTTTGTATTAGTGTACTGTAATAATTTTATATGCATACAGTAAATTATATTGTATTACTGTAATAAGTTTGTATAAATACAGTAAATATTTTTGGGTTATGGAACGAATTGTCTGTGTTTCAATTATCTCCTATGGGAAAATTTGCTTTGATATAAGAGCAACTTGGTTTAAGAGCACACTCCCGCAACCAATTATGCTCGTAATCCAAGGTTCCACTGTATACTATAATAACCTTTCTACCAACATTATTAAAATACAGCTAATTTAGTAATATTGTGTACTTGAAATAGACACAAATAAACATCACTACAGACATTTTTCTACAGATTGGCTTTCTAGACTGTTCTTTATTCGTTGGGTCGTTTGATCTGTTCATTAGTCATTCACTTAGGTTTCAAATTTTACCTCATGGGATCACCTTCCCTTTACTTAATGGATAAGCAGAAGGATAAAATCCACTAAAAAAATAAACTTTAAAGCAGAAAATGTTAACTTTTCATAACACTGAATTATTTTTTTTAAAATATTGTCTTATATATACCGTATGTATGTACGTATGTATGTATGCATGCATGTATGTACATTATATATATATATATATATATATATATATATATATATATATATATATATATATATATATATATATATATATATATATATATACTTTACACTTTACACTTTACACACACACACACACACTAGGCACGGAAAGTATTCAGACCCCTTCAAATTTTTCACTTTGTTTCATTGCAGCCATTTGGTAAATTCAAAAAACGTCTTTTTTTTCTCATCAATGTACACTCTGCCCCCATCTTGACAGAAAAATACAGAGATTTTTGCAGATTTATTAAACAAGATAAACTGAAATATCACATGGTCATAAGTATTCAGACCCTTTGCTCAGTATTGAGTAGAAGCACCCTTTGGAGCTAGTACAACCATGAGTTTTCTTGAGAATGATGCAACAAGTTTTTCACACCTGAATTTCGGATCTTCTGCCATTTTTCCTTGCAGATACTCTACAGTTCTGTCAAGTCTGATGTTGAACGTTGTTGGACAGCCATTGTCAGGTCTCTCCAGAAATGCTCAATTGGGTTTAGGTCAGGGCTCTGGCTGAGCCAGTCAAGAATGGTCACAGAGTTGTTCTGAAGCCACTACTTTTGTTATTTTAGCTGTGTGCTTATTAGGGTCATTGTCTTGTTGGAAGGTGAACCTTCGGCCAAGTCTGGGGTCCAGAGCTCTCTGGATGAGGTTTTCTTCCAGGATATCTAGGTACTTGGCCACATTCATCTTTTTTTCAATTGCAACCAGCCGTCCTGTCCCTGCAGCTGAAAAACACCCCCATAGCATGATGCTTCCACCACCATGTTTCTCCGTTGAGTTTGTATCGGACAGGTGATGAGCAGTGTCTGGTTTTCTCCACACATACCGCCTAGAATTATCACTAAAATGTTTATCTTCATCTCATCAGACGACAGAATCTTATTTCTCATAGTCTGGTGGTCCTTCACGTTTTTTTTGCAAACTCTATGCGGGCTTTCATATCTTTTGCACTTCTGTCAGGCCACTCTGCCATAAAGGCCTGACTGGTGGAGGGCTGCAATTATAGTTGACTTTGTGGAACTTTCTCCCATCTCCCTACTACATCTCTGGAGCTCAGCCACAGTGATCTTGGGGTTCTTCTTTACCTCTCTCACCATGGTTCTTCTCCCACGATTGCTGAGTTTGGCTGGTTGTCCAGGTCTAGGAAGAGTTCTGGTGGTCCCAAACTTCTTCCATTTAAGGATTATGGAGGCCACTGTGCCTTGCCACAATTCTGTCTCTAAGCTCCTTGTGCAGTTCCTTTTAACCTCATGATTCTCATTGGTCTGACATACACTGTGAGCTGTGAGGGCTTATATAGACAGGTGTGTGTCTTTCCAAATCAAATTATCCCTCCAGTGAGGAAGGAGACAAACTCTAGTGCCACTTATTGGAAGTAGCAAAACTAAAAGTCAAAAGTGGCTTTTTAAACAAGCCTTTTCCACTCATGGTTAGAGGTTGGGTGAAGCCATTTATTGTTAAAAGTACTGTGTATTCTCTTTTTAAATCATAACGACAACCAAAAACATCCAAATGACCCTGATCAAAAGTTCATGCCCTGGTGATTTTGGCTTGATAATATGCACAGAAGTTGACACAAATTAGTTTAAATGGCTAATAAAGGTAACATCCTTACCTGTGACCTGTTTGCTTGTAATCAGTGTGTGTGCATAAAAGCTGAGTGAGTTCCTGGGATCCAGACAGACTCTTGCATCTTTCATCCAGCCACTGACGTTTCTGGATTGTGAGTCCTGGGGAGAGCAAAACAATTGTCAACGGATCTACAGGGAAAGATAGATGAACTGTATAAATCAGGAAAGGCATACAAAAAGATATCAAAGGAATTGATAATGCCAGTCAGCAGTGTTCAAACTGTGATTAACAAATGGAAAATCGGAGGCTCTGTAAAAACCAAATCACGATCAGCGCTCATCTCCGGCGCCATGTTTTTGAAGCCCGCATTACCCAGTTTTGTGCCTGAGAGGGCGGCGCATGTGCGCTCACGTCTTCAGATCTCGTTATGACCGCGGGAGCGCGCGCGGTCATAACAGGACTGGAGAACAGCCGATCTTACTGATTAGCTGCAGCAGACGATATCGTAGCTGCAGCTAATCGGGGTAAGATCAGCTGTTTTCCAGTCCTGTTGTGACCGCGCGTGCTCCAGCGGTCATAACGAGGTCTGAAGAAGTGAGGGCGCATGCGCCGCCCTCTCAGGCACAAAACTGGGTAATGCGGACTTCAAAAACATGGCGCCGGAGATAAGCGCTATGCGCAGGCGCCAACTCCGACGCCGTGTTACTGAATAAAGAAATTTGCATACAGCCAGAGAGCGGGAGGAACAGGCGGCAAAGGGGAGGGCGGGGACGGGAATGATATGCATAACCTGCCCGGATATTATCTGGAGAAGTGCAACTGTCAATCAAAAACATGATGAATTTTTTAACTTCATAATCTTGGGTTTCACAGCCTAAACATCCGAGCTGCCCACTAATAGTATGTAGATAATCTGCCTCATAGTGCCAGTACTGCACTGGCTTTACCTTATATACGAAAATCCTGATATTTGGTTCCCTTTAACAGAAAATTCACTGTAATGAGGCAGAGTGAGTCACTTTGAAATCCCATCTGGCCTATGATCTGGCAGTGTCCATCTTTTTACGTACGTGTTTTTTTTAGACCGGCCCCATAGTGCGGTCAAGAACAGTTTTGTGCACTTTTTGAAAAGATGGACACCACTGAACAGAGGCCAAACGGAATCTGGAGTAAATCTCCTGCCTCGTAGAGAATGGATCTGTTGGGGTTTTACCTGTATGACGTATTTCAGCACAAAGGCTCTTTAAAAGTGCTATTACTCCAACCAAAAAAAGAAATCCAGGAAAATCGGCACTCTCAAATTCAAATGCTGAGCACCACAATGTGTCTAAACCAATATTAGGCCTTGTGCTCACGCTGTGTTTTTTTTTTTTTTTTGCTGCCTTTTGGCAGCTTTTTTGGAGTAGTTTGTTGCCCAAATCTGCATGTCTGTCCTTATATCAGCGAAGTCTGAGAATTCTGAAATGATATGCGCACGTTGCTTCTTTTTTCCTTGCAGCATGTCAATTGATAGTGAGTATTTTTTTTTCTCTGCGTTTTGTATCCCGATTTATCAAAATCTAAAGTAAATTAATCTGATCGGTGAAGGGCGTAATAAGAAAAACAAATATAAAATCCAGAATTACTTTTTTTTTTTGGTTGCTGCAACATTGCAATAAAATGTACTTAGGAGCAATCAAAACATCACATCTACCCAAAAATTATTTGATTAAAAACATCAGCTTAGGACGCAAAAATTAAGCCATCATACAGCCCCAGGTCCCAAAAAATGAGAATGTTACGGGTCTTGGAAAATGGCCACAAGAGCGCAATTCTTTTTATTGACAAGTTTCTGAATTATTTTTTTTTGACTACTTAAAAAGAAAATTAAATACATGTTTGCTATCTACGAACTCATACTGACCTCGGGAATCATACTGCCAGGTTTGTTTTACCGTATAGTGAAAAGTAAATAAAAAAAATAAACCCCCAAAACCATCATGGAATTGCACTTTTTTTCCAATTTTACCACACTTGGAATTTTTTCCCGATTTCCAGTACAATATGTACAATATACAACATAGCAGAATGAATGGTGTCAATCCAAAGTACTACTTGGCCCACAAAAAAATAAGCCCTGATATGGCTATATTGATGGAAAAATAAAGTTATTGCATTTGGCACAAAGGAAGTAAAAATTGCAAAAGTGGGAAAATTGCTGGGTAGTAAAGGGGTTAATGCAATGGGATGTGTGTCTCCAGAAGCATGAGCCCTGCACAATATATGGGCATACAATGTACTGGGCACGACGAGGGCTTATTTTTATTTTTTAATTCTGCAACATTCAATGCGTTTGACTGCATTGGTGTTTTCCAGAGACAAAATTGTCCATACACCAATTGATGAATTCTTGGATGAGTATAATTTTGAAAATGTGGTCACTTGACAGAGTTTCTGCTGTTCTGGCACTTAGCGTCTCTGAAAATGGAGTCCACAAACTATTCTAGGAAAATCAGTGCTCTGAAAGTCAAATGGCACTCCTTAGTTTCAGAGCTTTGCTGTGTCGCTAAACAGTACTGTAAAGTAACGTGGGGTATTGCCACGCTCAGGAGAAATTGTGTAATAGATTTTGGGGCCTTTTTTGCCTATTCCCCTTGTAAAAATTGTAACTATGGGGTTAAATCAACATTTTAGTGGTAAAAAAATGTAATTATTTTTTTCTTCACTGCCCAATAGTATACATTTTTATGACACACCTGTGGTGCCAATATGCTCACTGTACCCCTAGCTGAATTCACTGAGGGTGTACTTTTATACTATGGGGTCACTTATGGGGAGGTTATGCTTTTATGGCATGTCAGGGGCTCTGCCAATTTGATATGGCACCCCAAAACCATTCCAACTCAGTCTGAACTCCAATATGGCGCGCCTTCCCTTCTGAGCTTTGCATTGTGCCTCAAAAGTAGTTTTTGACCACGTATGGGGTATTGGTGAACTTAGGAGAAATTGTGTAGAAAATTGTATTTTCCATTTTCTCCTATTACCCTTTTTGATAATTAAAATTGTGGAGCCAAAGCAACATTTTAATGGAAAATTGCAATTTATTTCATTTTCACAGCCTAATGTTGTAGAATTCCATGAATCACCTGAGGGTTAAAATAGCTCACTACACCCCAAGCTGAATTTCTTCAGACATGTAGTTTCCAGAATGGTTTAACTTGTGGGGGGTTTCTGCTGTTTTGGCATGTCAGGGGATCTTCAAATGTGACATGGTGTTCGCAATCTATTCTAGCCAAAATCGCTCTTTCCCTTCAAAATGCTCACCACACTTCTAAATTCCTTGAGAGGTGTAGTTTCCAAAATGGGGTGACTTGTAAGGTGTTTTCCCTGTTTAGGCTTATCATGGGCTCCACAATTGTGACATGGCGTCCCTTATCAATTCCTGCCACTTTTGCTTTCCAAAAGTCAAATGGCGCTCCTTCCTTTTTGACCCATGATGTGCACCCAAACAGTAGTTTTACACCATATATGGGGTATCTGTGTACTCAAGAGAAATTGCACAACAACTTGTATGGTGCATTTTTCTTCTGTTAACCTAGTGAAAATGCAAAATTTGCAGCTGAAGTAATATTTTTGTGGGAAAAAGTAAACCTAAGTAATTTAGTAACTATTTTTGACATAACTCTCTGATTTAAGGGCATACAAATTCAAAGTTTGAAAATTGCGCAATTTTCTACATTTTCGTCAAACTTCCGATATTTTCATTAATAAACTAAAAAAAATATTGTCCTAAATTTAGCATTAACAGCACAAACACAATATGTTCTGAAACATCAGTCTCAGAATTACAGCGATCCATTAAAGCGTTCCAGAGACAATGCTGGGGCGGATGCAGGCTGCTATTCTTAGCCTAATAACCATGGGCTTCCCCAGGCTGAGAATACCAGTCCCCAGCTGTCGGCTTTATCTTGGCTGGGTATTAAAATGTGGGTGACTACTTGGCGGCTTATTTAAATTACTTATGTATGTATGTATGTGTGTGTGTGTGTGTATATATATATATATATATATATATATATATATATATATATATATATATATATATATATATATATATATATATATATATATATATATATATATATATATATATATATATATATATATATATATATATATATATATATATTATATTATATTATATATATATATATATATATATATATATATATATATATATATATATATATATATATATATATATATATATATATATATATATATATATATATAATATATATTTTTTTTTTTTTTCCAGCACCCATGAGACAGCACCACGAGAGAGGGGATCCGCCCTTCAAGGGCAGGAAACCTCCAGGATAAAAAGGGGCGGGACCACTCCCCGCATCAGTTGGTTTCCTGTCCTTGAACAGGGGGCCTCCAGAGATCCAGGATGGTCCTGATGGGCCGAAGATTCAAATCCGGCGCCCGGCCGGCCGGCTCTGGCAGCGGCATGGGTCCTGCATCGGTCGGCCGAGGTGCCGTGGAGCTGCCGCAGCGGACCCACGGGGGCAGGCCTGCGTGCGGCACACCATTCTCCGGTGACGCCAGGACAGATTCCAGGCGCGAGGATGTGGTGTGGAGCCTGCGAGGACCAGGTAAGGGCTGGTTGGCCGCAAGTGCTCTCCCGCCGCAACAAACCCACGGGGATTACGTCTGCGCGTGGGCTCCCTCCCTCTCCCCCCTCCCCCCCCCCCCTCCTTACCACCGGCGCCAGGGGCCGGGATGGAGGTGGCTGCTGCAGCGCTTCCCTGCGGTGGCGTCCTCGTGGCTGCAGGCCCACAGGGGATGTACCTGTTTCTTTGGTCTCACCTGGGAGTGGCGGCGCCTACCAGCAGCAAGTCTGAGGACGCACCACAGCAGTCCACGGGGGCTATGCCTGTGAATAACAGTGTCTCCCACGCTCCAATGCTACAGGAGCGGTGACGCTGTCTTACCTGCCCAGAGGTAAGTGGTGGTGTTTCCACAGTGTGCTTCGGGGCCTCACAAGTATCTGCCTGGCCACTCCGGGCGATTGGGCAGGAGCGACAACGGGGGACGCCATCTTGAGGATGGCCGCTGCCGCATGGTGTGTGTGTGTGTGTGTGTGTGTGTGTGTGTGCGCGTGCGCTCAGGCGCGGGATCTTCTCTGGGTTCTCGCATGACGCTCAGCTGACGTCACCTCCTGGAAGAGACACCGGCTGTGTGCTCAGACTCGGCTGAAGTGAGACGAACTGAAGGCTTCACCCCATCCGGTAGAATACGGCAGTCCCCGCGCTGCTGGAAACAGCTTCCAGGGTTGCATGTGGCCTGCGGGCCTGGTGTTGGAGATCCTTGGTGTGGGTCGGCCTCCGCCTTTAGCGACATGGCTCCTATAACGTTATGGGTTTGAGTCAGTACTTGTAGACTGCTATGTACACGGTAACCTGGTCCAATTAGTGGAGTCTAAAATCCAGCAGCACCGACGCCCAGAGCCTGCAGGGGAGATTGATCAGATGCCATTATTCCTCCTACCCCAGTTCCGCCTCTGCATCAGGGTGGTAAGTGACCTTCATGAAAGTTCACTTTGTTCAGAGCCACTCTTGCCTGTTTTTGGGGCGGACTCAATGGATACACTTCAATAACTGGACCACGCTCCCTTTAATCGGGAGATGTCTGTTACGTGGTCTCAGAAGTGGTGCCAGAAGGGTATTAAGCATAACCTCTCAGGTGAGGTCTTGGATTAGGGCTGTCAAGCCCGTTGTTGGCTTGACAGTTTTGCGGCGTCATGGCCTTCGGAAATTCAGGCCTGCCTTCCCTGCTTATGGGGACTCTTGACAGGTCCGAGGGTGAGTGGACTTCTTCAGCTTCCACATCAATGTCCGACAGTATCTCGGGTTGTTCAGACTTCTCGATGGAGAACAATGTGACACTAGTGACTGTGGTCGGGCCCTCTATGGGCATCCCTGAAGTGGCACCCAAGAGATGTCTTGATTTCGTATGTTTGTGGCCTAGAAGAGGGAACCCGTGATGCCTCCCGGTTGTTGTTGTTAATGTATAGTCCCTCATTGCTATATAAGGGACACAGGCGGATAGGCAAAGTTCAACCCAGACTGTCCTTTGAGGAAGCAGCTTGTTCCTTCTGTCGCAGGGCCCCTTAAGCTGACTGTCGCTGCTATCAGGATTTCAAATAGTCATCGGCCACTCTAGGCTGCTTGTGCCTGCCCTTGTTAGCCCACAGCGGCTCTACAGTTTGAGACTGGACAAGTAACTGCTGAAGGGATTGGGGGGCAATTCCCGATTCTCTGAAAAAGAGGGAGGTAAGGACTTACAGCGTTCTAGGATGGAAATAACGCCACTTCCTCAAATACCTGGGAATTTTCAGCTGGGGCTTGCAACAGCTAATGTAGCTGCTTACACAACGGAGTCCCTGGCAGTATGAGTTGACTACATCAAGGATCGGCTATGCCAGAGAGCCCCTAGACGGCTCATGTCCCCACTCCTCTTCTCACAAGGAGCGGCAGCGTTCCTTTTTAGACTCCTCTGCGGCCTCACCCAGACTGGCAACCAGTTCTCTCGTCGTAAACCTGTTTCGGAATAGTGTCCGGGAGGTCCAGTGTGAAACATTTATTCCAGGCGGTCACATGCCAGTAGTGAATCTGACGGATGCATACTATCCTGTCCAGGTTGACGTAGTTCAGAGTTCCTCAGAGTAGCCTGTTTATGGAAGGAAACGTTCGACGTTTCCGGTATGCAACCCTTCCAAGGGATGGCGATGGGCTGGGAGTCTTCGCAAGATTTTTAGAAGTTACAGTGCAGAGAAGTGCTGATCATCCCTTACCTTGGCAACTTCTTGTTTGATGGCAGGCCTGCTTGTCATCGTGCCGCCTTTCTGCAGGAGGATGTTCTTCCTGCTCACACGGGAAAGGCTCCTACACTAGGAGACTCAGGATAATGTCGAGGACAGTCCTAATTTTTTTTTAGGGCTCACTTCGATTCAGAAGTTCAGGTATTTCGTCTTCCGGAATCCAGGCTGGAGAATCTTCCGGTCCTAATAGATCCGGCACCAGAGGCACCAAGGTTGTCCCTCAAAGGTGCTATGTCCCTACAGAGTTCCCTTACATCCGCCATTGCGACAGTTTGGTGGGACCGGGCGCACACTGTAGTAACCTTCAGTGGGACATATTGGAGACTCAAGCAATTGTTGGGGATCATTGACCAAGTGCTTGCACTCCAGCACATTCGAATCCCTACATTGCTGGTTGAACCAGTGAAGTAATGAAACATTCTTCATATGACCTGAGATCCTAAGGTGCTTGCTTTTGCCGCACGTCTTCAAAGAGGAGCCCGCCTTCGGGGTCACCTGATCTGCGGTGTGTGGTGTGGAAGCGAATCCCATGGTTTGTTTTTTCTTTTCTTAAAAATTGCTAGGATATAGCTGGTTGTAGACTGAGCGGTGGGCTGGTCCCTACCCTCCCTGTCTGGTCGTCAGTTCCTATATGGAGAAGAGTAATCAGTTTGGACTGTTTTCGGCAGCAGCCAGTTGAGACGGGGGATGGGTCCTCCGTCAGTCCATCGTCACTTCGATATACGTTGCCTGTGTTCCGATAATAGACCTCTTTGTGACCTGAAATAAGGTTCACTGGTTCTGTTCTCTAAATCCTCGGGATCAGCCTCATGTGGTGGACGCCCTGCTGTTCGAATGGAGATGTGACCTTGTTGTACCTCTCCACTCATAGCCTGTTTCCAGCCGTGTTGAAGAAAATCCTGGAGAACAGGGCAGTGATGATCCTGATAGCGCCATTTTTTGCCAGATTTACCATGATTCTATTCCCTGGTAACTTGTCGTTCTCCAGGCCGGGGGTCCTACTGGTCCTCCTCACTCAGGTTCCAGATCTTCACCCCGTCAGGCATATTGCATGTTACCGTGTGGTCTTTTTTGAAAGGTCACCTTACGAATCAGGGTTTTCTCTTGTTCTTGTACCTACTCTTCTTCAGAGTAGTAAGCCGGTTAAAAACCAAAAAAAAAAAAATAAATAAAAGGGGGGGCCTGGACGATATTCTTGCCTTCCAAGGGTGAGCCCTGATGGACCGACGACTGTTGCGGTAATCTTAGAGTTTTTCCGGAAGGGATTGACACTGGGTCTGTCATTACGTTCACTAAGAGGTCTAATATGGGCCCTTGCAACCTGCCACCATTGTGTCCTGTCTGGAGTCCGCTGGACTCCCGGTTCGTTCGGGTATGGTCTAGCCCTCTGCGCAATGTATCTTGCCCCCTTGGGACCTTATTCTCGTCCTATCTGCCCTGACAAAGCCCCATTGATCCCTTGGAGTCCATGTCATTAACTACTCTGTCTCTGAAACAGACTTCCTGACACCTTCACATCAGCTTGTAGGGTTAGTGACTTCCAGGCCCTATCTTAGTTCCACCATTACTCAGCTTTCAAGGATAAGGTGTCCTGAAACCTGCCCCTCCTTGCCTCCTGATAGTCTGGCATGTTTTCTTAATTCAAAAGGGAATTGTTCTTCCATCCTTTGGGATAGTCGGCAAGATCAGGAAGGGGAGGGGGGGCATTGCCTGGACATTAGCGGTTCCATATGGAATATCTGTCTGCAGTAGAGGCAGGTCCGGTTTGTTTTCTTTCAGGGTGATAGCTAGACGCTCAAGGCTTCTAAACCCACTTGGTGGGTGGATCTGCGAAGCCACTTCTTAGTCTGCTCTGCTTGTGGTAGGTATGTGCCTGTAGGTCTGTAAGTTCACTGCACAAAGGCGATGACATCTCCTGGGCTGCAAGATCGTATGTCACCATTGAGCAGCTTGTCAGGGGCCACGTGATCTTCCCCTTTCACTCGCTATAGGCACTATAAGTTGGCCTTATCCTTACTGGCTTCACCTGGGGAGCTCGGTTCTGTGATTTCCCCCCCCCCCCCCCCACCCCTTGGCTTATTCCTCTATCTATGTAATTCTCTCGTGGTGCTGTCATGGGTGCTGGAAAAATACGTAATTACTTACCGGTAATGTGTTTTTTCTGAACCCATGACAGCACCCTTACATTCCCTCCCTGCATGTGGATAATTGGCGGTTTTTTAGCTGCATGTGGTTCATGTTGGTGCTGGTTATGTTATAATGTTGTTTCCTTTCATGCTCTGTAAACCAACTGATGCGGGGAGTGGTCCCGCCCCATTTTATTTATATATATATATATATATATATATATATATATATATATATATATATATATATATATATATATATATATATATAAAAAAGAAGCCGCATGCGGTTCCTCTTCTTTTGATACACATTCGTGATAAGCCTACGGTTGTGGGGGGCAGCCTTTAGCAGTATCTTTCTTGGTATTGGTCTAGAGCAGGGGTGGGGGGACCTTTTTTCTGCTGGGGGCCATTTGGAAATGTCTACCAACCTTCGGGGGCCGCACAAAACTATCAACTTGAAAATTATATATTTGGTCAAACAATTAACTCACTGTGGTGGCTGGAGCTTCTACTCTTTGGTGCAGCTGTATTATTAGGTGATACTGATCCTCTTGCTTTTCACAACTGCTTTTCCAGGTTTGAGTTGGTTGGGCCTGCTATATATCTATCACAGGGGAGGGTTGTGAGGAATATAGATCACTGAGGAGGCTGGGGGGCATAGAGATGACTAGGGAGGCTGGGGGCATAGACCTCAAATGAGATGCTAAGGGCAAATACATCACTTGGGAGGAGTATATATCACTAGAAAAGCTGCGGGACATAGACGTGTCTGTGGGCATAGACATCACTGTCGGATACATACATCACTGGGGGTATATACATCATTGATGGGGAGCACAGACATAGCTGGGGGGGTGGCATAAACATTGCAGGGGAGGGCTGGGATGAATATACATCATTAGGGAAGCAGCAGGGCATAGACATCACTGGAGCCCATACATCACTGGGAAGCACAGACATCACTGGGGGTATATACACATCACTGGGTTGCATAGACCTAGCTAGGGGGCACAGACAGCCTTCGGGGCCTGCCGGAGGGGCACAGACAGCCCTGGGGGCCTGCCGCAGGGGCAGAGACAGCCCTGGGGGCCTGCCGCAGGGGCACAGACAGCCCTGGGGGCCTGCCGCAGGGGCACAGACAGCCCTGGGGGCCTGCCGCAGGGAACAGAGGCTGGGGACACAGAGGGCAGTGGGGGAGGCTGGGGGCACGGACAGGCGTGGGGGATCCTGGGATCATAGAGAGCGCTGGGGGAGGCTGCGGTCATAGAGAGAGAGCGCTGCCGCCGGCACAGAGAGCGCTGCCTGGCACAGTAGGACCTGGGGGATGATGGGGCAGTCGTTCCTCTTCTGTTGGATTGTAGTGCACCTCCTGCCCGTATGTCCTCATGTAGCCAGTGCCAGCGTAATCGCAACATTCAGTATTGAATGCGCCGTGTGGGGTCTTAACGGGTCTGCAGCCAGCAAGATGCGGCTACCGCCCCAGCACTGCGGTCCCCAGGAATCAGCCCGGGGGCGGCAGAAAGTCATTGTGGGCCGCTTACGGCCTGCGGGCCGGAGGTTCCCCACCCCTGGTCTACAGGGAGGACCCTACCCCATTTTTTATTTTTTTAAATTTATTTTACACTGCAGTATAAGGCCGCAAACATCGCCTTTAATTGCAGCCATTCACATGCACTATTAGAGAGGGAGGGGGCATGGTCTACTGGCAGCCAATCAGAGCCGCCGGTGGTTGGGGAGTTGGGGAAAGCAGTGAATATGTATGAGCACTGATGTGCGGACTTGGAAGTAGCGTTACTGGTGCTGGGAGGCTTGGTAAGTATATTGCTCCTGCTTTAACCCTTTTTTATTTTTTTTTTATTTTTTTTCTATTTATCATCTGGACGGCCGAACCCAAACTATAACACAGACTTTCCAGAGAAGTCTGTGTCCGAGTCCGGGACCCAAACACCTGCTTTTCGGTATGGACGCAGAACTTTACAATTTGGGGGTCGCTCATTACTATTTAGTATCAATCCCCGATGTATCAACGCAGCATCATCTAGGCAGCTAGAGGCAGTATCCATCTCTGCTCACTTTAACACTGTGATTTATGCATTCCTCTCTCTTCTCATAAATGGGTTAATAGTTAGTCTACAGTCAGAAGACTGAAGTGCGTTCTACATTATAACTGTGTAATGCTAATTAATTAAGCATGCAATTTTATCATATAAGATATTCTGGTAACTGAAATGGTGACTACTTAAGCATAACATAAAGCCATGTAATTTTTTGGGGAGACCCCACTGTGTTGTTTTTGGGGTTTTTTTTTTTTTTTTTTTAAGAACACTAAAAAAACAAACAATAATAACTATTTTCCATTGAAAGCAAAAGGACCATTCTTTTGAGCATTTCTCAGTGGTTCTCGCTTTCTCTCACACTCTGCCTCTCCCATGATGGTGCTTTGTTTTGATCTTAGGCAGATTAGACAGGTGACTGAAAGAAGAGTGCCCTGTCAATCACGGACAGACAACTGTCGGGCAGAGAACAGAGGCAGCAGAGCTGTATGTGCACTGTACTTGCTGCTCATTTGCATAACAATTCAACAATAAGTTTCTCTAAAATGTAAAACCCAAATTTCTAAAATAACGCTATAGATGTAATCAGCATTACAGACAGAAACAGTCACACAAATTGTAGCTTTAAAAGTTAAAGTAGATGCAGTGATAAAGTGATGTGCACAAATTTAGATTTTATTTATTTATTTTTTTTGGTCTTAAACCGCCAACAAATTATTTAAGGCTACGTCCGCACGCTGCTGTGCCGCCCCGCGACAGCCAACGGGCTGCTTGGATCCGGATCCGCAGTGGCTCGAGGGTCTCCGGATACGAGGCGGGGTCGCGCGTGACTACCTCGGAAATAAAAGGGGGGAAATTGGTGTTTTGGGGTGGTGAATGGGATAATGTTCGTGACGCCACCCACGGTGCGTGGTAATGGGAGAGACCACCGCTGCTGTTGGGGAGCCCGGTGACGATGTTGAAGCAGCAGGATGTTTCAACCCCTTCGTGGGTAGGGGGTTTGGTGTCCCGGGGCCCGGTGATGGGATGGAGTGGGGAACCTGTCGGGGTGAAGGGATATCGGGTATTCACACAGTCCAAAGTCACTGACGCTGACACCAGGTAAACCAAACTCTTGAAATGCTCTGCTTCTCTTAGTCGAGCACGTTGGGTCCGTGCCCCTTTGGTGTTGCTGCTTGGTCTGAAGCCTTTTCCCTTGGCACTGTGTGTAACTTGGTGGCTCCCTTTCGCCTAAGACTACTCGGGTCCCGCTCACTTGCGTGGCTAGCAAGGTAAGCCTGCTCTCAGGGTTCACGCTTGGGATTTTCTGGAAGTCCTATCCCCCTCGTTGCGCTAGTACCCTGATTCTGGAGCGGGTGGGGAATGGTTCCTGAAGACTTCCGTTACCGTCGGGTGAATTACTGGGCTGCGTGAAGCTACTTCCCAGCCTAGGGTCCACGTACCCCGTCATGCCCTGGCCCCTGCACGGTTGTAGCACAAGGTAGCCGGCCTGCTCTCTGTAGCAGCACCGTATCCCCTGTCACTACCCCGTGCGACCGGGGTTCCAGCTCCTTCTGGCCAGGCCAACGTCTGGCACCTGAGATGGGTACAGGAGCCCAGCTCCACAGCATGACCTGCACTGTCACTGCGGTCTCACTGCTCAACTCTACTCAACTCAACGACTGACATCTCTGCCCTCCCTCTTCCATCCCCCCATCTGGGTGGCCCTCTTCCCCTCAGGCTGCCCAATGGGTGGTTGGTGGGTGTGGTGCAGAGTGTTCCTCAGGATTTATGTGCACCTGTTGGTAGCAACACCAAATTGACAGGACCCGTAACCAAGAAGGAGCGGGTACCATGCAGAAGGGCAGATTGCACGGCACCCTTGTGACGACCTGATAGGCCAGGGCGTCACATTCCCCCTTGGTTAAACGTAGCTCGTCCGCGAGCTACAGAACACCAAGCATTTATTATGTTAAAGGAAGGAAAAAAGATTAACATATATTTAACAGATTCATCCCACATTAGGGAGGCACTTTCTTGAACCGTTACTAACATTTATGCGTTTGCCTGCCAACAGGGGACGCCACCGGTTTTAGTGGCAGCGGGAACCCAACCTTTAACGTTGCGGTCCCTCCCTGTGACAGTCCAGTCCCAACGTCCCGGATCCCAATAACCCCCCTCCCAAACAACCTGGTTCCCCTGGAAACCTAGATGGGTCCTTGGGCCGGGTTAAGGTCCCGGGGTGTGCCAGACGACTCCAATTGTCACAACAGGTGCAGTCTTTTTACAAGACACAAGTTTGTGTTGGTCACGCCAGTCCTGTGACCGTGGTCCATTTTTAACTATAAAAACGTGGAAGTCTTTGCAAAAACACAATAAGAGTCCCTGTACCGTAGCACAACTGCTGTCAATCTAGGAGAAAATCAGGTTACTTTCCCATGCAATTAGCTTTTCATTAATTCTCTCATTTTCTAACATTTTTATATATGGAAAACAACAAACTGTGGAAAATAACAAGCGGAAAACACAGATACCTAACAATGTTACGGTACCACATTTTGCTATGTCAACATTCTTCTCTGTACCTCCGTGGAGGCTGGCCAAAGTTAACACGGGTGGACCTCTTATTCTGGACTCTCATCCCCTTCTGATGACACAGCTACCTCCCCTACAACTTCCTCGCTTCCTGCGCTGGGTGTTGCAGGCAAAACCCTACGTGTGCGTGTCAAGGGATTAGGTGTTAAGACCCTGTCACACACAGATACATCTTTGGTAGATCTGTGGTTGCAGTGAAATCATGGACATATTGTTCCATTTGTACACAGCCACAAACCTGGCACTGATTGTCCACAATTTCACTGCAACCACAGATCTGCCAAAGATTTATCTCTGTGTGTGACAGGGCCTTTACCCTAGGTGTTGGAGTGGGTGCAGTGCCAGTAAGCCCTTCCTTTTCTGTTTTCTTTCACAGGTTGTGGGAATGTTAAAACAGGGACTATTACTGCTCCATTCTGCATAGGCCAGTCTTCCGGAAAGTCACCTACTGTAGAATGGTTCGAATCCTCTTCCTTCTTTCCACCACTGGAGGTTGGGGTTGAGGCTCTTCTGCTAGCCTGAGCGGCTCTGGGCACTTCTTTAGATGGTCCCAGGACACCGTGGCCGTAGTCTTCCTATGGTCCTTGCTGATCAAGAAAGTTTTGTGATTATCGAAGTTGGACGGCTGTATCACATACGGCTCTTTTTCCCATTGGTCATCTCCTTGAACCCGATTTGAGTCACCGGCAACCCATTGACAGCATAGATTGTCATGCTATTGTCCAGTTGGGTCAAGTCGTCATCCAACCAGAACGTCTTGTACAGTATGTAAGGGATAGTTGTTACCTGAGAGCCGGTACCAAGAAGTGCAAAGGTCGGGATCCCATCCAAGGTGATAGAGACGATGGGCCGCCTTCCTACTTACCGCTCCCTCCAATCAGCTGGGCCTTGGCAATTTATTCCTGGGGATTGTCCCTTGTCCCCAGGGGTTGCTCGTTTAAAGGACAGCTGTTGGCGTAGTGGCCGGTCTTGCTGCACTTGTAACAGACAGGTGGGCTATACCGGTCGCCGCTCCGACCCTTTATATGCAGAGGTCCGTCTCCTCATCCAAGGGACATCCTCAGGGCAGTCGGGCAGTTGAATCTCCTGTGGCAAGGTGGTCTTAGTCTTGAGCTGCATAGCTTCCAGGATCCGGGCAACATCTCTGGTCAGTTGCTGCACCTGAGTAGACAGGTCACTAGTCTCTGGCCCGGACAGGGACGGTGCAGGCAGGGCCAATGCGGGTGCCCTCACATGCAGCGGGGACGCCTCTGATGCCGCGCTGGAAGGGGCGAGTCAGGCGTCTCTGGGGGCTGCAGGGCCTTAATCTCTCGCTCTTACAACGTAGCAAAGTCCAAAGCGGGATGTTCCAAGGCCTACAGCCGCAACTGTTTACGGTCCTCCACGGATTCAAGGCCTTGCAGGAATTGCTCCAACAGCATTCTGATTCCCTCTGGCTCACCGATGTTGTTAGTCAGCCTTAGGGGTACTTAACACGCTGCGACATCGCTAGCGATGTCGAGCGCGATAGCACCCGCCCCCGTCGCTCGTGCGACATTTGGTGATTGCTGCCGTAGCGAACATTATCGCTACGGCACCGTCACACGCACATACCTTATCAGCGACGTCGCTGTGACCGCCGAACAATCCCTCCCTCAAGGGGGAGGTGTGTTCGGCATCACAGCGATGTCAGTAAACGGCCGGCCAATAGAAGCGGAGGGGCGGAGATGAGCGGGACGTAACATCCCGCCCACCTTCTTCCTTCCGCATTGCCGGTGGACGCAGGTAAGGAGATGTTCGTCGCTCCAGCGGTGTCACACATAGCGATATGTGATGCCGCAGGAACGACGAACCACATCGTACCGGTGGCAGCAGCGATATTAAGGAAATGAATGACGTGTCAATGATCACCGTTTTGGAATGATTTTGCGATCGTTGATCATCTCTCATTAGTGTTACACGCTGCGATGTTGCTACCGGCGCCGGATGTGCGTCACTAACGACATGATCCCGACGATATATCAGTAGCGATGTCGCAGCGTGTAAAGTACCCCTTAGGATCCGCAACGCTGCCTGTAGCTTTAGGGCATAGTCCCTGATGCTATCTTGGGGCTGCTGCTCACAGCTGTAGAACCTCATCCGCAACTCTGCCTCTGTACGGATCTCAAATGCAGCTCCCAGCCTTTGGAAAATGGTGGCTACAGAGGTCCGGTCCGCCTCCGTCCAGGTCTGGACTTCCAGCTCCGCCGCGCCGGTTAGCTGCCCGAGCACCACCGATGCCCGCTGCTGCCCATACATGTCCAGCACATTGCAAATCTTCCGCCTAAACCCTTGCAGCGCGTCCGGCCGGCTGTCATACTGGGGAAGCCAGGCCGCGCCTGGCACATAGGGCAGGGTTATGGGCATGATGGGCGCTATGGCGTCAGGTGCCTGCGCCGCTACTCCTGCGGCCGGAGCGGCACCCGTGGCATCAGCGTTACCCTGATCGGGCGGAGGTAGCGCCGCCACACTCCCATCATCCGGAGCCGATATCTTCACGCGCCCCATTGGTTTTCTCCCAGCACTCTTTTGCGCACTGTGACCCACTGGGAACTTCCGGTTCCTGTTTCAGGCTAAAGACGAAGAGCGGGGCTTCGGCTTCGCGCCCTTTTCCAAGAAGATGGCGTTTTTGGCGCGAAAACAGCAGAAAAATGGCGGACATCATGGAAAACAGGATTTTGGATTGCGATTTTTTTTTTTTTTTTTTTTTTTTTTTTTTTTTTTCTCCACTTCTCAAGGCGCACATCACCCAGGTTAGTGGGTCCTGCTCGCATCCTGTTCGTGACGCCAAGGTTTCCCTTAAGGTGTGCCGCCCTGCGACAGCCGACGGGCTGCTCGGGCCCAGATCCGCAGTGGCTCGAGGCGGGGTCGCGCGACTACCTCGAAAATAAAAGGGGTGTTTTGGGGTGGTGAATGGGATAATGTTCGTGACGCCACCCACGGTGCGTGGTAATGGGAGAGACCACCCCTGCTGTTGGGGAGCCCGGTGACGATGTTGAAGCAGCAGGATATTTCAACCCCTCCGTGGGTAGGGGGTTTGGTGTCCCGGGGCCCGGTGATGGGATGGAGTGGGGAACCCGTCGGGGTGAAGGGATATCGGGTACTCACACAGTCCAAAGTCACTGACACGGACACCAGGTAAACCAAGCTCTTGAAATGCTCTGCTTCTCTTAGTCGAGCACTCTGGGTCCGTGCCCCTTTGGTGTTGCTGGTTGGTCTGAAGCCTTATCCCTTGGCACTGTTTGTAACTTGGTGGATCCATTTCGCCTAAGACTACTCAGGTCCCGCTCACCTGCGTGGCTAGCAAGGTAAGCCTGCTCTCAGGGTTCACGCTTGGGATTTTCTGGAGGTTGTGGGAAGTCCTATCCCCCTCGTTGCGCTAGTACCCCAATTCTGGAGTGGGTGGGGAACGGTTCCTGAAGATTCCGTTCTCGTCGGGATAATTACTGGGCTGCGTGAAGCTACTTCCCAGCCTAGGGTCCGCGTACCCCGTCGTGCCCTGGCCGATGCCCAGTTGTAGCACAAGGCAGCCGGCCTGCTCTCTGTAGCAGCACCGTACCCCCTGTCACTACCCCCTGCGACCGGGGTTCCAGCTCCTTCTGGCCAGGCCAACGTCTGGCACCTGGGACGGGTACAGGAGCCCAGCTCCACAGCGTGACCGCTGTGTCACTGCTCAACTCTACTCAACTCAACAACTGACATCTCTGCCCTCCCTCTTCCATCCCCCCATCTGGGTGGCCCTATTCCTCTCAGGCTGCCCAATGGGTGGTTGGTGGGTGTGGTGCAGAGTGTTCCTCAGGATTTATGTACACCTGTTGGTAGCAACATCAAATTGACAGGACCCGTAACCAAGGAGGAGCGGGTACCATGCAGAAGGGCAGATTGCACGGCACCCTTGTGACGACCAGATAGGCCAGGGCATCACATTCCCTCTTGGTTAAACGTAGCTCGTCCGCGAGCTACAGAACACCAAGCATTTATTTTGTTAAAGGAAGGAAAAAAGATTAACATATATTTAACAGATTCATCCTGATAGGCCAGGGCGTCACACTGCATCTTTTACTTTGTTTTTGGTGCGTTTTCTGGTCACTAAGATGCACCCAAATGCATGCATTTCCTTCCCCCAACAAAGTCTGAAATTTCTATTTTGCTGTCCGCACAGTGCATCTTCTTTTGGCTGCGTTTTTGAAGATGTAGCCAAGGTGCGGCATGTCAATTTTTTATTTTTTTTTGCGCTTTGTCCCTGCGTTTCGGAGGACTGGCAGATCAATCCCCTGCTGACTGTGGGTTGGCGGGGGATTGATCCCTGGCATCTGGAAACATATAAAGTCTATAGGGACCAGAATCCGGCACAAAGGGGTAGGAGCAAGTGCTTCATACTTACTGAGTCTCCGGGGTGGCTGTTATACTGGTCCTATGGCCGCTCATTCACTTCCCGGGCCGCTTATTACCTTCATTGAATATGCACTGCTTTCCCCACCTACCGGCATCTGTAATTTATTGCAGTCAGACGCGCCCCCACGCTGAGTGACCGCTTGTCTGACACTTCCAATCACAGACGGGCGGGTCTATATCGTACAGTAAAATAAATAAAACTAGCGTAGGGTTCCCCCATATTATGATACGTAGCACAGATAAAACCACGTCTACAGGTTGAAGCCCCCAGCCATGCACTTATCTTGGCTGGCTATCAAAATAGGAGGAACCGCATTATATGTGACAGTCCCAGCACTTTACCCGGCTCTTCTCGATTTTCCCTGGTGTGGTGGCAGTCGGGGTAATAAGGAGTTAATGGTAGCCCACAGCTGCCACTAAGCCCTAGATTAGTAATGGGAGGCGTCTATGAGACCCGCAATTACTAATATGTAAGTGAAAGTAAATATACACAAACGCCCAAAAATCCTTTTATTTGAATTAAAAGACAAAAAAGCACCCTCTTTCACCACTTTATTAACCCCTAAAACACCCCTGCACGTCTGACGTAATCCACATGAAGTCTCACAATGCTTCCAGCACTGTTACATCTGAAGCTCATAGCAAACACCATAGAACATGACTTCCCACTGTGAGGGTGGCCAGAGAACGAGCAGTGATCATAACCTAAAAAAACCCAGATTAATGTTTGCAAATGCACATTGGAACACAGACCTTAATTTTTGGAGACATGGCCTGTGATCTGACAAAATTAAAATTGAACTGTTTCGCTATTATGACCATCTTTACTTTTGGCGGAAAAAGGGAGAAGCTTTGAAGCCTAAGAACACCATCCCAACTGTGAAACACGAGGGTGGCAGCATTATGTTGTGAGGTTGTTTTGCTGCAGGAAGGATTGGTGTACTTCACAAAACAGATGGCATCACGAGGAAAGAAGATTATGTGGCAATGCTGAAGCAGCATCTCAAGACAGCAGCCAGGAACTCGATGACCTGAAGCATACTGCCAAATTGGTTACAAAGTGGCTTAAGGCTTACAAAATGAATGTTTTTGAGTGGCTATCACAAAGCCATGATTTCAATCCTATTGAAAATTTATGGGCAAAGCTGAAAAAGCATGTGTGAGCAAGGCGACCTATAAACATGGCTCAGTTACACCAGTTCTGTCAGGAATAATAGGCCCAAATTCCTACCAACTATTAAGACGCAGTGGATGGCCATAGCCTAAATCTACCTCAGTGTGTACAGCTCTTATCTTCATTTCGTATGTTAGAAGTTGACATGAAGGCTTCACAGTCAATTACTTTGTTTTCCATACAGTTATGGTTTGTTCCAAAACCAATTTAATTGTTACTATAGTTAAGAAATGTTCAGCACTAGTGTATTTTAAACCAGTCTATATGGTTATACTAAAGCAGGCAGGCTTATAATAAGTTATCTCTACATTGACAGTAAATTACATTTTGAAACTTTGAAGGTAAAGAAATTATGTCTGAAGTCGAAGATTATAACAGATTTAGCATTTGTCAGGGATTACTTAATCAGAACTGTCAAAATTGTAATTGACATAAATGGTAATATTTACAGGAATAGGATTTAGCCATTATCTAAAGATCAAAGAAAATTAAGAACCTAGGCTTTGTTGGATTCAGTTTCTGCGTGTGGTGATTTAACAAATAAAGGCTTTGCTCATACCATATTTCTTGGACTTTATGACGCACCTTTTCATAAGGCACACCCCAAATTAGACAACAAAAAATTGGAAAAACATTTTCTTCCTTATTAAAATTTCCCTGGTGGTATACGAAAATTGAAAGGATTAACCCCTCCCCATATCCATTGTACTTTGTAGGTTTGTGAACAGGGCCCTCACTCCTCTTTGTATTTGTTGAATTATGTTACTCTGTTAGGGTACGGTTCCACTTGTGCATAGCTTCCGATGCAAGAGCATCGGAATCGATCTACTAATGAACTTCTGCTGCGAGCGTCAGCTGAGGGTAATGCGACTGTGATGCGATCTTGCGATCGTATCACAACTGCGGAGAAGAGGGAGCACTTTCTCCCCATCCGCTCCACTGCCTGTCTCAGTGTACATCACACTGCAGTCGGATGACATGCGAGTGCAGTGCAATGTTTTACACACTCCCATAGACTTGTATGGGGGTGCGTGAGCTGAGAATCGCTGCCAAACGCAGCATGCGTAGTGGAGGGTAGTGGAGCAAAAAAGGGGATAGAGCAGATAGAGACAGTGAGACGGTAGGGGTCAATGAAGGATTGGGGGGGGATGGGACATGCAAGGAACGTAGGGAGGCTAGGAGTAATAAAGGTGTTAATAGTATTAAAGGTCTACTGGCAAATGCAAGAAGTTTTGCAAACAAAATGAATGAATTGAAGACCCTTATGTCAACTATGGACTATGATGTGGTGGGCATTACGGAAACTTGGCTGGATGAAAACCATGACTGGGTGACAAACATACAGGGTTATTGCACATTTAGGAAGGACAGGAAAGACAAAAAAGGTGGTGGGGTGTGTATATTTATCAAATCTAACCTAAAACCTGTGTTGAATGATGACATTGGGGTTGAACTGCAACAATGTAGAGTCAGTATGGGTAAATGTACATGGGGAGGGGAATAATGGAAAAATCCTAATTGGAGTTTGCTATAAGCCTCCTAACATACCTGAGCAAATAGAGGGTGAAATGCTGGAACAAGTTGAAAAGGCAGCTAATAATAATGATCGGGTTCTTATTATGGGGGATTTCAACTATCCAGACATACAGTGGGACATAGAATCTTTTGGTTCTGCTAAAAGCTGTAAGTTCTTATCTACTATTCAAGACAATTTCCTCTCTCAGATGGTAGATGAACCGACAAGGGTAGATAATTTGCTAGATCTGGTCCTGTCAAATAGACCGGATACAATTTCAGATCTACACGTCAGGGAGCACTTGGGCAACAGCGATCATAATATGGTAAGCTTCAAAGTAATATTCAATAGAACATTTCAAAGGGGAAATGCTAAAACCTGGAATTTTAGGAAAGCTGATTTCAACAAATTAAGGGAAGAGCTTAAATGTGTAGATTGGGACAAAGTCATGTTAACTGGGGATACCGAACATAAATGGGGTAAGTTTGAGGATATACTGCTAGAGTCCTGTAAAAACCTTATACTCTCTGGTAATAAAATGTCCAGGAATAAAGAGAATCCACTATGGATAAATAAGACTGTACAAAGTATAATAAAACAAAAACAAAGGGCGTTTAAAATCTTAAAAGCTGAGAATACAGAAATACCATTTCAGAAGTATAAAGATATCAATAAAAAATGCAAAAAGAAATCAAGCAAGCAAAATTAGCTACTGAAGCGAAAATCGCCAAGGACATTAATATAAATCCCAAAATCGTTTATAAATACATTAATGCCAAAAGGAAAACAAAGGATAGTATCGGCCCCTTAAAATATAATAACAAGTTAGTTATGGAGGATAAACAAAAGACTGAGATATTAAATAGTAATTTCTCATCTGTGTTCACCAAAGAACTGACTGTACCAGGGATCATTCAACAAGTGAAAAATCAAAGTTCACCATCCAATATAACTAATTTAACACAAGATGAAGTACGCCTATGTCTGAGTAAATTAAACATTAACAAATTCCCAGGGCCAGATGGCATTCATCCACGAGTATTGAGGGAATTGAGCTCCATAATCAACAGACCGCTGTATCTCATCTTCTTAGACTCGCTTGTAACAGAGTTGGTGCCTCAGGATTGGAGGATTGCTGATGTGGTACCGATATTTAAGAAAGGTAAGAGGGTAGATCCAGGAAACTACTGTCCAGTAAGCCTAACATCAGTAGTATGCAAAGTTTTTGAGGGCATTTTAAGGGATGACATGCAAAAATATATTGCAGAAAAGAATATAATAACTGACAAACAGCATTCAGATTCATGAAAGATAAGTCGTGTCTAACCAACCTGTTGGGGTTCTATGAGGGGGTAAGTGCAAATCTGGATATTGGTAATGCAGCTGATGTGATTTATTTGGACTTTGCAAAGGCATTTGATACTGTACCACATAATAGCCTTATACTAAAGCTCCAGAAGCAAGAACAAGGGGAAACTATATGCAACTGGGTAAGGAATTGGCTAAAAGATTGGAAACAAAGAGTAGTCATAAATGGTACATTCTCTAAATGGGCTATAGTCAGCAGTGGGGTGCCACAGGGATCTGTGCTAGGACCAATTTTTTTTTAATCTCTTTAATAATGACCTTCTGGATGGGATTGATAGTAAAGTGTCAGTCTTTGCTGATGACACCAAACTATGTAGGATATTAAAAACTGACCTTGATAGTACAATATTACAAAAAGATCTGGATAAGATTTCAGAATGGGCAGATACTTGGCAAATTAAATTTTAATGTTGATAAATGTAAAGTAATGCACCTAGGACGGAGTAATCCTATAACTGCGTATACATTAAATGGAAGTAAACTCGGGACTACAGAACAGGAGAAGGACTTTGATATTCTCATTACAAATAAGCTGAGCAGCAGCACTCAGTCAGGCAGCAGCTGCTAAAGCAAACAAGATTTTAGGGTGTATAAAAAGAGAGATTAGATCCCGTGATCCCAACGTATTGTTACCCCTCTATAAATCACTTGTAAGGCCACATCTGGAATATGGCATCCAGTTTTGGGCTCCACATTTTAAAAAGGACATTCGGAAGTTAGAGGCAGTTCAAAGGCGGCTAACTAGACTACTACAAGGAATAGAAGGCCTACCATATGATGACAGGTTGAAAAAGTTAGATATTGTTAGCTTAGATAAAAGACGTCTCAGAGGTGATCTCATTTATATGTATAAATACATGTGTGGTCAATATAAAGAACTGGCACATGACTTATTTCTTCCAAAGACAATACTAAGGACCAGGGGGCACTCACTGCGAGTGGAAGAAAAGCGATTCCGACAGCTAAATAGGAAAGGGTTCTTTACAGTTAGAGCAGTCAGACTGTGGAATTCCCTACCACAAGAGGTAGTAATGGCAAATACTATAATAGCTTTTTAAAAAGGGCTGGATTATTTCCTCAGTACACAAAACATTGTTGGTTATAAATGACTTAGTGACCAAATGTAGAACTGTTGGAGGAAGGTTGAACTAAATGGACCTAGGTCTTTTTTTCAACCTAAGTAACTATGTAACGTCTCAGGCTGATATGGCATGAGAAAGCAATCGCGGATGGACGCTGCCCCATAGTTTTGCACTGGTGCGAGTTCAGTCCGATGTTTTATCAGATTGCACTCGTCCGTGCAAAACGCAAGTGGAACCAAGTCTTTCAGTCTTATATTGTCTGTACATGTCCCCCCAGAATTGTAAAGTGCTGCGGAATATGTTGTCAAAATTATTAATATTACAATTAAAGCGAAGCAAGTAGGGAATTCCCACAATATTCCTACATCAGCAGTGGGCATCAAAAAATCAAAAGCATGCCAAAACACAGCTTTTATCATAGTAATATTCAAAAATGGAATACAAAAAAATCAGTTAATCATATTTGAAATGAAAATGATACAACTGAAATAGATATTTAACTAAGGCTGCTTTCCCACCTCCGGTTTTAGCAGAGCCGGCCAATCCGGCTCTAAGGCTATGTGCGCACTTACCGGATTTTGCCGCGGATTTTTTGCGGATTTGCTGCATGTTTCGCTGCAGAAAATGTTCATAACATCTCTGCAGTGAATCACCAGCAAATCCTATGGAGAAAAAAAATCCTGTGCGCACTGGGCGGAATTTGACAGCTGCATGTTTTGCTGCGGGAATCCCGCAGCAAAAACAAGTGCATGTCACTTCTTTTCCGCACATCGCTGCGGGATTTCCCTCCATTGACTCAATGTTAATCATGAAATCCCGCAGGGAATAACGCAGGCAGCAAATTCTGTGCGGTTCACTGCGTTTTCCTGCGTTATTCCCTGCGGTATTTCGCGGTTTACCTCCGGTAATGTGCATCACTTGCTTGCGGTTTTGCAGGGAAGTGATGTCATTACAGGAAGAGGAAGCCGTGCAGAGAGTAAACACAAACACAGATCACACACACACAGACATCACAGACACAGAACACATAGACACAGACACATAGAACACACATAGAAAGAAAACGGAAATATAGAAAAAAAAGAACGTGGGCTCCGCTGCATATTTACCGTCCAGCCGAGGTAAGCACACAGCGGCGGCCCGGTATTCTCAGGCTGGGGAGGGAGAGGGGCAGGGATAATGTCCCCCGCCTCACTCCCCCTCCCGCAGCCGAGAATATCAGCCGCAGCTGCCCCGGCACTGTCGCATGTATTATGCGACAATACCGGCGTGTCCTCGGCTCTTCTTGCCACCGTGTAGCAGTGGTGGCAAGGTAATACAAGGGGTTAATGGTGATGGGGGACCACCGCCATTAACCCCAGGCTTGATCATGGCAGCGTCTATGTGACAGCTGACATGATCAACCCGTAAGTAAAGTGAAAAAGACACAGACACCGAAAAATCCTTTATTTTAAATAAAACAAACAAGCCTCGTTCACCAGTTTATTAACCCCCCCCCCCAAACAAAGCTCCGGCGTAATCCACAGGGTCCTGCACTGCTGACATCCAGCCGCGACTGTCACAGACACAGGCTGAATGCAGCAGACAGCAGAGGTAATTACCGGTCATTTCCCACGGCCGGTAATGTGAACTCACTGCCGACCGTGGGAAATGCAGCGATCTGTCATCTATCTCTCTATCTATCCCTCTATCTATCTGTCTATCTATCTATCCCTCTATCTATTCTTCTGTCTATCTACTATCTCAGAATTAAAGGACTTTTTTTTTTTTTCTTTTTTTTTTTTTTCTTCAATGTGCTTTATTGCATTGAATGCAATAAAGCACATCCCAACCCGCACGCGGCAAAACCGCGAATAATACCGCGGTAAAACCGCGGCAAACCGCATGCGGTTTTCGGATGCGGTTTCCCGCGGTTTTTTACCGCGGGTGCGGTAATCTTTGAGGACATGCGGAATTTTCACAAGAAAATTCCATTTCCCAGTGCGCACAGAGCCTAAAACCTATGCAACGGATGCGGCGACAATACCACATCCTTTGCATAAGTTTTTGACATGTGGCCCGTCCGGTTTTTGCCGCTTGCGGCACGCTACTGAGCATGTGCAGTGGAAAAAACGCATGTGGCGGCCGGATGCGGTGTTTGCATTGCAAATCGCGCCGCATCGGCCTGGTTTGAATGCTAGAATATTAGAATGCTGTATATAAGAGCCCACTGGTGGTGACCGCAGCTTATAGGCCGAAAAACTGGTGACAGGTTCCCTTTAAAAAGACAAAAGGGGTAAAAACTCTAGTAAAACAAGGTGGGGTGAAACCTCCAAAAGAGAAGTGGAAAACACTTAAATTGATGTAATAATGAAAAAGCAGAGGGCACTTTACCCCCCCCCCCCAAAGGGGATCACCATAGGCACACTGACCATAGCATGAACATAGAAGAGAAAAGAATGTGTTGAACTAGAACACAAATTGTGTGCAGGTGTGATGGCAAAAGACAAAAAAGGATATCAGAGGACAAAATGTAAACTTATTACTGTGATAACCACCACATTATTGAGGACCGTATGTTGAGTGAATGATAATGTGTGTGTGCTGATGTGAGGCTCATAATTTTACTTTATTGCTATGTATTTCACTTGTTAGTTTGTTGTGCTTCCATGCATCTCCTGTGCTATAAGTAATGTTTTCTCACTGTTTAGAACAGAGAGCAGTGTAAATGCATGCAGAGCAAAGTGCTTTGGCCCCCAGCGCACATATTTCATTCCTCAGCACTGATCTTTATCTCTCTCCTCTAAGGAGTAAAATCTTACAATATTTTGCGAGACGATATTGTTGAGGGGTGAATAATGACCTTCTATGCTATGGCGTAGCATAGCATTGCTAGACATGCTGGGAACTCCCGGTCCAGATGCATGGCTGTAACTTTGAACAGAAATTCAGTAATTTGCATACCATGCATGCAAAGGAAGGCGTCTGCTTTTGTCGGACGAGCGCCACACTCCTTCGCCAAGGGGTCTCTGTGTGCGAATGTGAATTTAGGTGGGGTGCATGATACTTACTGGTTTCTTCAGGCTGGTGTCCATAACCCTGTCGGCACTAGTCAGAGACAGTAACACATGCAACACCAGAGCTCACATAGCTGACGAGTAATGTTCACTTTTATTCTTCACACCGTTATGATAGACATGGCCTTCCTTTCCTCCCTTCCTCTGTTTGGGGTACTACTCCTTGATCTGTTCCCCTCTGCTATCTTGGATCTAATCCTCTTTTTAGAGTCTGTGTCTCCTTCCCCCTGGCTACATTCATCTTTGTCCGATTCTGGGCCCTGGCGGCTCTCTAACCGGACGACTCTCTAAGCCCAGCCGGGGTAAGCTGTAGGCTCTGGACCTCTCAAGGTTACTTCAGGGTTCCCTGACTGGCCTCTTGCACTTGAACCCCTTTCTAATCTGGCTCCTCTCGAAACCTCCCACCTGTCCTTTTTCCTGCATCTGTCACTTCCCCTTTCACCCTGCCTCTTCCATCCTGCGGCTATCTCAGCCCAACCACTAAGTGGCGCCTTTAGTGACAGTCCCACTCTACTGTACCTAGAACCTGAACCCTGCTAGTAGCATAACATATCAACATATACAATTGGTATAACACATAAAATACATGGCATAGACAGTAAAGGTCCACCCTCTACACTACACATCTCTTCACTTAAATATGATCATCCCCCACCATAAAACTTTAATGCACACATGTACAGTATATACATATAAAAAAAGTAGATGCATAAAAAAAGTTATTATAGAGTCCACAAAGGTTATGGCCAGAGTTTATTTCACTCATCCGGGTGCCAAACAAGAGTGCAACTTTAAGACCAACAGTCGCCTGCAGGCAACAGTCCCATTCTGCCGTCAGTAGCATCATCCATGCGCCCACCGGCTCCTGGCAGGGCGCATAACAATCCTGGACCCAATCTTTAGGGTCCACCGTTTCCAGGCACCGACCTTCAGTGAGGACTCTTCGGGCTGCAACATCTCCCAGAAGGCTCCCTTGGCCATCGCGTGCACAATTGCAAGTGGACCCAATTTCCCCTGGTGTTAACGTACAGTTTGGTACCAGTCCCCTCCTCCTGGATGCATCCATAGCCTCGATTGTGGTCAAGGTGATAGATCACCCCTTTGGTAACACGGCCGCTGCCTGGGAGCGCCTGCTGAGTCCGGACTCAAGCCTCCCCTTCGTCTTGCCCTCGATAACCCAGGCCTCCCACTTAACCTCCGTGGGCTTTTCAGCCACATGATGTTAGAGTGGGGGCTCTTTAGCGGGGTACTCATGGTTGGTGTGGCCAGGGGTGACTAAGGTCTCAGGGGGTACCTCCGGATCCAATGTTGCTAGGCTGGGTCCTAACTCCTTCACTGGCCACAACTGTCGCTTGATATGGTGAGGCTTGGTCCTTAATGGCTGCTAACTGATACCATGAGTCTCGCTGTCTGGTGACCTCCTCCACAATTGAAGATCTCCTGACCGCCCCATTTGCCTCTTTGGTCATTTTGGTGACCCAGTCTGACCAGCTGTCGTGGCCGCTATGGTCGTGGACCCTGTACCAGTGGCCGTCTCTGGCTAGTAATGGCTCCATACTACTGTCTCGACTTATCTCACTCTCAGCGATCCACGGAAATGGCGCTGACCTAAATTGTTAGGGGAGTCTCCATCTTCTGGGCCACACCTTCCAGGGTGAGGCCTCTTCCAGCTACTCCACCCATTTCTTCAGAGCCGCCGCCTGTTCATCATCAGCTGCTTGGGAAGGACGTCTCCCTGTTTTTGGTTTATCCACCACAGGTGGGCACCACTATACATGGGGCGTTTCTTAATCCCTGGCCTTCGAGCACTCCGGGTCCAGCTTTATGCTCTTTTTCCACTTTATTACCCACGGTGGGTGGAACTCCTTTCCTGTTCAAGACCATGTTCTGCCATCTTTTTTCACGGCCAAAAGTCCTTTATTCTTAGGCGTCTTCCCTGCAGTCTTCTTTATCAGGTTGTGTGGAAACGACCCTGCTTGCAGCACCATTCGCTTTTTGAAGGAAGGCGCCAGCCCTGGACCGCACGGCGGCTGCACTCCTTTGCCAAGGGGACTCTGTGTGCGAATGTGACTTTGGGTGGGGTTCATGACACTTACTGGTTTCTTCAGGCTGGTATCCATCACCCTGCCGGCAGTAGTTGTAGACAATAACACATTTAACAGTATAAGGTATGACATATAGTCAAGGGGAATATTTGTATAGTAAATAATTCATAAAAATATTCCCAAAGTGCAAAATGTTATTAATGAATAATAACAAAGAGTGCTAATCCCAATAGATTCCGTTCATAGAGGTGATCTCAATAGACCTTATACATATAAAATACCTCTCCATCTGCTCCTGGATACCAGGCAGGGGCAGGATGGAGAGAGAAAAACAGATCTATATGACCATATATCACGCAGGTCACGGTTTGATACAAAAAAAATATATGCACAGAACTCAAATGTAGCCAATGCTCAGCAATGCTTAACTAAGGAACGATAGTCCTTCACAGACGCATATTCCACTACAGTGGACGGATGAGGAATGCTGTTGGCAAAGATATAATAGTCCTCTGTATGTTGTATACACCGTAGTTTATAGATGGTAAGCCTGGTGATTTTGCAAAATCACCAGGCTTACCATCTATAAACTACAGTGTATACAACATACAGATGGTTTGCATGGTTTGCAAATACCTTTTCCCTCATGACTTTTAGATTATTTATATTTAGACATTAGTCTTTATTTTCATCTGTAATAAAATAAAAAGGGTGTTTTTTGGCATTGTGGATTGGTCATCAATATAAGATCATTGGGGGTCTGACACCCTCACTGACAAGCTGAAAAATGCTTTGGCAGTGACGGGAGCTAAGCAATGTATGGAATGACAACAGCTGGACATTGTGCATCCGTGATAGCACACAGAGAGATCAGGCACTTATACTCACCTGTTCGTGCTCCTGCTGTCTGTGGTGCTGATGTCTCTGATTCTCCTGTCTCCGGCCGCTGCTGTTTCACTGCTGCTGTTACTTCCGTCTCGCGGTGCAGTGAATATTCATGAGCATAATTAGCCAGTCTGGAAGCGGGAGACATGAGCGGTCGGAGACAGCATCACTGGAGACAGGTGAGTATAAAAATAATTTTATTTCAAAGATACGTGTTTTTTCTGGTGCGTGTTACACGGATCATACCACTGTGTGGTCCGTGTGACATCAGTCATGCCAGAGAAAAATGGACTTGTCTCCGTGCGGAGCACAATGACATGCGTGTTTGCCGCACGGATACACGGTCAGTGAGAAATCACTGATGAGTGCGCAGACCTGTTGATTTTAATAGGTCTCCGTATATCCGTGATTCTGGTACATATAAAACTGTAACATACGTACCAGAATCACTACTGTGTGAAGTGTGCCTTATGTTCATCCAGGGGGTATGAGACCCCCACCGATCTCATAAGGATAACAGTCATTGACATATTCACAGGATAGGTTAACTGACCTGTACAACTCCTTTATGGGCTGTGTCTCCAGGAGCACAAGCTGACCACAATGTATTGGGCAATTGATGGCACATGGTTTAAATCTTCAAAATGCCTATGTGAATTTCTGTTGTTCTGGCATCTTGAGGCTCAGCAAATGGGGTTTGCAAAGTATTCCTGGGAAATCTGAGCTCCAAAAGGCAAATAACATTCCATACCATCTGTGCCCAACAGTAGTGTATGAAATTGCATAACAATTTATGGATTACTTTTTGGCTTATTCACCATAGTAAAAAAATGTAAAATTTTGATCTAAATCTACTTATTGTGGTAAAAATTGTAATTTTTCATTTTCACACAACCTAATGGTAAAGAAATGAGTGAAACACTTGTGGGGTATAAACAAAGTGTACATAATATACACACAGCTCTGCAGCATACACATAGCCCTGCATAAAACACATTATGGGTGACTTCCGGATCCGGTCCTGGCTGAGGAGGCAGCATAGAGGGGAAGCTCCCAACACCCCTCTGAGAAACCGACGATAAACAGCATACCCGGGCAAGTGAGCGAGCTGAGAGCAGCACGTCTGGTAGCAGGAAGCAAGCAGCTATGGAGCGGTACTTACTGAGGAGTGCTGGTGGTGGTGAGGGGCCCTGGAGGAGTGGAGATCCTGACTGCCGGCGTGGAGAAGAGGAGACTGTCATGGCGCCGACGAGCCTGATGGAGGAGGAGCCAGAGTCCCCAGTGCAAGATGTGGTAATGAAAGGCAGGAGAGGGAGAAGTGAAGGAGATGAGAGCGGGGGGTCGGGGGAGGATGGAGCAGGAGAGAAATCGCTGCAGGGGATTGAAGAGGGAGAAACACAATGGATAGAGGAAGGGGACATGGAGGAACAAGAGAGAGAGGAGGAGGAGTGCAGCAAGCAAAGCGTGCACAGAGATGCAGGAAACCGGATTGATCACTCAGACACGCAGTATAAGGTGTCTAATCATGATCAACGCCAGCAGAAGCTGCATGTCAGAAAAAGTAACACTCCTTCTAAAGTAAACAAGAAACAGCCGGCCACACCATTATCTAAATCCTGTAAACAAATGGGGGAGGGTGGAAAACCCCCAGCACAGAATAAGAGAACTAAGAAAACAGCACCACCTGCAGGCCAAGAAAATCATGCATAAGAGCTCAATGTTGATTATAAAAAACTGGCTGAAGAAGTGACATCACATCTGTCAAAAGAGATTGAAGTGGCCATTGAAACAGCCATACAAACATCCCTAGCAGCTATGCAAAAGCAGATTAGTGGACACGCATCTAGACTGGCAAAAACAGAGCAGAGAATATCTGACTCAGAGGAGAAAATACTGGCTATGCAAGAGCAAATAGTAGCTCTAGTGAAATCTAACGATTATTTGAGAGATAAAGCGGAAGATTTAGAGAACCGATCAAGGCGAAATAATTTGCGCATTGTGGGGCTGCCAGAATCGGTATCTTTGGGACAGCTGGATAACATATGTGAACACGAGTTACCTCAGGCCCTGGGCATTAAGGCTAAATTCAGAGTGGAAAGAGCGCACAGAGTGGGACCACTGAGACAACAAGAAGCGAATAGGGGAGAGGATCCAAACCCAAACAAGAAAGCCCCGCTGAGAGCTAGGCAAGTGATAGTCAAATATCTTGATTATAAACATAAAGAGGAAATACTGAGGGCCTTTAGAGACAGACAGCGACCATTGCATTACCAAGGCAACAGACTGCTAATTTTCGGAGATTATTCAGCAGAAGTCTCCAGAAAGAGAAAAGAATTCAGCAAAGTATGTTCATTCCTGTATAACAAAAAAGTCAAGTGCCAACTGCTATACCCTGCCACACTGAAAGTCAGAAATCTCAATGGCTCGTTTGCATATTACAAAGACTATAAAGAAGCAGAGCGTACTCTCATGGCAGAACAGGATAAGAATCGGGCTGACGGACAAAAAAGAGGAAATAATGGAGAAGGGACCAGCAGAGGAGGATCTCCAAGAGGCCCAGGGAAAGACCCGAGAAGCTTTGAGGAGCAATCGCGGGTGGAGAGTAGAGAGGAAAGGAGATTGAGCCCAATACAACAAAATAATCCTTGCTCGGAACACAGAGACTAACTGTTGGGAATGGTTCATGATAACTGAACTGAACTAGATATTGCTGGTCCTGTTCTCGCACTCTCTCGCTCTCTTGATTTCACTCTCTCATTTTCAGTTTCGCTTTCACGCTTACTTTCAGTTTCACTTTCAGTCTTACTCCCATATTCAGTTTCACTTTCATCCTCACACTCACGTTCAGTCCCACACTCACTTTCAGTCCCACATTTTTTCCTCCTCACATATTCAGTCTCATTTTCAGTCTCACGCTTACTTTCAGTTTCACTTCCAGATTCACTTTCACTCCCACTTTCACTCGCCTTTGTCCAGGAACGACTTCCAGGCGTAAATTTAAGTGGATCTGTCTGCTCTGAGTGCTGGGACGGCCACCAGAAAGTAGAGCTAAGTTGGACTTGAAGTTCTTATAGAGGTTTTGTCGTACTGTACTATTTTCGACATATTTTTTTAAGGCTCGTTCATGTGACTCATGTGAATCCGGGGCTAGAACGTATACTCTAAGGGGGGTGACTAGGGAGCTCAACAGTTTGGCTAGGAAAAGGGGAAGTCATCAGCATGGCGAAAAGAGCCAAAAATTTCCCAGAAGGGAAAACTTGTTCTACAGTTACTTGTTTATTGTTATATTTGTTATACCTACAAGGTGGGGAAAAGATATGTCAAGCCTGGGGGGCAAATTCTATACCTGGCAATAATTGTCTCGTCTCTTGTGAGTTCAGGGCCCACAGGGGAGGAAGTAGTAAGAGCAAAATACAAAGGCAAATATGGTACAAATAACTACATGGAATGTTAAAGGCTTGAGATCTCCTAACAAACGAGCAATGATACTAAGACATCTGAAAAGACTAAAAACAGATATTGCATTATTACAGGAAACGCATTTGAGGAAGGAGGACTTTTTCCGCATGAAGAAATACTGGGTGGGTACTGTATATGGGGCAGAGGCACAAGGTAGGAAAGCGGGGACAATGATTCTAATACATAAACAGCTCAGCCATGAAGTAGTGACACACGAGGCAGACGATCAGGGACGGTGGCAACATTTAACAATCATTAGTCCAGCGGGTAAATTAAGTATCTACAATGTTTACGGTCCAAACTCCCAACAGAGCATATTTCATGATGGCATAAAGGCCAACATACTAGAAGATGGGGAGACCAACATCATAGTGGGAGGTGATTTTAACACAGTTCCAGACTCAGCTGAAGACAGGAGGAGGGGGAAGGAGAGGACAGAGGATGTGGACAGAAGGCCGGACCATAGGGATGTAACATTAGAAGACGTGGGTTTGAAGGACATCTGGAGATTAGCTCACCCGCATGATAGAGAATATACACACTTCTCGCATCCTCATGATAGCTGGTCGCGTATTGATCAATTTTGAATTTCTCAAGGCCTAGTTTATGGGGCACAAGAATGTGTGATAGAAAACATGGTGATATCTGATCATAGTCCGGTGAGATTGGGTATCAGAGAGAAGTTCAAGAGAGGTACAGATATCATATGGAGATTTCCATCGTTTCTTCTCAGACAAGATAATTTCCACTGGGTATTACGAGTGGTGGGGAGAATTCACAGAGGAAAACAAGGAACACAAAGGGAACCCAGTGCTATACCGGGAAACGGCAAAAGCGGTCTTGAGGGGTCGCCTGATTGGTTTTCCTTTTGATCATGGCCGCATATCCAATGAGAATTATAATGCCCAGAGTGAAGCAGTGCGGGTAGCATACACAAAGTATTTGGCAAATAGATCTCCCACGACAAAAGACAGATGGTTGGAGGCGAAAAGGGGGTTCGAGGAATGGGCCAAAAAAAAGGAACAATTATTTTGGTCGCACAGGGAAGCAGAGTTACATAGATTTGGCAACAAGGCAGGGAGGGAGGATGCTGGCAAATTTGGCAAGGGGTAGCAGGAAAATGACAGTGATTTCCAAACTAAAAAGAAAGGGGGGGGGAGGTGACCACAGATCCTAAGGAAATTAATAAATTGCTGGGACATTTTTATAGAAAACTATATGGGCCAGGAAACAATGACATGACTGACGAGGCAGAGTGGTTAAGACAAGCGCACTTGCCTAGCTTAACAGAGGAAGATCTGAGTGACCTAAATGCAGATATCACAGTTGAGGAGGTGACTAGAACAATCGGGGAGCTTAACACCAACAAGGCACCAGGCCCCGACGGTTTTAACAGCGAGTTTTTTAAGGCTATGAGAGATCTGATCTCGCCGGATTTAACTGCTGTATTTAATGCATTTTTGGAAGGAGAGGAAATTCCTAAAAATTCAAACGTAGCATATATCAAATTACTCCCTAAGGGAACTAAAGACCTGGATGATCCCTCTAGTTATAGACCCATATCACTTATAAACCAGGATTTAAAAATAATATCTAAGATTATGGCTAATAGATTGGCCATGATTCTTCCAAGGATCATTACAGAGCACCAGGTAGGGTTTATTAAAGGGAGAAATGCTGTCACTAATATCCGGACGACAATACTAGTGGTGGATGCGGTGAGATTGGAACAGATAGAGAGGGGGGCAAGACCCGCTCTAGTTACACTCGACGCAGAAAAAGCGTTTGACAATGTAAATTGGAGCTGGCTGGACAAAGTACTAGAGGCCACAGGGATTGTAGGCAAAAGGAGGCTTTACATTAGGAATCTTTACGCTAACTCGGGAGCTAGGATACACACTCCAGGTTTTCTATCAGACGTGTTCCCTTTGATGAAGGGAACAAGACAAGGCTGCCTGCTATCTCCCCTTCTATTCAACTTGGCCATTGAACCATTGTCAAGAATACTGCAGGGCCCGACTAGTTTTAAAGGGATTAAGGTAAGGGGAACTGAAATAAAGACAGCACTTTTTGCCGATGATGTCATACTATATATGGGGGACCCTAACATGGATTTGCCACAGACTCTAGCCCTAATTGAAAAATTTGGATTAGTCTCAGGATTCAAATTGAATAAAAAAAAGTGTGAGATCCTGTTCCTAAAAGGGAGGAATGCAAGAGATGGTTGTATATGTGGCATTCCTATAGCACAGACATCACTTAAATACCTGGGAATTCATATAGGAAGAACGGTGGAATCAATTTACGAGATGAATTATGGCCCACTAATTAGGAAAATTATAGCACAACTAAAGGGATGGAAGGGTCTGCCTCTACCACTACTGGCAAGGTGCCACCTGATAAAAATGATGAGCTTTCCTAGGCTGTTGTACCAATTCCAGACGATCCCGATATTGCTAAAACTGAGGGACGTAAATGGGCTCAACTTAGCGTATGCGGATTTTATATGGAGGGGAAGGAAACCTACAATAAAGTTACGATCACTGATGAAGTCAACGGAGGAAGGAGGTCTCAGTTTCCCAGATGTTCGGGGTTATAACCTGGTGTGTATAATGAGACATGTGTTTGATTGGATGAGAGGAACGAGCAGGCACTCAGACTATGGCATGGAAGCCAAGTATGCATCACCGTGGGATTTGGCGTCCATTTTACACTCCCCATTGTCCAGGGCGGATGGGCACATAAGGAACTCAATCTTATTCCGAGATACTATGCTAACATGGAAACTGGTAAGAAAGAAATTGGGACTGTCATGGAAAGTATCTAAGTACTTAAATCCCTGGGCATCTCCGAACTTTCCCATGGGACGGGAAAATAAGCTATTTACTAGATGGAAAGAGAAGGGCGTCGAGAGAATGAAGGATGTCATGAATGTGGAGGAGAGAAGGTGGCTGACAGGACGGGAAGTGCTTGACAAGTATGACCTTAATAGCTCACATATCATCCAATATGAACAACTGAAGCATGGAGTATTTGTAGATTTGGGGGAGCTTGGAAAGGAATTGAATAAGAGTTTGTTTGATGAGCTTATGGAAAGTGATGTAGCAAGTGTAAATGTTTCCCAAATTTACCGAACATTTCGGGGAATGCTTATATCTGGGGAGGATAGCCGTACTCTAAGGGCGGCTTTGCACGTTGCGATATTGCACGTGCGATGTCGATGGGGTCAAATCGAAAGTGACGCACATCCGGCGTCGCAGTCGATATCGCAACATGCAAATCCTTTTTGATGCGATGAACGAGCGCAAAAGCGTCGTTATCGTATCATCGCTGCAGCCTCCGACATTTCCATAATGCCGATGCAGCGACAGGTGCGATGTTGTTCCTCGTTCCTGCGGCAGCGCACATCGCTGTGTGTGAAGCCGCAGGAGCGAGGAACTTCAACTTGCCTGCCGCCGGCTGCAATGAGAAGGACGGAGGTGGGCGGGATGTTTACATCCTGCTCATCTCCGCCCCTCCGCTTCAATTGGCCGCCTGCCGTGTGACGTCACTGTGACGCCGCACGACCCGCCCCCTAAGGAAGGAGGCGGGTCGCCGGCCAGAGTCACGACGCACGGCAGGTATGTGCGTGTGAAACTGCCGTAGCGATAATAATCGCTACGGCAGCTTTCACTAGATATCGAACGTGCGACGGGGGCGGGACTATCGCTGCAGCATCGGTAACACATTGTTACCGATGTTGCAACGTGCAAAGCCCGCCTAACAGCGTGGGGGAAACAATTGAAAGGGCAGGAAGTTGTAGGGGATATATTGAAGGGATGGGTACAGATGCGGAAACATGTTACCAATGAGAGATGGAGAGACACCCAATTTAGAATTTTACACAGGGCTATTATGGGCTTCAACATTCTGGGAAGAGATATGCGGCGTCCTAAATGTCAAAGAGAAAAAACAGATATGCTACATGGACTATGGGAGTGTAAGGAAATTCACAGGTTCTGGAATCAAGTTAGATTATTTGTCCAGGCAACATGGTGAATTTCTGGAAATCTAGAGCTAATGGTGTGGATTTTTCATTCCTTTGAGGGAGGAGTAAGAGGGGGATCGGACATGCCGGGAAAGAAGAAATATACAATAGTACATGACATAGCCATGATAGCCAAACGGTCCATCTTAAAGCATTGGATACAAAGGGAGGGACCATCCATAAAAGAGGGTCATCGGTGAATTACATAATTTATTGAGGCTGGAGAAAGTGGAAGCGGAAAGGGACAAAGACAGGTTGACACCCAAGTTCTTTGGGAAATGGAGAAGCTTCATTGAAAGTCAATTTACTCAGGGAGAAATAGATAATCTGATGACACCTTTTGTACAATCGGAATGGTACCTTCTGAATGATAGCCAGGACAACCTGGGTAAATTGAAAATCACGTAGGTGTGGGTTCCGGAGGGAAGGGGAGACAAGACGCTAAGGTAGCAACAAGACGTGCCAGAAAATTTGGAAGCATTCGGGGTTGGCTCGGGGGCTTAATGATTCTAATTGACTTGTATCGCGTCTGTTATTTCTTAGTACTTTTGCCTTGGTTTAATAGAGACCATATCAATCAGATAAACAGTTTAAAATATCAAGTTGGGGCATCGCACCCTATTATGTCACATATTGTCAGACAAATGTTTTTCCTTGTGTAACCATGAATATCTTATGTTTATAAAAAATTGGAAAATCAATAAAAAGTTTTGAAAAAAAAAAACCACATTATGAGCATCTATGTTTTGAATTTAGCCTCTTCCCCATTACTTGCACCTCTATGCTCCATGTCCCTATAGAAACACCCATATTTTGTATGCATCCTGTATAGAACAGCTTTGTCTGGATCACATATCTTCTATTTGTTCTTACTTACTTCCTTACTACTGTCAATCCTACTACAACTGGTTGCCTACTTCATGGGGCACTTGGTGAAACTGCAGCAACAGAACCTTCCTCCTCTGACATGTACCATTCATAAATCAGTGGAAATAGAAATCTAGCTTTTCTACTCATCTCCAGTTGGTGGCAAGAGATGAAGCCGACATCCAATAAGTCCTGTGACGCATTCTATTCTATGGTAACCCTGTACTTCTTGATCTACTTTTCAACATCATAGTCACTAGTGCTGATGTCCAGACTGAGGGGCGCATGCAATTCTTGTCGGGCAGCTGGATCTCTGGGGACCTTTCACCACACTGTAAGACACAGACACTTTTTGACAAGTTTTTTGTGTTAAAGAGTGCATCTTATTATTTTGTTTAGCTCAAGCCAGAAGTGAGTCATAGAGAAGAGTTAAGTATACAGGAATGTCTTCCATGTACTTGCTGCTTACACAGCTTTATTCAAATGGATGGATTTTCAGTTGCAAATATTTATTTATTTTATAGGTTCACACATCTGGATGTACATCACTACTACTTCATCTAAACATTTTTCTATTTTGCCTTATACCACCCTGAAAGGAAGACATCTGACCTGAATGGGTTGGGTCATCATAGACAATCTCTTTTAGATTGAGCATGTGGCATGAGTTCATCATAGGCTAATCTTGAAAAGCAGTTCTCTGCTTTAGACAGCACACGTTTCTTACAGGGAAGCTGTCAAGTTCCAATTACTATTCATTCACAGATATGGTGTCAAACTGCTGGCTAACAACATTATAGTGCTGTGCCATCACCTTACTGAAAGTGCGCTTATGGGAGAAATTGAACTTTATTCCTCTTGGGAGCCATAGACTCTTAGGCTATGTGCGCACTTTCCATCGTCCTACATGTAGTTGTAAATGCACGTTTTAGCCTTAATTGATTTAGCCAAAGTTGCCTTTTTCACAAATTTTGCGCAGAAAACGCATGCGTATTTACCGCGTTTTAGATGCATTTTCAGCGCTTTTTACATGCTTTTTCCCTTGCGTTTTGACAGATGCGTTTTCAACATTCAGACACTACTAAATAAAGTTTAAACAGTCAAACAGAATGGAAAAGTTGAAAAAAAGGGACAAATCTATATTAATGGGAAAAATAATGGAAAAAAGATAAATTTAATAAAATTATAGCAGTAATATACATTTTATCGGTAATATAGCAATAAATGCATATTATTCTTAAATTTATTTGTCGGACTGTGTGTGTGTGTGTGTGTGTGTGTGTGTGTGTGTGTGTGTAAAGGGACAGATCAAATCATTATTTTGATGTCCAAAAACCATGTTTTCTGCAATGAAAAAGCAGGTAAAATGCTAGAATTTTGATTGTGCCTGCGTTTTGCTACTTCTCATTGACTTCAATGTTAACAAAACGCAAATGGCAAAAACAATTGACAGGGTCCTTTTCTGAACGCATGGTTGTTGACCAAACTTATGCAAATTTTGAGATGTGTTTTGAAACGCAAAGTGCGGACAAGAAATCATGAATTCTCATTGTCTTTAATGGAAAACCAAAACGCATGCATTTGGGCACAAAAACGATGCAATTCAAAACGGACCCTAAACGCACCTGAAACGCAGGTGAAAACGGAAAGTGCGCACATAGCCTAAGTCAGAGATGTGCACAGAGAGGCTATAGTCACCTCTCAGTATTGAGTGGCAGCTGTAAGCACATTGATAGATCACTGCACAGACACGCTGTAAAGCGAGCTGTCAAAGTTCAGGGGTGTTCTTACACCTGCCACTTACTGTGTACTCAGCAGTGACTGAAGCTTCTCCATGCATGCATATGTAATTGAAAGCCGGTGACTCCCAGGAGGTGTAAGGCTTTTTTTTTCTCCCAGTAGCCGCAATGTCAGAAAGGCGGTCGGACAGCAATTGAAACGCTATTCACCTTTATAGTGTTCGGGACATGGCATGGTGACTTTAGCATAATGGGTGGACAATTGTGTTCAGTAGTGATGAGTGAGCACTACTGTGCTCGGTACTCGTGTCAAGCAGTTTGACAATTAGACGTGTTTGACTTGTTCACCGAGTATAATGGAAGTTAATGGGAAACTCGAGCATCTCTCTGGAAGATCTTTACTAGTGTTTAGATAAAATGCTGAAGGGGCATTTACCCAGGGCCGGCGTCACCACCCGGCATACCCGGGCAAATGCCGGGGCCCTGGACAGCCGGGGGGGCCCATTCGCGAGTTCTGGGAACCACAGTCCTCTGCAGCAAACTGCGGGTGCTGTCCCTTTAAGGCACGCTGTCCACAGCGTTCCCTGTAAACTCCTTGTCTGAACTTCATCTGTGGGCGGAGCTATCACACAGCTCCTGCTCCAGTCACTGTCCCACAGATGAAGACAAGGAACAGTGCCAGCCAGCGACCCCCAGCACAACGCTGCCCTCCAGAGCTGTGTGGGCCCCCTCTCCACAGTGATTTGAGTGGTATGTTCTACAACCCTCCCCGCCCCCCGATTTATGGGCCCCAGTGAGCTGCATGGGCTTTTTTCCCCCTGAGATGTATGTCCTGGCCCCCAACTATGTGCTATCCCCCAGAGCCGAGTGTGTGGGGCCCCCAGAGCCGCGTGTGTGGGGCCCCCAGAGCCGAGTGTGTGGGGCCCCCCAGAGCCGCGTGTGTGGGGCCCCCCAGAGCCGAGTGTGTGGGGCCCCCAGAGCCGAGTGTGTGGGGCCCCCCAGAGCCGAGTGTGTGGGGCCCCCCAGAGCCGAGTGTGTGGGGCCCCCCAGAGCCGAGTGTGTGGGGCCCCCCAGAGCCGAGTGTGTGGGGCCCCCCAGAGCCGAGTGTGTGGGGCCCCCCAGAGCCGAGTGTGTGGGGCCCCCCAGAGCCGAGTGTGTGGGGCCCCCAGAGCCGCGTGTGTGGGGCCCCCAGAGCCGAGTGTGTGGGGCCCCCAGAGCCGCGTTTGCACATGTCTCAGATCATGTCCCATCATAATCTAAAACCCCTTGCATTAAAGGGAGATAACTACAACAGTAAGTGTGTGTCTGGGTGCAGGAGAGCCGAGTGTGTGTGTGGGTGAAGCAGAGCCGAGTGTGTGTCTGGGTGAAGCAGAGCCGAGTGTGTGTCTGGGTGCAGGAGAGCCGAGTGTGTGTGTGGGTGAAGCAGAGCCGAGTGTGTGTCTGGGTGAAGCAGAGCCGAGTGTGTGTCTGGGTGAAGCAGAGCCGAGTGTGTGTCTGGGTGCAGGAGAGCCGAGTGTGTGTGTGGGTGAAGCAGAGCCGAGTGTGTGTCTTGGTGAAGCAGAGCCGAGTGTGTGTCTGGGTGAAGCAGAGCCGAGTGTGTGTCTGGGTGCAGGAGAGCCGAGTGTGTGTCTGGGTGAAGCAGAGCCGAGTGTGTGTGTGGGTGCAGGAGAGCCGAGTGTGTATCTGGGTGAAGCAGAGCCGAGTGTGTGTCTGGGTGAAGCAGAGCCGAGTGTGTGTCTGGGTGAAGCAGAGCCGAGTGTGTGTCTGGGTGAAGCAGAGCCGAGTGTGTGTGTGGGTGCAGGAGAGCCGAGTGTGTGTCTGGGTGAAGCAGAGCCGAGTGTGTGTCTGGGTGAAGCAGAGCCGAGTGTGTGTGTGGGTGCAGGAGAGCCGAGTGTGTGTGTGGGTGCAGGAGAGCCGAGTGTGTATCTGGGTGAAGCAGAGCCGAGTGTGTGTCTGGGTGAAGCAGAGCCGAGTGTGTGTCTGGGTGCAGGAGAGCCGAGTGTGTGTCTGGGTGAAGCAGAGCCGAGTGTGTGTCTGGGTGAAGCAGAGCCGAGTGTGTGTCTGGGTGAAGCAGAGCCGAGTGTGTGTCTGGGTGAAGCAGAGCCGAGTGTGTATCTGGGTGAAGCAGAGCCGAGTGGGTGTCTGGGTGAAGCAGAGCCGAGTGTGTGTCTGGGTGAAGCAGAGCCGAGTGTGTATCTGGGTGAAGCAGAGCCGAGTGTGTGTCTGGGTGAAGCAGAGCCGAGTGTGTATCTGGGTGAAGCAGAGCCGAGTGTGTGTCTGGGTGAAGCAGAGCCGAGTGTGTGTCTGGGTGAAGCAGAGCCGAGTGTGTGTCTGGGTGAAGCAGAGCCGAGTGTGTGTCTGGGTGAAGCAGAGCCGAGTGTGTGTCTGGGTGAAGCAGAGCCGAGTGTGTATCTGGGTGAAGCAGAGCCGAGTGTGTGTGTGGGTGAAGCAGAGCCGAGTGTGTATCTGGGTGAAGCAGAGCCGAGTGTGTGTGTGGGTGAAGCAGAGCCGAGTGTGTGTCTGGGTGAAGCAGAGCCGAGTGTGTGTCTGGGTGAAGCAGAGCCGAGTGTGTGTCTGGGTGAAGCAGAGCCGAGTGTGTGTCTGGGTGAAGCAGAGCCGAGTGTGTATCTGGGTGAAGCAGAGCCGAGTGTGTGTGTGGGTGAAGCAGAGCCGAGTGTGTATCTGGGTGAAGCAGAGCCGAGTGTGTGTGTGGGTGAAGCAGAGCCGAGTGTGTGTCTGGGTGAAGCAGAGCCGAGTGTGTGTCTGGGTGAAGCAGAGCCGAGTGTGTGTCTGGGTGAAGCAGAGCCGAGTGTGTATCTGGGTGAAGCAGAGCCGAGTGTGTGTGTGGGTGAAGCAGAGCCGAGTGTGTGTCTGGGTGAAGCAGAGCCGAGTGTGTGTCTGGGTGAAGCAGAGCCGAGTGTGTGTCTGGGTGAAGCAGAGCCGAGTTTGTATCTGGGTGAAGCAGAGCCGAGTGTGTGTGTGGGTGAAGCATATATGCAGCAGAGCTGCGTGTGTGTTTGTGTCTGTACATATGCAGCAGAGATGTGTGCAACAGTGCTATCAAGGGGTGTGTGTAGCAGAGCTGTGTGAGTGTGTATGTATGGATTAGAGCTGTGAGTGCGCCCCCCCCATAGCCATGTGTGCAGCCCCCCAGAGCCGTATGTGCAACCCACCCCAGTAATGTGTATACCCCCAGAGCTGTTTGCTACTCCAGTAACATCTATGCCCCCCATTAATGTCTATACCCCCTGCCCCTCCTGTGATGTATATCAGCAGTGTCAGTGTGCACTGTGCACGGCCATGTCTGTTACGACCATCATGCAGCACAGCCACATGTCTAGGAGGAGCTGGATGGAGACAAGCGGGTATGTGTCTGTATGCAATGATGTGTATCTATGTATGTCAGTGTGTATGACTATAGATTTGTCTGTTTATAAGTATTTTTGTGAGTTTGTCTTCAAATATGTATATGTGCGTATGCCTGTATGTGTGTGTGCGTGTCTGTATGTGCGTATGCCTGTATGTGTGTGTGCGTGTCTGTATGTGCGTATGCCTGTATGTGTGTGTGCGTGTCTGTATGTGCGTGTGCCTGTATGTGTGTGTGCGTGTTGTGTGTGTGTCTGTATGTGCGTGTCTGTATGTGTGTGTGTGTGTGTCTGTATGTGCGTGTGCCTGTATGTGTGTGTGCGTGTTGTGTGTGTGTCTGTATGTGCGTGCCTGTACGTGTGTGTGTGTGTGTCTGTATGTGCGTGTGCCTGTATGTGTGTGTGCGTGTTGTGTGTGTGTCTGTATGTGCGTGCCTGTATGTGTGTGTGTGTGTCTGTATGTGCGTGTGCCTGTATGTGTGTGTGCGTGTTGTGTGTGTGTCTGTATGTGCGTGCCTGTATGTGTGTGTGTGTGTCTGTATGTGCGTGCCTGTATGTGTGTGTGCGTGTCTGTATGTGCGTATGCCTGTATGTGTGTGTCTGTATGTGCGTGCCTGTATGTGTGTGTGCGTGTCTGTATGTGCGTGTGCTTGTATGTGTGTGTGTGTGTCTGTATGTGCGTGCCTGTATGTGTGTGTGCGTGTCTGTATGTGCGTATGCCTGTATGTGTATGTGCGTATGCCTGTATGTGTATGTGCGTGTGCCTGTATGTGTGTGTGCGTGTCTGTATGTGTGTGTCTGCGTGTGGATGGGGCCCAGTGAGACTCTTCCGCCCGGGGCCCACAAAAACCTGGAGCCGGCCCTGCATTTACCACTTAGTTCCATTTACAGAAACTGCATACCTCACTGTTCTACAGTGTTTCTGTAATTGCCATTTATTTTTTTGGGAATTACGGAAACAGTAATGCAGCTTTCTCAGCTTCTACTCCAGTTACAAGTTTCTGTGACTGCCTTAGGCTGCTTTCACACCTTCGGTTTTAGCAGAGCCGGCCAATCCGGCCCTAAAACCTATGCAACGGATGCGGCGACAAAACCGCATCCTTTGCATAAGTTTTTGACATGCAGCCCGTCCGGTTTTTGCTGCTTGCGGCAGGCTATTTAGCATGCGCAGTGGAAAAAAACGCATGTGGCGGCCGGATGCGGTGTTTGCCGCAGGACGCCGCATGCGGCATCCATAGGCATGCATTGCAATTCGCGCCACATCGGCCGGATGTGGCGCGATGCGTTTTTTTTTGCCAGACAAAAAAACTTGCCAGGCAACGTTCCATCCAGCTGCCGCATCGGCTAAATCTGCCGCATGCGGCAAGAAACGGATGGAACAGAAGCCCATGCGGCACAATACGGCACTAATGTAAGTTAATGCAAAAAAAACCACAACCGGTGTAAAAAAAAAAACTGTTGCGTTTTTTTCTGCAAAGCGCCGGATTGTGCCGCACAGGAAAAAAGGATGTGTGAAAGCAGCCTTATACAGACATACCATATATCTCCACTATAAATTGCTGGTATGGTAGTAACCTTTTAACTTATGTAAAATTAACCTATGCGAATAACAATTAATTAGTATGATAAATTGCAGCAAAATAAGTAGTTATGGTTTTTCTCTAGAATCTAGCTACATTGAAATCTAAACATAGTAATATCTGTGTGCACAAGACAGCAACAATGCACTGTCATGGTCAACAGATTATATGCTGAAAGGTAGCTAAAGGCCCCGTCACACACAGAGATAAATCTTTGGCAGATCTGTGGTTGCAGTGAAATCATGGACATATTGTTCCATTTGTACACAGCCACAAACCTGGCACCGATTGTCCACAATTTCCCTGCAACCACAGATCTGCCGCAGATTTATCTCTGTGTGTGACAGGGCCTTTAGGGTACTTTCACACTTGCATTGTTTTCCTTCCGTTACAATCCGCCCTTTTGGAAAACAGCGGAATCCGTTAACGGATTCCGCTGTTTCCCATAGACTTGTATGGTTGACGGATTGTACCAAAAGGACCTGCGTTGCTTCCGCTGGGCGACGCTCCGTTGCTTCCCCCCAGCGGGAGGAACGCAGCATGTAACGTTGTTTTGAGCAGCGGAATCCTCTGGATTTCACTGCGCATGCTCCTTTTTTTTTTTTTTTTTTTTTTTTTTAAATCACAAACTTTATTTTGGCTCACGGTGGCCGAACGTTCAGCTGAGCGCCCGTCCGCCGGCAAGTGACAGCGCTCAGCCGGCATGCCCGGGCGCCAGCACGTGACAGCGCTCAGTTGAGCGCCTGCCCGCCGGCATGCTCGGGCGCAGGCAACTGACAGCGCTCAGCTGAGCGCCCGCCCACCGGCATGCCCGGGCGCCGGCAAGTGACAGCGCTCAGCTGATCACCCGGCGGCCGGCTGCAGGGAGCGCTCAGCTGATCACCCGGCGGCCGGCTGCAGGGAGCGATCAGCTGATCACCCGGCGGCCGGCTGCAGGGAGCGATCAGCTGATCACCCGGCGGCCGGCTGCAGGGAGCGATCAGCTGATCACCCGGCGACCGGCTGCAGGGAGCGATCAGCTGATCACCCGGCGGCCGGCTACTGGGAGCGATCAGCTGATCACCCGGCGGCCGGCTACTGGGAGCGATCAGCTGATCGTTCACAATAGTCTGCCGCCGGTAAAACTGTAAAAAAAAAAAATAAAAACGGATTCCGTTGTTTTGCAGCATCCGTTGCATCCGTTGTGCCACTATATGCAACACATCCGTTGCATCCGTCACACAACGCAATGCAACGGATACCGTTCAACGCAAGTGTGAAACTAGCCTTATAGTGATGGGCGAACCAGCAGTTATCCAGAATCGGTGGGTCCAACTGGATTTATTTAAAAAAAACCCGGTTAGGGACTGGAATTAATTCCAGATATCTGACCGGATGCCAATCCCCATATAAGTCTATGGGGACCTGAATATTGTGCTTGTAAATAGTGGTAGAAATGGCTAGGAGGATTAGAGCAGGCATGTTATACTTACTAAGTCTCCCGCGTGGCGATAACACTACTTCCAGGGCCACTCATTAACCCCATACATATTCACTGCTTCCCCCGCTCACCAGCAGTTCCAGCGTCTGTAGGTCGTTGCAGTCAGACCGCGCTTCCACCCTATGTGGTTGCTCTAATAGTAGTGTAAAAAATGCATAGGGTCCCCCCATATTGTGATACCCAGTACAGATAAAGCATACAGCTAAAGCCCCCAGTTGTGTGCTTATCTTGGCTGTGTATCAAAACAAGAGGAACCCCATACGGCTTTAAAAAAAATAAATAAATAAAATATTATATACAGTATGTTACGGGGGGCTGTCTGATAATAACTGAAAGGAGTATCAGACAGTCAGGGTCCACCGTGCAAAGACTTTGCTGCAGACTATGGCAGAGTGCAATACCTCTGTTAACTCACAGAAGGATATAATAAGTAAGTAAAGCAATTCCTCCCTTACTTGGAGGGTGTGTGGAATGATCTCTGTTAATAATCACAGAGACAAAGGCAATGTGTGCGAAATGGCACCTACCTAGGTCCGCTCTTCTAGTGGTGCAAAAGAGACGAACAGCAGCGTAAGCCGCACAAAGCTCCTACCTGCGTTCGCTCCACTAGTGTGCGAGGACACGAACCACTAGATATGGCACCTGCCTAGGTCCGCTCTTCTAGTGGTGCAAAAGAGACGAACAGCAGCGTAAGCCGCACAAAGCTCCTACCTCTGTTCGCTCCCCTAGTGTGCGAGGATACGAACAACTGCCAGACGCAGTATAAGGAACGTTACCCTAGCGGCAACGTCCACCTACGAGTAGAATCACAAGGCCCAGCCAGACCATGTGCCTCAGGCACCTGCCTATGTCCGCTCCCCTAAGAGAAAAGGATACGGACAGCAGCCGAAGCTGTAAGGTATAAGAACGCTACCCTGCCGGTAGCGCTCACCTAGCATAGACAGAGGAATGCCTAGAGGAACGCGCACAGAGAGTCTACTCATATGCATGAACCAAGAGGACTGAGCACCATGCGGCGTGTGTCAGGGTCTTATATAGACTCTGTGCCTCATCCAAGATGGAGGACACCAGAGCCAATCCGCTGCCAGAACGACAGGAGTGACGTCATGCTGGCCTATCACCGAGCAAGACGTCACAAGCACATGACCAGCGACCAATCGGCATAGAAGGTGTCAGAGACATGTGACCTCGTGTCAGCGATGATGTCACCCGCACATGTGCAATGGCTCCAAGATTGGACTTAGTCTCCAGCGCTCGCACATGTGCAGTAGCAAGAAATCTGGACTTAGTCTCCAGCGCTCGCACATGTGCAGTAGCAAGAAATCTGGACATAGTCTCCAGTGCTCGCAGCAACCGTAACAGTACCTCCCCCCTCAAGGGCCCCCCTCCCGGCGACGCAGGTAATCGGCAACTAAGTCGGGAGCATGGACAGCCTCCTCAGGCTCCCAAGAGCGATGTTCCGGGCCATAGCCCTCCCAATCTATCAAGAAGAACCTGCGCCCTCTAACCATCTTAGAACCAACTATGGCTCGTACCTCATAGCTAGAGCGAGAGGAATCAGAGGCAGGAGAGTGCACTTCACGAGCGTGAGGTAAAATAGCCGGCTTTAGCAGTGAGACATGGAATTTGTCATGAATCCTAAGATGGACAGGTAACTTCAATTGGTAGACTACAGGATTTACCTGTCGAAGAACCTCATAAGGACCCAGGAAGCGAGGAGCAAATTTGACAGAGCTCACTCTAAGTCTCACGTGTTTTGCAGAGAGCCACACAAAGTCCCCTGGAGAAAAGACAGGAGCCGGGCGACGAAACCGATCGGACACCGTCTTCATACGGTCCTTAGCTGCTTGGATCGACTCTTGAGTCCGATCCCAAACCTCTCTGGCATTAGTTGCCCAGTCGGCCACAAGAGGAGGAGGTGCAGCAGCGGGAAACGGTACCGGTACCCTAGGGTGTTGCCCATTATTGAGTACGAACGGTGTCTGCCCAGTGGCCTCAGCCAGCGAATTGTTAAGGGCAAATTCTGCCCAGGGTAGGAGGGAGGACCAGTTATCGTGGTTCTCAGCAACAAAGTGTCGAAGGTATATAATCATAGATTGATTGGTACGTTCAACCAAACCATTAGTCTCCGGATGGTATGCCGAAGAGAGATTCAACTCAATTTGCAGAAGGCTACAAAGATCTCGCCAGAAACGGGAAGTAAATTGCGGGCCTCTATCACAAATGATACGATCTGGCATCCCGTGAAGCCTAAAGACATGCTTGAGGAATAGTTTGGCTAGTACCCTGGAAGATGGGATTCTCGATAACGGTACGAGATGAACCATCCGGGAGAAATGGTCCGTAATGACCCACACAAATCTATGTCCCTGTGAACATGGAAGATCACCCACAAAGTCCATGCCTACCACCTCCCATGGTCTATCTGGCACTGGTAAAGGATGCAAGAGCCCAGCCGGTCTCTGCCGTAATGGACGGTTGCGAGCACACGAGTAGCAGGAACCGACATATCTCTTGACGTGGCTGGCTAAGTGTGGCCACCAATACCACCTCTCCAGTAACTCTCGTGTCCGCCTAATACCAAAATGCCCACCCACCTTTGAGGTGTGGGCCCATGACAGTATATCATTCTGTCGATCAGGCGGAACAAAGGTCTTGCCCGGTGGGATTTGGTCTAACGTCACAGGGGAGAGCGTATGAAAAACCCTGGAGGGAAGGATAAGACGAGGTTCGTCAATCTCTTCCTGGGTAGAAAGCATAGAGCGAGACAGGGCGTCTGCCTTGTTATTCTTACTCCCAGACAGATAGTTGATGGAGAAGTGAAAGCGGGAGAAAAACAAGGACCAGCGGGCTTGGCGAGGATTCAGACGCTGAGCGGTTTGTAAGTACGTCAGATTCTTATGGTCTGTATAGACCTGGAAAGGATGTTTCGCTCCTTCCAGCAAGTGACGCCACTCCTCCAAGGCTAATCTCAAGGCGAGCAGTTCCCTATCCCCAATGGTATAGTTTCTCTCTGCCGGTGAAAAGGTTTTAGCAAAGAAGAAACACGGCCTTTTTCTACCTGCACCGTTCTTTTGATACAAGACCGCACCAGCACCCACTGAAGAGGCATCAACCTCTAAGAGGAAGGGCTTATTCTCATCGGGTCTTTGAAGAACGGGAGCAGTTGAAAAGTGTCTTTTTACTGCCTCAAAAGCCTGAGATGTCTCAGTAGACCAGGCTTTGGGATTAGCACCTTTCTTAGTCAAGGCCACCAAAGGGGCCACCAAAGTAGAAAAATGGGGTATGAACTGCCTGTAATAATTTATGAATCCTAAGAAGCGTTGCACCGCCTTCAAGGAATGAGGTTCGGACCATTGCAGGACAGCAGAGAGCTTCGCAGGATCCATAGCCAGACCCTCTTGTGAGATAATGTAACCCAAAAAAGGCAATGAGGACTGCTCGAATACACATTTCTCGAGTTTAGCAAACAATGAGTGCTCCCTTAAACGGGAAAGGACACGAACGACATCCTGACGATGAGTCTCCAGATCAGGAGAAAAAATCAGGATGTCGTCCAGATACACCACTACTGAGGATAACAGTAAATCCCTGAACACATCGTTTACGAAGTCCTGAAATACTGCGGGTGCATTACATAACCCAAAAGGCATGACGAGGTATTCATAGTGACCGTCTCGGGTGTTAAAAGCGGTCTTCCATTCGTCACCCTTTCGAATTCGTACCAAGTTATACGCACCCCGCAGATCCAACTTCGTAAAAACTTGAGCTCCTCTCAGTCTGTCAAAGAGCTCCGAAATTAAAGGTAATGGGTATTTGTTCTTTATTGTGATTGCGTTGAGACCCCTGTAATCTATGCAGGGACGCAAATCACCCTCTTTCTTCCGAACAAAGAAAAACCCAGCTCCCGCGGGAGAGACAGACTTACGAATGAACCCCTTCTCTAAACTCTCTCTTATATAGGTCGACATGGCCTCCGACTCAGGTATCGACAGGGGGTAAACCCTGCCTTTAGGTGGAACCGAACCTGGGATAAGGTCTATGGCACAGTCATACGGCCTATGGGGTGGAAGAACCTCAGCACCCTGTTTGGAGAACACGTCAGCGAAATCCAAATAGGGTGTAGGTATGGGAGAGAGATCAGTTGATGCAACCGCAACGACCTTAGGTGGTAAGGGAAGACATCGGGACTGACATTTCGAACCCCAACTAATAATGCTGTCAGACTCCCAGTCAATGTGAGGAGCATGAGTCCGAAGCCATGGAAGACCCAGAAGGACGTCGTCTATACCCTCAGGAAAAACAAGAAAAGAAATCTCCTCTATGTGACCCTGAGACAGGGAAAGGCGCAAGGGAACTGTCCTCAATGTAATGGAGTCAGACAACATAGTTCCATTAACAACACGGACAGGAATAGGCGCCTCTAACATGATAGAGGGAATATTGTGTCCCTTTACAAATCCTGAGGACACAAAAATCCCGTCAGCTCCGGAATCCACAAAAGCCATAATAGGCCATGTATTCTCAGATAACGAGAGCTGACCTGGGATACAACACTTAGAGGGTGCAGAAGACGTCTCTAGTAACCCCCCTCTAATGGTTACTAGGCCAGGGAGTTTCCCTGACGACTAGGACACTTGTTGGCATAGTGCCCAGCCTGACGACATACGTAACATATAGGAGGACCAGACTTGCGTAGTCTGGAGGACGTATGACCTAACTCCATAGGAGTGGGAGATGTTTCAGATGCTGAGGAAGATGGTAGTGGACCCTCAACAACTGGAATAGCCCGATGCTTAGGGCGTGAGGAAGAGACCTCGAGTCTACGTTCCTTATGGCGTACATCGATCCTCGTTGCTACTGTGATCAAGTCCTCCAGAGAAGCAGGGACCTCACGAGTAGCAAGGGCATCCTTGACATAGCCTGCCAACCCTCTCCAGAAGATAGGAATCAACACCTTCTCTGGCCAATCTAGTTCTGCCACCAGAGTTCTAAAAGCAATGGCATAAGAACTAGTGGATAACGAACCCTGAGATAGATCTAACAGTCTCAGGGCCGCATCATGGGTAACCTGCGGACCCATGAATACCGCCTTAAGAGCATCAAGAAAGTCTTGATGTCTCAGAGTAACCACATCAGAGCGCTCCCATAGGGGAGTCGCCCATTCTAAGGCTTTGTCCTGAAGTAAGGAGATGATAAAGCCTACTCTGGACCTCTCCGTAGAGAAGCGAGAAGAGTTGACCTCTAGGTGTATCTGACACTGACTAATGAAACCACGACATGATCTGGCATCGCCAGAATATCTGTTTGGCAGAGCAAGTCGAGGATCATGTGCAGATGTCACCATGGTCTGAGGTTTATCCTCTATACTCTTGAGCCGTGACTCAAGTACTTGTATGTAACGGTGTAACTGCTGATATTCTGCCATAACTGCCAGACCCTTGGCTCAGTCCTAATGTTACGGGGGGCTGTCTGATAATAACTGAAAGGAGTATCAGACAGTCAGGGTCCACCGTGCAAAGACTTTGCTGCAGACTATGGCAGAGTGCAATACCTCTGTTAACTCACAGAAGGATATAATAAGTAAGTAAAGCAATTCCTCCCTTACTTGGAGGGTGTGTGGAATGATCTCTGTTAATAATCACAGAGACAAAGGCAATGTGTGCGAAATGGCACCTACCTAGGTCCGCTCTTCTAGTGGTGCAAAAGAGACGAACAGCAGCGTAAGCCGCACAAAGCTCCTACCTGCGTTCGCTCCACTAGTGTGCGAGGACACGAACCACTAGATATGGCACCTGCCTAGGTCCGCTCTTCTAGTGGTGCAAAAGAGACGAACAGCAGCGTAAGCCGCACAAAGCTCCTACCTCTGTTCGCTCCCCTAGTGTGCGAGGATACGAACAACTGCCAGACGCAGTATAAGGAACGTTACCCTAGCGGCAACGTCCACCTACGAGTAGAATCACAAGGCCCAGCCAGACCATGTGCCTCAGGCACCTGCCTATGTCCGCTCCCCTAAGAGAAAAGGATACGGACAGCAGCCGAAGCTGTAAGGTATAAGAACGCTACCCTGCCGGTAGCGCTCACCTAGCATAGACAGAGGAATGCCTAGAGGAACGCGCACAGAGCGTCTACTCATATGCATGAACCAAGAGGACTGAGCACCATGCGGCGTGTGTCAGGGTCTTATATAGACTCTGTGCCTCATCCAAGATGGAGGACACCAGAGCCAATCCGCTGCCAGAACGACAGGAGTGACGTCATGCTGGCCTATCACCGAGCAAGACGTCACAAGCACATGACCAGCGACCAATCGGCATAGAAGGTGTCAGAGACATGTGACCTCGTGTCAGCGATGATGTCACCCGCACATGTGCAATGGCTCCAAGATTGGACTTAGTCTCCAGCGCTCGCACATGTGCAGTAGCAAGAAATCTGGACTTAGTCTCCAGCGCTCGCACATGTGCAGTAGCAAGAAATCTGGACATAGTCTCCAGTGCTCGCAGCAACCGTAACACAGTACAGACCAAAAGTTTGGACACACCTTCTCATTCAAAGAGTTTTCTTTATTTTCATGACTCTGAAAATTGTAGATTCATGTTGAAGGCATCAAAACTATGAATTAACACATGTGGAATAAAATAGTTAACAAAAAAGTGTGAAACAACTGAAAATATGTCTTATATTCTAGGTTCTTCAAAGTAGCCTCCTTTTGCTTTGATTACTGCTTTGCACACTCTTGGCATTCTCTTGATGAGCTTCAAGAGGTAGTCACCGGAAATGGTTTTCACTTCACAGGTGTGCCCTGTCAGATTTAATAAGTGGGATTTCTTGCCTTATAAATGGAGTTGGGACCATCAGTTGTGTTGTGAAGAAGTCTGGTGGATACACAGCTGGTAGTCCTACTGAATAGACTGTTAGCTGCTTTTTTCTTGCCATAATACAAATTCAAAGTAAAGAAAAAAGAGTGGCCATCATTACTTGAAGAAATGAAGGTCAGTCAGTCCGAAAAATTGGGAAAACTTTGAAAGTGTCCCCAAGTGCAGTGGCAAAAACCATCAAACGCTACAAAGAAACTGGCTCACATGAGGACCGCCCCAGGAAAGGAAGACAAAGAGTCACCTCTGCTGCGGAGGATAAGTTTATCCGAATCACCAGCCTCAGAAATAGCAGATTAACAGCAGCTCAGATTAGAGACCAGGTCAATGCCACACAGAGTTCTAGCAGCAGACACATATCTAGAACAACTGTTAAGAGGAGGCTAAAGAACACAAGGAATTGACATTAGACCAGTATAAATCTGTGCTTTGGTCTGATTAGTCAAAATTTGAGATCTTTGGATACAACCACCGTGTCTTTGTGCCACGCAGAAAAGGTGAATGGATGGACTCTACATGCCTGGTTCCCACCGTGAAGCATGGAGGAGGAGGTGTGATGGTGTGGGGGTGCTTTGCTGGTGACACTGTTGGGGATTTATTCAAAGTTGAAGGCATACTGAACCAGCATGGCTACCACAGCATCTTGCAGCTGCATGCTATTCCATCCGGTTTGTATTTTAGTTGGACCATCATTTATTTTTCAACAGTACAATGACCCCAAACACACCTCCAGGCTGTCTAGGGGCTATTTGACTAAGAAGGAGAGTGATGGGGTGCTACGCCAGATGACCTGGCCTCCACAGTCACCAGACCTGAACCCAATCGAGATGGTTTGGGGTGAGCTGGACCAGAGAGTGAAGGCAAAAGGGTCAACAAGTGCTAAGCATCTCTGGGAACTCCTTCAAGACTGTTGGAAAACCATTTACGGTGGCTACCTCTTGAAGCTCATCAAGAGAATGCCAAGAGTGTGCAAAGTAGTAATGAAAGCAAAAGGTGGCTACTTTGAAGAACCTAGAATATAACACATATTTTGAGTTGTTTCACACTTTTTTAAGTATTTCATTCCACATGTTTTAATTCATAGTTTTGATGCCTTCAATGTGAATCTACAATTTTCAGAGTCCTGAAAGTAAAGAAAACCCTTTTGAATGAGAACTTGTGTCCAAACCTTTTGGTCTGTACTGTATGTATATATAAAATAAAATAAATAATTTAAAAAAATGGCTTGCGGTCCACCTCAATTTTTTTATCTAGCCATCATCAAGCAGACAGCTGGAGGCTGTTATTCTCAGGCTATGTAGACCCATAACTGTTGGGCTCCCCCAGTCTAAAAATAGCAGTCTGCACCTGCCCAGAATTGTAACATCCATTACATGTGATAATCCCAGCACTTTACCCAGCTCATCCCGATTGCCCTGGTGCGGTGGCAATCTGGGTAATATAAGGGGTTTATGACAGCTCCCAGCTTGCCACTAAGCCCTAGATTAGTAATGGGGAGCGTCTATGAGACCCCCCATTACTAATACTGTAAGTGAAAAGAAATAAACAAACACCAAAGAAAATCCTTTATTTGAAAGTTAATGCAAAAAACACCCTCTTTCTCCAATTTATTAACCCCCAAAACACCCTTGCAGGTCTGACGTAATCCATATGAGAAAAGAGATATTTAGTTTACGGATTGGCCAATGCATGCAAGCCCGGTCACCACGGCAAGGTATTCTCTGTAAACTGGGAACCTAACTTGAAATGCTACTGGGTTAATCCATTCACGACCATGGATGGATATATCCGTCATGGAGCATGTCCTGTTAAGCCCCGCCCCCTGCCGCGGGCAGGCGGCAGTGGTCGGCACACATATCAGCTGTTTTCAACAGCTTACATGTGTACCTGCTAGCCGCGGTTGGAATCGCTTCCACCCACGGCCATTAACCCCTTAAATCTTGCTGCCAAAGTCTGTCAGCGAGATCTAAATGCGCGCGGCCATGTTTTTTACTTACCGCCGCCCCCACCGGAAGTCACGTGCGTGATCACGTGACTATCGGTGGTTGCCATCGTAGCACAGGGTCATGTGATGACGCCTGCAGCTATGATGTTTCGCTTTCGTTTTCCCTCGGCCGAGAGCAGAGGGAAAAAGAAAGTGACTGTATCTGCTGTTTACAGCTGTATAGCTGTGATCAGCAGATAGATAATAGCGATCGGATTACTAATCGCTATAGCCCCCTAGGGGGACTAGTAAAATAAAAAAAAAAAAGTTTAAAAAAAACCCAAACCCTAAAAGTTCAAATCACCCCCCTTTCCCCCCATTGAAAATTAAAGGGTTAAAAAATAAATAAATATACACATATTTGGTATCGCCGCGTTCAGAAATGCCCGATCTATCAAAATATAAAATCAATTAATCTGATTGGTAAACGGCGTAGTGGCAAAAAAATTCCAAACGCCAAAATTACGTTTTTTGGTCGACGCAAGTTTTACGCAAAATGCAATAACAGGCGATCAAAACGTAGCATCTGCGGAAAAATGGTACCATTAGAAACGTCAGCTCGAGACGCAAAAAATAAGCCCTCACTGAGCCATAGATCCCAAAAAATAAGAACGCTACGTGTTTCGGAAAATGACGTAAAACGTGCGCCACTTTTATTGGACAAACTTGTGAATTTTTTTTAACCCCTTAGATACAAGTAAACCTATACATGTTTGGTGTCTACAAACTCTCATCGACCTCAGGCATCATACCCACACATCAGTTTTACCATATAGTGAACACCATGAATAAAACATCTCAAAAACTATTGTGCCATCACACTTTTTTTGCAATTTTTCCCGCAATTGGAATTTTTTTGCTGTTTTCCAGTACACCATATGGTAAAACTTTATGCTTTCATTTAAAAGTACAACTTGTCCCGCAAAAAACAAGCCCTCATATGGCAAGATTGACGGAAAAATAAAAAAGTTACGGCTCTCGAAAGAAGGGGAGCAAAAAACAAAAACGCAAAAACGGAAAGTGCCCCGGGGCTGAAGGGGTTAAAAACATCCTTGTCAGGGCAGATAGACTAAAAATCTAACTTGAAATGCCACGATCTAGTTTACAAACCTCTGTCTGGGCAGCTAGACTCCTGCTTTAAAGGACCTGAGCTCAGCCTGGTTATAGGGTGGAGTGCTCAATCAGAAAAAGATTCACTACAAATATTTAAAAAAAAAACTGACCCACACATCCAACAAGTGTGAATAGGTGCTAGCTGAAAAAGCATAGTAACTACAAGATGCATACGGCTGCATACTAAAAAGCCAGCAATGTAGTAGGGAACTCTGATATTGCATTACTGCTATAGGAATATATGAAAAAAGAGATATATAGTTTATGTATTGGCCAATGCATGTAAGCCCGGTCACCACGGCAAGGTAATCTCTGTAAACTGGGAACCAATTTTTTTTTTCAGTTCTATATTTTTATACCACTATACATACACAGGCAGTGTGTGCGGTTCCAGGCAGTCAGACACACTGTCACACAGGGTGGGGGTGCCGTGTGACTGCAACCAATCACAGACGTGGGGACTGTTGGTGGGCGGGGAAGCAGTTGGTATGCATGAGGAATAATGAGCGGCCCCAGAAGTAGTGTAGAAGTAGCTACACAGAGACTGGTAAGTATAATGCTCCTGCTTATCCATATTTTCTTTCTTTTTCCTTTTTATTTTTATTTTTTTTTTTATTATCCAGATAGCCTGATCCGGCTAGTTACCAGAATTCCCTGAGAACACCAGCTCGGGGTCAACGCATGGAAACTAGGTATCCTGCGCAGACTGGGACTTTTACAGTCTGGGTTTGCCCAAAATTTCATGAAACTTTTTCAAGACCAAATACCTGCAGTTCCTGACATTTACCTCCACGATGGTGTAGAAAGTATGAGGTGACTGTGGTCAATCCCTTGTCCTTGAGATGATCACAGGGACCCAGAATAATTGATTGTAGAAATGTGTTTCTGGACACATTTATGCTCTTCTTGTGAGGTTTCACCAATATAGATCTTAGGGCATGGGCACTTAACCTTACTGGAGAGACAGTTAATGCATTTATGGGGTGGGATGCTGAATAATTTTTTCAGTAGATGGCAATAAAGTTTCATAGTTTCATAGTTTTTAAGGTTGAAGGGAGACTCTAAGTCCATCTAGTTCAACCCGTAGCCTAACATGTTGATCCAGAGGAAGGCAAAAAAACCCCAATGTGTCAAATAAGCTCCAATGGGGAAAAAAATTCCTTCCTGACTCCACATACGGCAATCAGACTAGTTCCCTGGATCAACACCCTGTCATAAAATCCAATATACATAACTGGTAATATTATATTTTTCAATTAATGCGATCAGGCTCTGCTTAAATTTTACTTGTGAATCCCTCAATACAACATCAAACGGCAGAGAGCTCCATAGTCTCACTGCTCGTACAGTAAAGAGTCCTCATCTGTGATTATGATTAAACATTCTTTCCTCAAGACGTAGCGGATGCCCCCGTGTTCCAGTCGCAGGCCTAGGTGTAAAGAGATCTTTGGAAAGGTCTCTGTACTGTCCCCTCATATATTTATACATTGTGATTAGATCCCCCTAAGCCTTTGTTTTTCCTAACTAACTAACCCCAAGTTTAATAACCTGTCTTGGTATTGCAGCCCACCCATTCCTCTAATAATCTTGGTCGCTCTTCTATCTACCTGTAAGATTATGCTATTTATAACCTTCTATACTTTTGCTAACAAGAAATGCATCCATTCCTCTCTTAAATTCATTCAGTGAGTTGGCCATCACCACTTCCTCAGGAAGAGAGTTCCAGAGCCTCACTGCTCTTACCGTGAAGAACCCTCTTCTATGCTGATGTAGGAATTTTCTTTCCTCCAATCGAAAAGAATGCCCCCTTGTTCTTGTCATAGTCCTTGGTACAAACAGATCATGGGAGAGATCTCTATATGGCCCTCTGATATATTTGTACATATTTATTAGGTCTCCCCTAAGTCTTCTCTTTTCTAGAGTAAATAGACCTAATTTTGATAACCTTTCCGTGTATTGTAATGCACCCATTCCATTTATTATTTTAGTAGCCCGCCTCTGAACCCTTTCAAGTTCAGTAATGTCTTTCTTCAGCACCGGCGCCCAAAATTGCACACAATACTCCAAGTGTGGTCTGACTAGTGATTTGTACAGAGGGAGAATGATGTTTTCATCTCGTGCCCCCAGACCTCTTCTAATGCATCCCATCACCCTATTTGCTTTGGTGGCTGCTGCCTGACACTGGGCACTCCAATTTAGATTCTTATTCACTAAGATGCCTAAGTCTTTTTCCATGTCTGATTTCCCCAGCAGTTTCCCATTTAGTAAGTAATCGTAGCATCTGTTTCTCCTTCCCATGTGCATAACCTTACACTTATCTGTGTTAAACCTCATTTGCCATTTTTCAGCCCAATTCTCCAATTTACTCAAGTCCATCTGTAGTTGCAAACTGTCCTCCTTTGTGTTAACTACCTTACATAGTTTTGTATCATCTGCAAATACTGATATTTTACTCTGTAAACCATCCACCAGATCATTAATAAATATATTAAATAGTAGGGGGCCCAATACAGACCCCTGTGGCACCCCACTAGTAACCCTGGCCCAATCTGAGTATGCACCATTAATAACCACTCTTTGTTTTCTACCACTAAGCCAGCTACCTACCCATCTACACACATTTTCCCCGAGCCCAAGCTTTCTCATTTTACTTAGCAGTCTTTTATGTGGGACAGTGTCAAATGCTTTACCGAAGTCGAGATAAATGACATCCAATGATTCTCCTCGGTCCATGTGAGAGCTTACATCCTCATAGAAGCTGATCAGGTTAGTTTGACAGGAGCGATCCTTCATAAATCCATGTTGATATGGAGTTAAACAGTTATTAACATTGAGACATTCCATAATAGTATCCCTTAAAAACCCTTCAAACATTTTACCCACAACAGATGTTAAGCTTACCGGCCTATAGTTTCCAGGTTCCCTTTTGCACCCTTTTTTGAATATTGGTACCACATTTGCTAGCCGCCAATCCAGTGGAACAGACCCAGTTTCTATAGAGTCTTTAAATAAAAGGAATAGAGGCCTGTCTATCACATTACTTAACTCCCTTAATACCCGAGGGTGAATGCCATCAGGGCCTGGTGATTTGTCAATTTTAATGTTACTAAGTCGGTTCTGCACTTCTTCCTGGGTTAGGCAGGTCATACTTAATGGGGCATTTACATGATCACTCTGCATTTCCCCTGGCATATGCTTTTCCTGTGTGAACACAGTTGAGAAAAAAGTATTTAAAACATTTGCTTTTCCCACATCGCTTTCTATGATTTTACCCTCATTATTCTTTAAAGGGCCAACACCATCAATTTTAATCTTTTTTCTGTTTATATAATTAAAGAATAGTTTGGGATTTGTTTTGCTTTCCTTAGCAATGAGTCTCTCAGTTTCTACTTTTGCTAAATATATTTGTTTTTTTACACATTTTATTTTTTTCTCTATATATTTTTAATGCTTCCTCGCTGCCTTCTTGTTTTAGCTTTTTAAATGCCTTTTTCTTATTATTCATTGCCCCTTTTACATCCTTATTAAGCCACATTGGTTTTCTCCTGTTCCTAGCCCTTTTATTTCTGTATGGTATGGCTAGCTCGCAGTGGGTGTTTAATACCGATTTAAAAATTTCCCACTTATTTTCTGTGCTCCCATTTTTGAGGACATTGTCCCAATCAATTTGGCGAAGGTCTTCTCTAAGCTGATCAAACTTTGCTTTCCTGAAATTCAGTGTTTTTGTAACCCCCCTCCAAGGCACCTTACTGAAGGACAAGTGGAATTGTATTATATTGTGGTCACTATTCCCGAGGTGCCCATCCACTCGTACGTCTGTTATTCTATCTGGCCTGTTGCTTAAAATTAAGTCCAGAAGGGCTGCCCCTCTAGTTGGGCCCGGCACAAGTTGGGACAGATAATTATCCTTAGTTACTGACAGAAACCGGTTTCCTTTCTGAGATACACAGGTTTCAGTTTCCCAGTCTATATCGGGGTAATTGAAGTCCCCCATAATAATCACCTCATTGTGATTTGCTGCTTTGTCTATTTGTTTCAATAATACATTTTCAGTGGTTTCTGTTATATTTGGTGGCTTATAACAAACCCCTATGAGGATTTTATTAGTTTTCCCTCCTTGTATCTCCACCCATAGAGACTCCACCTCTTCATTTCCCTCTTGAATATCTTCTCTTAGTCTGGGCTTTAAACTGGACTTTATATTTAGACAGACTCCACCCCCTTTCCTTTTTTTACGATCCCTCCTAAACAATTCATATCCTTGCAGGTTAGCCGCCCAGTCATAACTATCATCTAACCATGTCTCAGTTATTCCTACTATGTCGTATTTCTCCTCATACATTACCAGCTCCAGTTCCTCCATCTTATTGGTCAGGCTTCTTGCATTGGTCAGCATGCAGGAAAGAAGTTTTGCTCCCCTTTTCTCAGCTTCCTTCTTAGTACCCTGTCTTGGGTCCTCTTTACGGCATCTAGTATCCTTGATTAGTTTGTCCTTCTGCTGCATGTTCTTGTCTGCTGTTTTTTCTCCCATCCCCTCTTCTTCTAGTTTAAAGCCCTCCTGATGAGTGTGGCAAGCCTTCTGGCGAACGTGTGTTTCCCAGGTTTTGTGAGGCGTATCCCGTCTCTTGCGAGAAGTCCATCGTAGAGGTAATTCACTCCATGGTCTAAGAATCCAAATCCTTGCTGCCTGCACCACCGTCGTAGCCAGTTGTTCAAATCTAGTATCCTATTCCATCTTCTGACACCATGGCCATCGACTGGGAGGATTGATGAGAAAACAACCTGTACGTTCCGTTCCTTTATTTTCTTCCCCAGAATTTCAAAGTCTTCACAAATAGTTGGCAGATCATTTCTTGCCGTGTCGTTTGTTCCTACATGTATCAATAGGAACGGGTATTCGTCCTTGGATCCGAGGATAGTTGGTATCCTGTTGGCCACATCCTTGATTTTTGCTCCAGGGAGGCAGCATACTTCTCGTGCGGTTATGTCCGGCCTGCAGATAGTTGCCTCCGTGCCTCTTAGTAGTGAGTCGCCCATAACTACCACTCTTCTTTTCTTTTCTTTCTGGACGCACTGCTTGTTGCTCCTGAGTGCTTTTGAGTGTCTTTTGTTTCTGCTTTTGTTGACAAAGTAACTTCTTTTGATGATACTGTGTCTTCTCCTGTAGAGACGGTATCATCCTGAGCTGTGCCATTTTCGTTCTCCAGCATGAGGGCTTCATATTGGTTGCTAAGCTGTGTGGGTGGTGCCGACCACTTGATCCGCTGGCTTCTTTTGGTCACATGTGTCCACTTTTCAGCCTCTGTATGTGTTCTGAAGCTTTTCTCACTTTCCATATCCTGAATTGTTGCTTCTGCCTCGTCCAAGAAGTCCTCATGTTCTTTAATTAGCTTCAAAGTTGCTATTCTTTCTTCCAGTCCCCGCACCTTTTCCTCTAAGAGGGCAACAAGTTTGCACTTTTGACAAACCTTGCAAATGCTACAAGGAAACAAACCCATGAAATGAATTTCAGGATCAGTGACCCTACTGGGATATGAGAAAGGACTCCTTGCTAGTGATGAGCGGACTTGCGGATAACCAGGACCGGCGGGTCCCTGTTATCTGATTTTTAAAATCTGGTGCCGGGCTGAATGTCGGTCCCCACATAAGTCCATGGGGACAGGAAGCCAGTGATTAAAAATGCTAGCAGAAGGGGGTCATTTGGAATTGGGAGTGCAGATTTAGCCGGATTTCTTTTTTAGGGGGAATCATAGCGCTTTTCCAGAGCCTTTGTGCTACCAGTAACGTGGAAGCCCCCTATATTTCCGTTAATAGATGACAGACCTGAGTGGAGACTGTTTTTTTTGTGGGTTGGGTTGAATGCTATTTAGTGGCGATTTGGAATACAGAACATTTTGGATCAATTCACATTTATCCTGTGCTCTATCCTGAGCACATATATTAGTGTTTGCATCTACATCTCCGAAATACGTGATTCAGACAGATCCATTCACTAATGAGGCAGCAGAGTTAGGGGTACTTCACACACAGCGAGATCGCTACTGAGATCGCTGGTGAGTCACGTTTTTTGTGACCTCATTAGCGATCTCGCTGCGTGTGACACTGAGCAGCGATCTGGCCCCTGCTGTGAGATCGGTGCTCGTTACACACAGTGCTGGTTCATTTTTTTATTGTTGCTCTCCCGCTGATAAGCACACATCGCTGTGTGTGACAGCGAGAGAGCAACAATCCTGAATGTGAAGGGAGCAGGAGCCGGCGTCTGACAGCCTGCGGTAAGCTGTAACCAAGGTAAACATCGGGTAACCAAGGTGGTTACCCGATATTTACCTTCGTTACCAGCCTCCGCAGCTCTCACGCTGCCAGTGCCGGCTCCTGCTCCCTGCACACGCTAAGTTAAGCGGTGTGAGCTGGTAACTAAGGTAAACATCGGGTAACCATACCCGATGTTTACCTTAGTTACCAGTGTCCGCAGCTTCCAGACGACGGCTCCGTGCAAGCGTAGCGTCGCTTGCATGTCGCTGCTGGCTGGGGGCTGGTCACTGGTCGCTGGTGAGATCTGCCTGTTTGACAGCTCACCAGCGACCAGTGTAGCGATGCAGCAGCAATCCTGACCAGGTCAGATCGCTGGTCAGATCGCTGCTGCATTGCTAAAGTGTGAAGGTACCCTTAGGCCAAACGGAATCCAGAGTATCTTCAGAGGTGTCCGTCCTTTCAAAGGTGAATAAAACTTGTTGACTGCACTTTTGTACATGCCTGAACGGACACTTAAAAAGATTGACACTGTCAGATAACAGGTAAAACTGGAGTTCAAAGTGACTTCGTTCACCGTGGCGTAAAAGTGATAAGGCAGCTTTAGTCTTCAGGTCAGTACGAATACAGCGATACCACATTTATATTGTCTTCGTTTTGCCTCTTGTGAAAGGGATTCCCTTCACAGAGGTTTAGTCATACTGATGTGTCTCTTATATTCTTTATTATTAGTTTACTGTATGAATCACTTGTCATGAATACAGATTATCTCATGCCCATGACAATATTAAGGCTCTGTGCAACCTGGAAATGTATGATTTGATAGGAAAAAATATTGCATCCACTGGAGCATACCATAGAGAAGTATTCTTCTGTAGAAGTCTTGCTGCTTGCAAGGAATGCCTCACATTATTTAATTTCATTAGTTTTAAATTGATGTATACTTTTTGTCTATTATAGTGCTATATTCCATTTTGTAGAAAAATGAACTCCATTACCCTGATAAGTATAAGTAATATCTTACTTTTCTTGTTCTAGGGATTAACACAATGGCTACAATTGCATCTCAAAGAGAAAAAGCTTGCAATCCTAGGATGGGTAATTTAGCTATTGGCCGGAGTTTGTGGACAGACACAGTCTGTGGCTCTAATAGCACAGAACTATATTGCACATATACTGCATATCCTGACAAAACTTGCAAGGAACCAAAGTGTGAAAAATGCAATGCTGCAGTTCCCAGACTATCACATCCAGCATCTGCTATGGCAGATTCAACTTTCAAAATTCCACGCACATGGTGGCAGTCAACCCGGGATATTCAGAGGGAAATTATACAATTACACTTAGAAACTACATTTTACTTTACCCATCTGATTATGGTGTTTAAATCTCCAAGACCTGCAGCCATGATTCTTGAGGGTTCGCAGGACTTTGGCCTCAGCTGGCGTCCATATAAGTATTTCTCCACAGACTGCACAGAGACTTTTCAGCTTGAGGATGATATTAATGTGAAAGGGGCACCTTGCACATCTCGATACTCACAAGTATTGCCGTGTACTGGAGGAGAGGTAAGTGTTTTTTGTAATATTGTTGAAACGTCTGATAACCGGTTTTAGATGATCTGTCTAGAATTTTGTACCATAAAATGGTTTTCACTATGAGCAATTGTAAATATCCTTAATTGGATTTTATTTTCTTCAGTCGATTAACATTATTTATTTTATGAAAAAATTATATATGTAGAAAATAGTTAATAATAACTCTCTACTTTAAAAGATGCTAAAAGTATTAGTGGCAGGATTATCTTTTAGGCCTCTTTCACACGTTAGTGATTCTGGTACACATGTGCTAGTTTTTTTACTTACCAGAATCACTGACATACACAGACCCATTATAATCAATGGGTCTGCGCACACATCAGTGATTTTTCACTGACTGTGTCTCTGTGCGGCATACACGCGTGTCCGTGATTGCCGCACGGAGACATGTCCATTTTTTTTCTGGCATCACTGGTGTCCCACGTACCAGAAAAACACAGACATTGAAAATAAAAAGCATTTTATACTCCCCTTCTCCAGCAATGCTGTGTTCGGCAGCTGCTCCCTGTTTCTTCCTGGCCGGCTCATTACTGGCATGGATATTCAGTTATGTGGCCACAGCCGAGCCAGAAGTAGCTGCAGAGGTGAGAGACACAGCGGCCAGATGCAGCAGAGTCGAAGAGTTCAGCACCACGGACAGCGTGAGTGGGGACAGATGAGTTTTATCTCCATGTGCAATCACGGCCCAAGGACCACGGATTGCACATGGACAACCCACGTGTGCCATGAATCACAGCACATGGAGGGACATAAGCGTTTTTAACACTTCAATGTTTTTCACTGATGTATGAAACAGGCCTTATGGTGGTGACTGTGGTACTGAGGCATACTAATAAAAACAGTTATTTTTTTGCTTGATATTCATTAATCATGCTACCATGAAAATAAAGATTATTAGTAGAATGCTTGTGTACTCTAAATGTTGCTAAATAAGACATTTCCACAAGACATTTCTGAAGATCTGTAACTATGCAATTATAAAACTATATTCCCATTTATTGAATGCATTTTGGATTTTTTACAGAAAATCCTTAGTGTTTTACAGTAGCAACATTGGGTCATAGATTTTACTTTATCCATTTACTGCTAAACAAAATCTGCAATGTAAATTGACTTAGATGAACTAATTTTAAATCGGCAGCATGTCAGTTTCTGTTATGAATTTTAACTGCTTGCATTACTCTTTGCAACATAGGTTAAATCTTCCACAACACCTGCACTAAAACCCACAACAAAAACCTGCGCAGACATACCTTAAGGGTGTGTGAACAGTTCTGTGGTTTTTTTTTGTTCTAGAGGTTTTCTTATTGAAACTGTTGAGCTAAAAAAAATTGCTTAAAAATTCTTAAAGCACCACTTCAGTGTATTTTTTCCTCAGCACTAGAGTGACACTTTAATTCTAAGCCTCATGACGCAAGTCTTTTATACTTATCTTCCGAGAGCTTCATCTTTTACCGATGCTGCTCCGTTCCCGCTGCGCCATTTTGTGACAGTAAGTTCTGACTGTCTGGAAGTCAAAGCTACATCACAAGTTCTCAACGCATCTCTATGAGAGCCCGAACAAGGCCAGAACAAGGCTCTCGTAGAGATAACATTGATTTGTGACTTCTGGCGCACTACATGAAACACTGAAGCGCGCTGTCAGGTCACAAATTCCCAGAGACCAATTAGAGCGATGGTGATAGAAGATTAAGCAGCCGGAAGGTAAGTATTATACAGAGGTCAGGGGACTTCAATTTAAAGCACCACTGCACTAAAAGACTCTTTCTATTCATTTTTATTGTACAACCACTTTACTGTTCATATGTACAGTGTTTTTAGAATGGTTTTTTTTTCAGCTTCAAGTTATGGAAAATGCCTAGTGAAAAAAAAAAAGAATTCATGTCACTTCTTTGAAGCATCTCTTGATGGAATATGCAACAAACTAAGTTGCAAAAAGGGGCTTGAAAAGAGAGCCCTTCAGTAAATGGCACAAATAGAAACTTTTCCTTGTAGTAGTGCTCCAAATCTATCAGATTGCAAGGGCATCTCCTGTATCGAGCCCTCTTCAGAACTGGGCTATGGTTGGGCCATTCCAAAACTTTAATCGTTTTCTGGCAAAGTCATTATTCTGTCTGTTTAGAGATATGCTTAGTCATTGTTGTGGTGAAAAGAGAAATTCATCTTCCGCTTTCTGCCTCCACCATACTTCAACATGAGTGTGGTGTTCTTTTGGTGATGTGCAGTGTTGGCTTTGTGCCAAACATACCTTTTGGAATTATTACCAAATGCTACCTTGTCTCATCGGACCATAACATATTTACCCACATACCATATTTTTCATTTATAAGAGGCACCGGTTTATAAGACGCACATCAAATTTAGAGAAAAAAAAGGTAAAATATATATATATATATATATGGCGGGGCTGTTTTAATCTGGTGGTGTCTTACCGGGGGGCAGCAGCTGTAGTGGAGCGTGTGGCACAGAAGGCAGCGGCGGTGATAGAGTATGGCAATGCTGCAGCAGTGCAGAGGAGGGCACAGATATTCACTGGAGGCTACAACGCTGTCTTGGGGCAGCTGGCGCTGCTCTGTACTGCTTCTCGCTGGTGGTGTCAGCGGTGTGGGCTTTAAAGAAATGGTGGTCGGAATTGATGCGTGTGCAGATGAGAGCTTAAGCTGAGAGCTCCATCTGCTCACGCACCGACTCTGGGCGTCATTATTTGAAGCCCTCACTGCAGACATCTTCAGAATGGCTTGTAGCTTACTGACCGCCGCACGACAGAGCCATTGCCCGCCACATAGACCTCACTGCCTGCCACACAACAGAGCCGCTGCCTGCCGTACAGCATTCCCCAGCCTCCTGTGACCCCTCTCCACCACCCCCCGGTAAGCCACATTCGGATTTTAAGACGCAGCCCTCATGTTCCTCCCAAATTGTTGGGAGGAAAAGTGCATCTTATAATCCGAAAAATACGGTACTTTTGGCAGACTTTATATAGGATATAGCAAAATATAGCTGCGCTTGGATGTTTTTACTTGCCACCCTACCCCAAAGGCCAGATATATGAAGAATATAGGAGATTGTTGTCATATGCAGTACAACTCTAGTACTTGCCAGACATTTCTGAAGCTCCTTTAATGTTGCTGTCAGCCTTTTGGCTGCCTCCTGGCCAAATTTTCTTCTTGTCTTTTCATCAATTTTTGAAGACTTTTCAGTAATGTCACAGTTGTGCCAAGTTTAAGCCACTTCTTAAAGGCAATCTTCACAGTGTTCATGACCTATGTAATGCTCTGGGGAAAAAAATGAATCCTTCTTCTGATTGATAACATTCAACAATGAGATCCCTTTGATGTGTTGTTGGCTCAGACCATCACTTTTGAAAAACGTAACTAAGAAAGTATCAGGAAAATCTTACAAGAACTTAGACCAGTTAAAATGTATCAGAATCACTTCAGTTGATGGCAGCTATGTACTGACTACTATATAATGTGATTTAAAATATGATTGCTTAACTCTGAACACAACTACATCCCCTAATATAAAAGTGTGTTCATAAATACGCAACCACATTATTTTGAGTATGTATTTTCCCCTTCAAAATTATTTCAGTTTGTTTCTCAATAGATTTGTACAGATTATAGCTGACATTTTAAGGTGGAAAAAGTTCTGAAATAAGTAATTTTGGGTTTTCTTATCTGACAAATATCTTGCCTCTTTATAGGGGCGTGTAGACTATATATTTACACTGCTGTTCCTCAGCCTGACAGGAATTACAATGTAAACTGTAATTTATCTGCTCACTCATCTTGACAGGTTTACAGCAGGACACAGAGCAAGAGGAAAAAAGGACGCTCTGTTCTGCTCTGCTCACTGAGTCTCCATGCTCTACTGCAATCAGCGTGGTGCTCCTCAGTTTGACAGAAATTATGTGCTAACTCCGAGACCTAGGTCTCGAGCAACATTTCTTTAGTCTGCAACCTTTCTTTATGCCTGCCTAGGACAGATTTCAGGGTAAAATGGGTAACTGCAGCCACCTTGGATTTCTTCCCGCAGAACCCTTTTAAACATGAGATTTATGAGTATAAGTATACACAATTTGTAGTTGCAAAAATGACGAAAAAAGAAAACCTAAATTGTCTATCTCATCACAGAAAATCTCGTTGATATACTGTGTTGATTAAGTGATTGCCTGAGGTGTTATAAGCCGAATCTACAGAAGCACGTGTGCCGCCCCCGCGACTGCAGACAGGCTGCTCGGATCCGGATCCGCAGTGGCTCGAGAGGTCTCCGGACCCGAGGCGGGGTCGCGCGGCCGCTCGAAATGAAGAGGGGGAAAAATATTTACAAAAGGGGTGGAAAAATTGAGTAATGTTCACAATGCCACCCACGGGTCGTGGTAAAAGTGGGATACCACCGCTGCTGCGTTTGGGAGAGAGCGCCCGGGAGCTATGAGATGGCAACTCATGATGTTAACCCCTCCGTGGGCATGGGGAAGATGTCCCGGGGCTCGGTGTTGGAAGGCTGGGAACCCGTCGGGAGTAAAGGGGCACAACGTACTCACACATTCCAGAGATGCTGACACCGACAATGGGTAAACCAAAGTCCTGAATGCCCTGTAGCCTTTGTTTGAACACGCTGGGTCCGTGCCCTTTTGGCGTTGCTAGTTGGTCTGAAGCCTTGTCCCTTGGCACTGTGTTTTACTCTTTGTGGATCCCTTTCGCCGGAAACTACTCGGGTCCCGCTCACCCGCGTGGCTAGCGGAGTGAGCTTGCTCTCAGGGTTCACACTTGGGATTTTCTGAACTGTTTTGGGAAGTCCTATCCCCTTCGTTGCGCTAGTACCCCGATTTTGGAGCGGGTGGAGAACGGCTCGTGAAGACTCCGTCCTCATCTGGTGAATTACTGGGCTGAATAAAGCTACTTCCCAGCCTAGGGTCTTCGTACTCCGTCGTGCCCTGGCCCCTGCCCGGTTGTAGTACAAGGCGGCCAAACTGCCCTCCGTGGCAGTACCGTGCCCCCTGTCACTACCCCCTGCGACCGGGGTTCCAGCTCCTTCCAGGCCAGGCCAACTGTCATGATGTATTTTACCTTCTCACTGTATTTGCTGTAATACTATGTCAGGATGTGATGTCACTTTCCTTTGGTTGTACTTACTGAACACTTTGAAATGTCTTGGGATGTAAGTAACCATACCTTCCCCCCATCTCCTGTGTCTCTGGGCCCATAATGCAATTATCTCTTGTCCACACAGCCAGGGGAACTTCTCATTGTTTCGTAAGCAGTGGATAACGCCAACTACACAAACCTGTAGACATCTCGGAGCCAACCTTCTAGAATCTTCTAGTGGGCCCAACCATTGCATAGACCCCTACCCTTGAGGGGCGGGCCCACGAGCTCAAACAATTCACTCCTGTTTCTAAATGCAGTTGGGAGTTGAGTTTTTGAAGAGGAAGGGAGCGAGATCTGAATCTGCGGACAGACCTCGCCGTCCAGTGGATTGTGTGGGATTTCTGGGACTCTGAAAAGGACTATTACGTTGTGATCTGGCACTTTGGATTATCGGGAGGTGCCCCCGAATCTGTTTTATTTGGACTTGTCGTGTGCTGTTCCTGTATTCCTGTTAGTAAACCTGTTGGATCATCCTCGGCCTGTTGTCTCTCTTTGCTCTGATGTACACCCCGTCACAAACTGGTGGCAGCGGCGGGATCAGAGCAGAAGAAATGGAGGACAACAGCCAATCGACGTCTGAAACCAGAACCTCAGGATACAGGAACTGGACTGTGGCGAGTCTACAAACAAAGGCCCGTGAATTAGGTGTCGGCTACAAAGGACTCTCTAAGGAGCAACTAATTGAGGCATTGGAACACGCTTGCCTGCAAGATGGCACCGAGGAACAATTTCCACAGCAAGGGGAGCAAAGACGGGAGCCGGAGGTGAATACCCAAAAAAGTCAATGGGTTGTGTGGTACAAGGAAAAGATGGCACTGCTTGGAGATGAGGCCACCATAGAAGATAAGAGGGAGGCCATGCGTGGAGCTGAAGAGAAGGAGCGCAGGATGGAGGAGATGGCATTGCTGGATAAGCAGCTCGCTGTGGAAGCCGCGAGAGGTTCCAGACAGACTGTAACCCCAGCACCCATCATGAGGGAACTTCCCAGAGTGTCCCGCAAAGACTTCAAGCAGTTTAATGAGGCTGCTGGTGACATTGAGGGCTTCTTCCAGGACTTTGAGCATCAGTGTCGATTAATGGAAGTCCCAGAAAGGGAGCGCGTCCGGCATCTGGTTGGGCTCTTAGAGGGTGGAGCTGCTGCAGCCTATAGAGCTATGGACCCTCGGTGGAACTGTGAGTATGCGGATATTAAACAGACTATTCTAGAACATTATGCTGTAACGCCAGACACTTACAGGACTCAGTTCCGTACTCTAGCATGTGATGAGGAAGTGTCCTTCAAGATGTATGCCCACAAACTCAAACATCTGTGGCATCGTTGGTTGGAGGCAGAGGAGGCCTTAACCTTGGAGACCGTCCTCCAGGTCCTCCTAAAAGAGCAGTTTTACTTCAAGTGCCCCGCTGAGATCCGGGAATGGGTGCGTGAAAGGAGACCAGCCACTGTGGAGGAAGCTGCAGCTCTAGCTGATGAGGCTCTCACCATCAAGCCTCAGTGGAAAAAACTACTACCCAGTGAGAAAAAAAACACCAACCCCCCAACGCTGGTGGCCCCTGGTCCTTCTGGCCCCAATGTTCACCATCACCCTAGACCGTCAACTCATGGGGACCTTCGTGTGACTGTGCCTCGCATTACTCATGCTCCACCTTTGGGAATACGACGCGGAGGAAGAATCCCAGAGCGCAGATGTTATGGATGTGGGCAGCCTGGGAACATGCAATTCCAATGTCCAGGTGAGACAGAACAGCTACAGACCGCCTTTGGCTGTTCATTACCTACAGACACCTTCACCAGGAGAAGAGCTGGATTCTGTGCCTGATGACTTGCCAAGTGACTCAGATATCCTGGCTCCCCTACCCGGAGTCTATGGGGTGCGAGCTCCAGCCACCTGTTCTTCTGATCTTCAGGACAAACATCTACAGGAGGTCGTGCTGGATGGCCAAAAAGTTGTTGGCTTCCGTGACACTGGGGCTTTCCTCACCATAGCCGATCCCCGAGTAATTCAACCACAAGCAATTCAAAAGGGACCAGGAATTGCCAGTGAACTGGCAGGAGGTACCCAGAGATATATTCCAAGAGCGAGTGTGACCCTGGATTATGGCTTTGGGGCAAAACAATGTGTGGTCGGTGTGATGAGCGGCCTCCCTGCAGACGTTCTTCTAGGAAATGATGTGGGGAATCTTCATTGCCACTTTGTCGGTGCGGTAACCAGAAGTCAAGCCAAGAGAGCAGCCCATGTGGACGTGTACAACCCATCCATGGAACTGAGGCCACCAGAACTGCCATTACAGCCGGTGAGTGATTCTTCTTGTGGGGATAATATGAATGTTACTTGGGATAAAGTTCAGTTTAGACAAGAAGTAGAGACTGACCCCACCCTTGCTAGTTTTAGAACTCGGGCTGAAATAGGGCAGCTAGGGGAAAACGGAGAAAGAATTATCAGAGAAAATGGACTTCTGTATCGGGTTGCCAATGCCGACTCCCTAGATAAGCCCTGGACTTATAGCAAACAGCTGATTGTTCCTCAGAAGTACAGAATTCCCCTATTACACCTGGCTCATGACATTCCTACGGCTGGCCATCAAGGCAAAACCCGCACCGAGAGACGATTGACTCAAACTTTTTATTGGCCGGGGATTTCCCAAGCAGTGGCGCATTTCTGCCGAACTTGTGACATATGTCAGCGTAGAGGGCGACCCGGAGATCACCCAAAGGCACCCCTGCAACCGCTCCCTATAATAGAAGAACCCTTTCAAAGAGTAGCTGTTGATATCATTGGACCTCTGGCTAAACCAAGTAAATCTGGAAAGCAGTACATTCTCACTGTTGTGGACTACGCCACCTGATATCCAGAAGCCGTGGCCTTGTCAAGTATCTCTGCAGCCAAGGTGGCCGAGGCCTTGGTTATTATTTTTACCAGAGTAGGATTCCCCAGTGAGATCTTGTCGGACCAAGGCTCCCAGTTTATGTCAGAGTTGGTCCAGTGTCTGTGGCGCACCTGTGGAGTACGAGCGATCCGAACGACCCCGTATCATCCCCAAACAAATGGACTTTGTGAACGATTCAACGGCACTCTGAAGAATATGCTGAGGGCCTTCACGGACCGAGATTCAGACTGGGAGAAGTACCTACCCCATCTCTTGTTTGCCTATCGGGAAGTTCCCCAGGAGTCCACTGGGTTCTCCCCCTTTGAACTACTCTATGGAAGAAAGGTCCGAGGACCCTTAACCCTGCTCAAGGAATACTGGGAGGGGCAAGTTGAAGATACAGGAACCCCTGTTGTCCCTTATGTCCTAAAGCTGCGAGAAACCTTGGCCCAACTTGCTAGTTTTGCACAGAGTCATTTGCGTATGGCTCAAACCAGACAGAAGACATGGTATGACCGTAACGCACGCTATCGGGAGTTTGTAGAAGGACAACAAGTCTTAATGATTGTTCCCCATCGGCAGAATAAACTGCAGACCACATGGGAGGGTCCCTTCCGGGTTCTCAGAAAACTGAATGATACCAATTACCTTCTTGCTTTAGATGATCAGGGGCTAAGGCAAAAGACTGTCCATGTGAATATGATTAAGGAGTACCATGACCGGAACATTCCAATGATAGCAAGCTGTCGGTTGGCTTCAGAAGATGGTCAAGAGGATGAGGACTCTCTACCTGATCTCGTGGAAGCAGCGAGAGCCCCATCCACTGTGGAACAGGTTCCCCTGGGAGATTACCTGGACTCCTTACAGAAAATCCAGATGCTGGAAGTGCTTCGACAGAGACGGGCTGCTTTCTCATCCCAACCAGGTCGAACCACCGTCACCCAACATCATGTGGACACTCAGGGCATCCGTCCCATACAACTGGCTCCTTACCGGGTACCTGAATCAGTTCGAAACACCATGCAGCACGAACTGGAGGAGATGTTACAGCTTGGGGTAATCCAGGCCTCCCATAGCCCTTGGGCCTCCCCTGTGGTGTTAGTACCCAAGAAGGATGGGAGTACTCAATTTCGTGTGGACTATCGGCGACTAAACGACCATACCGTCAGCGATCCTTACCCAATGCCTCGTATTGACGAACTTCTAGACCGACTGGCTGGGTCCCGATATGTCACTACCTTGGATCTCAGTAAGGGATACTGGCAGATCCCTCTAACGGATGAAGGGAGAGAACGGTCCGCTTTTATAACCCCCTTTGGTCTGTATGAATTTCTAAGCATGCCTTTTGGAATGAAAAATGCCCCGGCCACCTTCCAGAGAATGGTGGATCAGATCCTCCGGGGATGTGATGACTTTGCTTGTGCCTACTTGGATGATATCGCCGTCTTCAGCCACACATGGGAGGAACATCTGAATCAAGTAGCCATTATTTTGGACCTGATTCTTGCAGCCGGCCTAACTATTCGACCCGATAAATGCCAATTGGGGATGGGGGAAGTCCAGTACCTAGGACATAGAGTGGGAGGAGGGAAGCTCCGACCTGAGCCTGCCAAAATCCAGGCTATTAGAGACTGGCCTGTACCCCAAACTAAGAAACAAGTTATGGCTTTTCTGGGCACTGCCAGTTATTACCGAAAATTTGTTTCTCATTTCAGTACTGTGGCCAAGCCTCTTACCGACCTGACCAAGAAAACAATGCCCCGGCTGGTGATCTGGACTCCAGCCTGTGATGAGGCTTTTAACCGGCTGAAGGATGCTTTGATCTGCGATCCTGTCCTGGCTGCTCCAGACTACAAGAGGAGATTCATTGTGCAAACGGATGCCTCTGCTTATGGACTGGGAGCTGTCCTCAGCCAGGTGAATGCAGCTGGGGACGAGCACCCCATCGCCTATCTCAGCCGGAAACTGCTGGACCGAGAAGTGGCCTATGCAACTGTTGAGAAGGAATGTCTGGCTGTAGTGTGGGCCCTTAAGAAACTACGGCCGTATCTGTATGGACGGGAATTCACTGTGGTTACTGATCACAATCCCCTCACCTGGCTGAACAGAGTCTCTGGGGACAATGGACGCTTACTGCGATGGAGCCTGGCTCTGCAGCCCTATAACTTTACCATACAATATAGAAGGGGCAGCCAACACCAAAATGCAGATGGACTGTCCAGGCAAGAGGAGCCTTGAGTCCTGTCAGCCATGCCTGCGTGTACTTAACCAGCGACCTGTAGAGGTCCCTAGTACGTACACAAGTTGGGAGGGGAAGGAATTGTCATGATGTATTTTACCTTCTCACTGTATTTGCTGTAATACTATGTCAGGATGTGATGTCACTTTCCTTTGGTTGTACTTACTGAACACTTTGAAATGTCTTGGGATGTAAGTAACCATACCTTCCCCCCATCTCCTGTGTCTCTGGGCCCATAATGCAATTATCTCTTGTCCACACAGCCAGGGGAACTTCTCATTGTTTCGTAAGCAGTGGATAACGCCAACTACACAAACCTGTAGACATCTCGGAGCCAACCTTCTAGAATCTTCTAGTGGGCCCAACCATTGCATAGACCCCTACCCTTGAGGGGCGGGCCCACGAGCTCAAACAATTCACTCCTGTTTCTAAATGCAGTTGGGAGTTGAGTTTTTGAAGAGGAAGGGAGCGAGATCTGAATCTGCGGACAGACCTCGCCGTCCAGTGGATTGTGTGGGATTTCTGGGACTCTGAAAAGGACTATTACGTTGTGATCTGGCACTTTGGATTATCGGGAGGTGCCCCCGAATCTGTTTTATTTGGACTTGTCGTGTGCTGTTCCTGTATTCCTGTTAGTAAACCTGTTGGATCATCCTCGGCCTGTTGTCTCTCTTTGCTCTGATGTACACCCCGTCACACCAACGTCTGGCACCTGGGACGGGTACAGGAGCACAGCTCCGCAGTGTGACCTTTCACTGTCACTGCTGCACTCAAACTGACTACTGACTGACACTTCTGGCCCTCCTTCTACCATCCCTCCATCTGGGTGGCCCTATTCTCCTCAGGCTGCCCAATGGATGTCTGGTGGGTGTGCTGCAGAGTGTTCCTCAGGATTTGTGTATACTTGTTATTAGCAACACCAAAGGGACAGGACCCGTAACCAAGGAGGAGCGGGTACCATGCAGAAGGGCAGATTGCACGGCATCCTTGTGACGACCTGATAGGCCAGGGCATCACACACGTGCCAGTAGCCTTAGTATTTAACATAGCCTTACCTTTTGGCCAATAATTTGGAGACTTCTTGAGTCAATTGTGACCAAATTACTTTATCTAACCTGATCCTATTCTTAGCACATATTACATTACAGGGACTAAGGGTACCGTCACACTTTAGCGACGCACCAGCGATCCCACCAGCGATCTGACCTGGTCAGGATCGCTGGTGCGTCGCTACATGGTCGCTGGTGAGCTGTCAATCAGGCAGATCTCACCAGCGACCAGTGACCAGCCCCCAGCCAACAGCGACGTGGAAGCGATGCTGCGCTTGCAGGGAGCCGGCGTCTGGAAGCTGCGGACACTGGTAACCACGGTAAACATCGGGTATGGTTACCCGATATTTACCTTAGTTACCAGCACACACCGCTTAGTGCTGGCTCCCTGCACTTGTAGCCACAGTACACATCGGGTTAATAAGCAAACCTTTGCTTATTTACCCAATGTGTAATCCGGCTACGTGTGCAGGGAGCAGGGAGCCGGCACTGGCAGCGTGAGAGCGGCGGACGCTAGTAACTAAGGTAAATATCGGGTAACCACCTTGGTTACCCGATGTTTACCTTGGTTACAGCTTACTGCAGGCTGCCAGACGCCGGGTCCCTGCTCCCTGCACATTCAGATCGTTGCTCTCTTGCTGTCCCACACACTGATGTGTGCTTAACAGCGGGAGAGCAACAATAAAAAAATGAACCAGCAGTATGTGCATCGAGCAGCATCTCACAGCAGGGGCCAGATCGCTGCTCAGTGTCACACACAGCGAGATCGCTAATGAGGTCACTGGTGCTTCACAAAAACCGTGACTCAGCAGCGATCTCACTATGTGAGAAGTACCCCTAACTGCATATTTATCTATGCTCCCTGGTTAGTAGATTGTAAAAAAAAATATCTTGTAAAATACTGCTTGTGTGCCATATGTGGGAGTTTGGAAAGTATCAGGGGGATACAACAATCCAAGTTCCATTCTGTATCTTTTCTACTCAATTAATCAAAGCCCATGAAGTCTTGGATAGTCGGCCTCATTTTTCTAGTGTTAGTCATATGATATACAGAAGTTGTCTATAAGTTATCAAGCTAAATCTCTATAGGATGGAAGCAAATATTATTTCAAAGAGAATGGTCTACTAGACAACTGGGCTCTTGGGGACAAATATCTACTTTAACCTCAGATTAAATAACTTGTGTCCTAGAGCATTTAATGACAGGGGAATTGTAAAGATATTTAGCCCCTTTGAGTCTAAAATATGTTTATCCATGCTTTGTTTGATGGTGGACTGTGCTCATCACATTGGTTTATTTCTTTTATAAAGCAGGAAACTCGTTCAGAATATGGTATCCTTACTTTGTAGTTACTCTTGCAATTGTGTATGTATTAGTATTCTGAGCTGCAGACAAATATTGCAAATTAGCTTTACAAATTTGTTTTAGTTTTTGGATTGTATTTGAAAGTGAGAAACTTGTCCTCAAAGAAAATAGATAAAAATAATAAATATATTCTTTTATATATATATATATATATATATATATATATATATATATATATATATATATATATATATATATATATATATATATATATATATATATATATATATATATATTATATAATCAAGTTGTTTATTCATAATGTCTGATGCTCAGTAAATCTATATATATAATATATATAATTGCCTTATTCTGTCTGTCTGTCTTGCTCCAAAATTGTGTCCTTACGGTGACACAAAGCTGATTGGCCGCTGGGCTCGCCATGGCCCCGCCCCCGCACGGATTGGCCGCTCGCCCAGGCTCCGCCCCCCACAGATTGGCCTCTCGCCCCGGCACCCTGCAGGCATTGGCAACTCGGCCATGCCCCCCTTACGCAATGCACGCTAGCTCTGGCCCCACCCCCCCACGCATTCCCCGAACAGACACGGTCACGGAGCCACGACTCCTAGGTGAGTACTGTACCCCCGGGAACCCACATCAGCGTACGCCGCCAACCCAGCCGACACATACCCTCGCATTGCTGGGGCTGGCCGGCGTATGCTAGTGTGGGCTCCCGTGCGAGCGGGGGACGAGATACGCTGATAACCATGGTAGCATAGTTACCAGCGCATCAAGGTCCTGCAGCGGCGGAACATACACACACGCACACACACAACAGCACATACACACACATACACACACATACACACACACATCAGATCACACTCACTCTCACACACACCTCACACACACATCACATCGCATCCACACACTCACAACATCCTGGGATATCTCTTGCTTCTCGGCGGCGATACTGTGCAGTGAGCTTCCAGGACCTGCCGGAGGATCACATGGCCAGAAGCATGTGGTATCTCCGGATGTTGTGAGTGTGAGCGCGTATGTGTAATATCGTCAATGTGTGTGTGTGTGTGAGTGTATGCGATCGGGTGTGTGTGAGTGTATGCGATCGGGTCTGTGAGTGTCGGCAGAGGAGCACGGCGTGCTGGAGGAGGCTGGGAGGAGAGAGGCTGATCCTGGGGAAGTCTGGGATGAGGAACCTGGGAGGGGGGAGGCTGAGAGAAGAGAGGCTGATGCTGGGGGAGGCTGAGGCTGGGGTAGGCTGAGGCTGGGGTAGGCTGGGAGGAGAGAGGCTGATGCTGGGAGGAGAGAGGCTGATGCTGGGGGAGGCTGAGGCTGGGGTAGGCTGGGAGGAGAGAGGCTGATGCTAGGGACAGTAAAGGCTGATGCTGGGAGGAGAGAGGCTGATGCTGGGAGGAGAGAGGCTGATGCTGGGATGAGAGAGGCTGATGCTGGGGACAGAGAGGCTGATGCTGGGAGGAGAGAGGCTGATGCTGCGGGTAGAGAGGCTGATGCTGCGGGTAGAGAGGCTGATGCTGCGGGTAGAGAGGCTGATGCTGGGAGGAGAGAGGCTGATGCTGCGGGTAGAGAGGCTGATGCTGGGAGGAGAGAGGCTGATGCTGCGGGCAGAGAGGCTGATGCTGCGGGTAGAGAGGCTGATGCTGGTGCAGCATGGGGGATGGAGCACGATGGGGGGTGCGCAGCATGGGGGATGGAGCACGTTTGGGAGTGCGCAGCATGGCGGATGGAGCACGTTTGGGAGTGCGCAGCATGGATGGAGCACGTTTGGGAGTGCGCAGCATGGCGGATGGAGCACGTTTGGGAGTGCGCAGCATGGCGGATGGACCACGTTTGGGAGTGCGCAGCATGGCGGATGGAGCACGTTTGGGAGTGCGCAGCATGGCGGATGGAGCACGTTTGGGAGTGCGCAGCATGGCGGATGGACCACGTTTGGGAGTGCGCAGCATGGCGGATGGAGCACGTTTGGGAGTGCGCAGCATGGGGGATGCAGCACGATGGGGGGTGCGCAGCATAGGGGATGGAGCACGATGGGGAGTGCGCTGCATGGGGGATGGAGCACGATGGGGAGTGCACACCTCCCCCCAACACACACAACACACACACACACACACACACACACACACACACACACACACACACACGCGCGCGCACTGCACACCACACCACACCCACACACACACACACACACTGGGAACCACAAACAACTGCCCTACACAGACACCCACACACACAGACAACGCTGCACACACAAATATACGCACATACCGCACAACACACACATTGCACAAAACATACCTCCCCCCAAAACACACACACACACACAAACCGCGCAACACACACACACACAACGCTACAGACACACAGCGCTCCACAAACAACGCAACACACGCAACACACATACACCGCTCTCACCCCCCGTCACACCCAGACAACACCCAGAACATGTACAGCGCCCTACACAAACACTTGGTAACTACACACAACATCTATATATACAGATAGGTCCAGAAATATTTGGACAGTGACACAAGTTTTGTTATTTTAGCTGTTTACAAAAACATGTTCAGAAATACAATTATATATATAATATGGGCTGAAAGTGCACACTCCCAGCTGCAATATGAGAGTTTTCACATCCAAATCGGAGAAAGGGTTTAGGAATCATAGCTCTGTAATGCATAGCCTCCTCTTTTTCAAGGGACCAAAAGTAATTGGACAAGGGACTCTAAGGGCTGCAATTAACTCTGAAGGCGTCTCCCTCGTTAACCTGTAATCAATGAAGTAGTTAAAAGGTCTGGGGTTGATTACAGGTGCGTGGTTTTGCATTTGGAAGCTGTTGCTGTGACCAGACAACATGCGGTCTAAGGAACTCTCAATTGAGGTGAAGCAGAACATCCTGAGGCTGAAAAAAAAAGAAAAAATCCATCAGAGAGATAGCAGACATGCTTGGAATAGCAAAATCAACAGTCGGGTACATTCTGAGAAAAAAGGAATTGACTGGTGAGCTTGGGAACTCAAATAGGCCTGGGCGTCCACGGATGACAACAGTGGTGGATGATCGCCGCATACTTTCTTTGGTGAAGAAGAACCCGTTCACAACATCAACTGAAGTCCAGAACACTCTCAGTGAAGTAGGTGTATCTGTCTCTAAGTCAACAGTAAAGAGAAGACTCCATGGAAGTAAATACAAAGGGTTCACATCTAGATGCAAACCATTCATCAATTCCAAAAATAGACAGGCCAGAGTTAAATTTGCTGAAAAACACCTCATGAAGCCAGCTCAGTTCTGGAAAAGTATTCTATGGACAGATGAGACCAAGATCAACCTGTACCAGAATGATGGGAAGAAAAAAGTTTGGAGAAGAAAGGGAACGACACATGATCCAAGGCACACCACATCCTCTGTAAAACATGGTGGAGGCAACGTGATGGCATGGGCATGCATGGCTTTCAATGGCACTGGGTCACTTGTGTTTATTGATGACATAACAGCAGACAAGAGTAGCCGGATGAATTCTAAAGTGTACCGGGATATACTTTCAGCCCAGATTCAGCCAAATGCCGCAAAGTTGATCGGACGGCGCTTCATAGTACAGATGGACAATGACCCCAAGCATTCAGCCAAAGCTACCGAGGAGTTCATGAGTGCAAAAAAGTGGAACATTCTGCAATGGCCAAGTCAATCACCAGATCTTAACCCAATTGAGCATGCATTTCACTTGCTCAAATCCAGACTTAAGACGGAAAGACCCACAAACAAGCAAGACCTGAAGGCTGCGGCTGTAAAGGCCTGGCAAAGTATTAAGAAGGAGGAAACTCAGCTTTTGGTGATGTCCATGGGTTCCAGACTTAAGGCAGTGATTGCCTCCAAAGGATTCGCAAAAAATATTGAAAATAAAAATATCTTGTTTGGGTTTGGTTTATTTGTCCAATTACTTTTGACCTCCTAAAATGTGGAGTGTTTGTAAAGAAATGTGCACAATTCCTACAATTTCTATCAGATATATTTGTTCAAACCTTCAAATTAAACGTTACAATCTGCACTTGAATTCTGTTGTAG